>NC_141877.1:432910724-433213754 GCF_056163025.1 Triticum urartu | reverse complement strand
CCGGTCGTCCTTTTCGTCAGCACCCGCTCCACCTTCTTCGGCGGGCGACAGGGGCGAGATGGGCTACACGCATGGCGAAGCAACAGTTAAAAACAACTTGAGGGATACAAAGCCTACACCCGTAAGGAATAATCTACATACTTGTCCTTGGCGGTCCATCCTCTTGAGCCGGTCATGGCGGAAGGAAAAGCTCAGGTCCGGCCCTCCAACAGGACCACTGGCATGGTCCCGTAAAACACGAGCCTTTCCAGGATCGGGGGCTGCCGGAACCTCCACAACATCCCCCGAGGATGTGTTGGTGGCTGAAGGAGGAATCACCTTCGGCACGTCATCGTCCCCGGTCGAAGAACTAAAGACAAAGACCAACAGTGAGCAAGAGTGTCCCAATAACCAAAAAGCAAACTCAACATTTACCTGGTGCTGGCAGCGCAGTGTCATCCTTGGGCTCGGGTAGTAGAGCCGGGGGCTACGGGAGATAAGGCACGTTTCCGGCTGGGTGGTGGAGGTGCGCCCCCCCCCCCCCTGTCTGGGGTGCTGAAAGAGCCCTCAGAGTCATTTCCGTCCTCCTTATCCTCTGCTACCCCCTCAGAGTTGGGCCCGATCAAGGCCGCTTGCGGTGAGAAGGGATTCGACCTCTCGGGGTCCACCGAACCCACGAGAACAAGACCCCACCTGTCACACATCGGCATCCTGTTTAGGATGACATCATGGGTCTAGCTGTTATGAAGCATCCCAACCGAAGGTGGCAGGCCCGAGGCCCCGTCGAAATTGAACCCACCCATGATAGATTCTCACCCGGGAGGGCATCTCAGTGTAAGCGTTGGCCGTCCACCTTCCCCGCGAGCATCCAGGTCGGCTCCTTCCGGAACTGAAGAGAGGAAATCCAATGGCGAGCGAAACTGCTCGCCACCATACGACCATCCAAACCCCACACCGCAAACAACTTAACGCATTGGTGAACTGGGTCGAAGGCCTTGCCAACACAACTTGTCCGTCCAGGGCGCTTAATCACAGGCGGGGGAGACTCTGGTTCACGTAGCAAAGGGGAGCCACGCAGAGTCTTGACCGGCAGCCAGTTCCGGTGCCACTCTCTCACATGAGAGTACAAATTCACCGGGATATAACTCATATCCGCCTTCTTCACTGCAAGGCGGAAGGTCACACATCCAGAGATCTGTCTGTTCATGGAGTTCAGGCGGGAGGAGTAGAAATGCCGGAAAAGCTCCAGCGACGGTCGCACTCCGACAAAGCCCTCACAAAAATGGGCGAAGATGGCCAAGACCGACACCGCGTTTGGATGGAGATGCAGCATATGAAGCCCACGGTGCTCCAGAACCGCAAAGAAGAAGTCAGAGTAATGAGGCACCAGACCGGCGACAAGGAAATTGACAAAGATGGGAACCACCTTCGCATCTACTCCTTGGTTGCCTGCCGACATCGGCTTCATGCGCCCCCACTCACGCCTATGACCACCGACCAAGAAGTGAAGATCCTTCGCTATCGGCATCCGCATACGCCGACTCGTGCAGGGCCGGCTCCAGCGGTTGCGGCACCATCGCCTCCTTGCTCTTCTTCCCCTTATCCACGGTGGGCTTGGATCTATGAGACTCCATGGAAAAAGATCCTGGATGGGGGCAGATGCGAGAAAAAGTAGAAGAGTTGTGGCGATGGCGAAGATAATGGTTGGGGGCAAGGACGACAAAACAAGCTAATAATGCTCTAGCACCTCACCTTTATAAACCAAGGGGCAAACGGAAGGGAAACCACCTGCCTCTCGGCAATTACTGCCCACATTCTCCGCTTCCCAAGGACGCGCCGCGAGCGTGGGTGGTAATCAAGGCGCTCCTATGGTCTGACAAAAACGCACGTCAAGCCATCCTTCAGTGCAATATAGAAAAAGTCTTCAACACCCGGTCTCTTCATGAGTGGCCGGCCGCCATGCGTCAAGGCTTTGGAGCGGCAGGGCCCCATCCCCCGTCTCGGGCCGAGCAGCCGCTAAGACGGGTAACGGGCCCGGGGGCTACTGTCGGCATAAGTAAAACCAGGGTATTACTAATCTGGTAAGAGGAACCTTGACGATGAAGGCATGGATATTTCTCCATCGAGGGGAATATCTTTTGAAGACCCTGATGCACCCGTTGGACCATGACCTGGGTCATCGGGGGACAGTATGAGACATGGAAATAGACTAACCCAGGGGAGCCTTTCGCGATATCTTCCCGGGAGGCCGCATTGACACACCACATGCCCGTTCGGGAGAAGTGGGCCTTGACTTTGGAGGCCGCGCAATGGCCCGTACCAAGGAACATTGCTGCCTGCGTCAGAGAAGGGACAAAGGTTGAATGACTAGCCCTTGCGCATGGGCTCCGGCAGGACCCATGTGGACGAAGTCATCCTCAACGGCTACAGTAAGATTCACCCACTGCCAAAATTGTTACAGTGGCAGTACCTCGCTGCCACCCAACGTATACCCAAGGAGGCGGGTAAGTATCGGGGGGTAACACACTACCCCGGGAGGACGTCATCATCATTCGTACAAGCGTGCCATGGGCAACCATGCCACCAGTACAAGCTAGACCAGCCTATTCCAATGTATATTCGACCAATAAAGGCCTCGGGCAGGTCGTCCATTGACAATATATATAGGGGAGGCCGAAGCCTCACCGAGAGTCGACCTTTTCATCTTGTAACAAACACACATTGTAGCTTTCTACCATTGCAATAAGAAACAAGGCAGGAGTAGGGTATTACACTAAGAAGGTGGCCCAAATCTGGGTAGTTTTTTGTGTTCATCTGTAGTTCATAGTTCATCCTACCACCGTTCATTCATGACTTAGGATTGGTAGACGTGCTCAGTCACTGGCCGAATTCTCAAATGGTTGTAGCAAACAGATGTACATGGACCAAGTAGGTCGGCGCGTTGGAGTTAGCCTTAGAGCATCCACAATGTAATGGTTTTCAGCCTCTATAGCTGCCTCTAAAGGCTTGAAGCCCGCCTCTACACACCGCAGACATTGCCTCTAAGTTTTTTAAGCTTGGCATCGACGCAAGCCTTGGAGGCTACCTCCAAGGATTAAACAACGACATGGTCCTACTAGTCAGTGTATGGCCGTGGCTAGGCCATACAAACTGATCAACGCATTCTTCATTGTTTATTCTATTTTGGGTCCATTCCTTAGAGTCAACATGTGATGCTACACACTACGTGGTTTTTAGATCTGATTAGAGGCTGGAAGTGGGGCCCAGGATAAAAAATGCTACACCTACGTATGAATCCTAGTTAATCTTACGTACTTTTCTTTCTCCACCAATCAAAACTTCCCCCTGATTTCAAGGTGAGCCCGCGCGCCCCTAATGACTAACGATAGTCCTCCAAATCAGCCTCAATGTAACATTACGTAAATAAATTACGCAGATGTAGCATTGCTGGGCCCAGGATAGAGGCAGCACAGCCTCTATACACTGCTGATGCCCTTAGATGAAACAACGAAGTGCCTCGGCCTCCATGTCATTAAAATTTGATGCAAGGCAAAAGTTGGATTACAACAATAGAACCATGGCTAAAGATAGAACCCGTCAAAGGAAAATGATTTAGTGTAAAGATTCTACATATTTGCTCCATCTCATCATATAGTGCTAAAAAGCATATATCGTACTATAAAGAATTGGATTGAATACGCACGAGATTGTGCGCACGGTGCACCACTCGGCTCCATTCGGGCCGGAAAAAGGACAAGCAAGCAAAATGAACGAACAAACGAGTTGAGCAAATCATCGGTCATCGGACGCCGGCCGCCACTTCACGAGCTGCTCCTCTCCATGAAGTTGAGGAACTCCTGGAAGTCCATCCGGCCGTCCTTGTTTTCTTCAATTTCTCACTCAAGGTCTCAAGCAAACAAAGAGAAATACAAGGCTGTTGCTAATTGTATGACGTGGCTCCAATCTTTCTTCGGAGAATTGAGTATACCGCAACCTCAACAGCAAGTTCTAGTGCTTTACAGTGTGACAACCTCGTTGCAACTTACTTCTTTTTCCGAGGAATCGTTGCAACTTACTTCACTGCTAATCCTAAGTTCCATTTGTCTGAGAGAAGGTTTGTACTTGGAGATTGGAGCACCTGATGTTTAAATTTGTATCTTAAATTATAGCCTTGTGTCCATGAACAGGGATTGAGGGACAATGTGTATGGTATGCCATATCCCGCGTAGCATGCTTCAATAGATATTGTGGGATAAAGTTTTAGTCCAAACTCATTTCAATTATGTGCGATGTAAATAGAGCGGCAAAGACAATTCATTTGTTGAGTGGGATGTTGTTGAAGGAAATACGTTGGGTTGTTGGAATTTTCACCATTACCAAAAGGTAGTACATATATGTTCTGCATAAGCCAACAAAAAGAAGGCAACAACTTTAGTCATACGATGAAAAAGGAGACCAGAATTTTATAAACAAAAAAAGGTGCCGTGGTGGACGAGTTCTATTTTCATGGGAACGAGTTATTGTATATAACTCAATTTCAAAACTAATATTTGAATATTTTCCTCGATTTACCTCCATTTTTAATTGGGCTTTCCCATTTCCATTACCTTACATGACAGAAATATAAAAAGTTTGTACATGGGGCAGGAAATGGAAAGAAGTGAGTTCGAGGCACCATCAAGAAATCCATTGCGCACATCCACAATTGGCCTGTGCATTATGGGGCGAAAACATGTTATCACTCAACCTAGACTAAGAATCCAGAAGGACAAGCAAAAGACAACCCCGGATTTTCACAAAGACCGCCAGACACAATATCGAGTAACAAAATAGAATCATTAACAAAACAATCGGCTTCATCTCCATCTTGGGAGCCTCAATCGGTCGGCGACCCCACTAGCAAGATGTGCCTTGAATAGATCCTTGGTAGAGGCATAAAAAGTGGATGGCGTTGATCTTGAGCATCTCTGCGATCTCCTTCAATTTCGACGCGTTGTTAGCTTTCTAGAGACCCACACAGTAAAATAAAAAAAGAGCATGCGGGAAAGACAAATTCAAATGGAGACTTGATCAATGTTTTCACATAGATTGCATTATTGCGCGAGAGCCAGATGGCCCAACAAATATTAACCAAACCCACAATATAGAATTTCTCTCCGGCGGGAAAAACAAATGACACCATGCATAGAATTGCCAAATACTATTGGGACAACACTCAGTGCTAAATATCAAACCTATTGTTCGCCAGACAACTCTAGCAACAGAACAAATAAAGAACAAGTGTTGTGCAGTTTGAATCTGATCACAAAACAAACAAATGGATTACCAGACCATTTTCCTTCCTCATAACTTCTCTAGTTTTTTTTAGCTGGGAACATAACTTCTCTAGTTAGCACAACCTTTTGAAGAAACTATCATAAGAAAACCTGATCTTTAGCACCAGAAACATAATTTCCCAGCCGCTGGTACATCGACTTGGTGGTGAACTCACCTTTCTTGTTCATGAACTAGGAAATCTTACCAGGATCATCATTTCTAGGTATGGATGCAACTTCATCTGTCATCCCGGCCTCCCTCCACACCGCGTAAGTAAATCAGGTGACAAGACAATATGCGACGAAAAGCTAAAGTACGGTTATATTTTCCAAATCACCGACAGTACATTTCTATTCCTGGTTGTGACAAATATTATAAAGATCAGGATAATGTTCATTCAAATTATTTTTATTGTGAATGATAACATATTTCCATGACCCGCAAAAAAAGATAACATATTCCCATAATATAGCAATATCGCCTTTCTGCAAGAGAAGTCTACGCCTAATAATCGTACAAAAATCTTTAATTTCGTGATACAAGCGGGAATCAACAACCTAGTTTTTATCGATGTGATAATTTTTTATGTCTACAATATTTGGCTTTACTAATACGCAGCCAGATCGCCGGTCGAGCCTCAAGCTTTCACCACCATTTCAAAAGGAGAACAATATTTTATTTTCCAATATTCTTCGCACCCGAGCCTCCTTTTTTAGTAGAATCTATACACACCCTCGTCCATCAAACCATGCGATTCTTATTCCACATAAACTTTCTTCTATGTTTATCCCCTTTTTCCACAAGAGAGTAATTCATCACGAACATGGACATGTCATAGGACGTTAAGCGAGTCAAAACAGAATTAAACAAGCGAGCCAAAACGGAATTAAACAAGATGGTTCTAGGCTTCCAGCCATGTAGATAGTGTCAACGCTACGTGGTGATACATCATTTGCAGTTGACTGTTGACATATTCCTGTTTCAAGCAGAGACTATTCACATCGTGATACGATGAAGAACACATGACATTCGTCAAGAAATTAGTTGCTGAAATGACGAGCCGGCCCGGCCTTTGTGTCATTATAAAGTTGATGTAATGCAAAAGTTGAATGCAATGGTAGAACCGTGCCGATATATGATTCATCCAAGAAATATAATTTGGTGAAAAGATTCTATATTATTATTTTTTGCATGATAATATGCATCCTTCTCATGCAGAGGACAGGGATGTCCTCCTTTTCCAAAAGAAATATGTGTCTCACTCATATCATAAAGATTATAGTACAAGTTAAGTAAAGACCATCTCGTAAAAGACCGATATGCCAAAAATAATTTGATAAAAATATTCTAAATATTTGCTCCATGGCTAATATACATAATCCCATCGAAAGCATATGTATTGTATAAAGAATCGGATTAAAATACACACGAGATTGTGTGCACGGTGCACCATTCGGCTCCATTCGGGCCGGAAAAAGGACAAGTAAGCAGAACGAACGAACAAACAAACGAATTGAGCAAATCATCGGTGATCGGACGCCGGCGGCCACTTCACGAGCTGCTCCTCTCCATGAAGGTGAGGAACTCCTGGAAGTCCATCCGGCCGTCCTTGTTCTCGTCATAGGCGTCGATCATGCGCTGGCATTCGGCGGCCGCGACGCCGGCGGTGAACCCGAGCGACCTCAGCACGCTCCGGAGCTCTCCGGCGTCGACGAACCCGTCGCCGTTGCGGTCGAAGACGCGGAACGCCCCCGCGGCCTCCTCCACGGTGGCCTCCTCCTCCTCGAACAGCGCCGCCGCGTCCTCGAACCCGACCGAGGCGGCGCCGCCCGCGCCCATCACCCCGAGAACCACGTCCAGGTCGACCTCCGAGGCGCCACTCGCCGGCGCAGGCTGCGCTGGCTCCGGCTCCGGCGCGGGGGCGGCCGAGCGGCGGCTGGCGGAGGAGGAGGAGGAGGTGGAGGACTTGACGAGGGCGGAGAGCCAGACGAGGACGACGTTGATGGAGATGGTCACCACGGCCTGCGCCACGGAGAAGTTGAAGTAGGACGCTGCCGGCGCCGAGGAAGATGTCATCTCCATGTCCATGTCACTCTGTCTGTGCCTGTTTCCTCCGCTCTGGTTGCCTTGGTGCTTGCTTCTTGCTCGCCTCCGAGATGAGAATTGTCGCTGCGTGCTGGATGCTATTTGCCGAGCCGGAAGGCTTGCATATATAGTCCCGGGTAGCCTCGCGAGAAGGCGGGAAAGAAGTTGGAAGGGGGGACGGACGACGGCCGGGACTTGGGAAGAAAGCCGGGAGCGAGGAAGGTTCCCGGAAGCAGGGAGGCGTGGTGGAAACGCCGGACCGACCGAGCGGTCGCCGGTTCGTGCCTTGTTGTCGTGCGCGCGCGCGGGGGGGTTCGAGGGAGCTTCGCGGCGTGGAAACATGGGCGGGTCGACGTCGTCTGGTCATGGCGCACCGGCGACCCGACCGCATTCTCGGTTGGGGTTGGCGTTGGAATTCCACGCAGCCTCTCTCCTCTTTCCCTAGCACGTCGCTTTCGTCTCGTCTCTGGTGGATCCGCTCGTCTGCTACTCTTTCCGTTGTCGGGTTCCTCCTGGTTGATTTTTCTTTTTGCGACTGATTTTTGATTTGATTTCGATAGATATATGACCTGGTGGTATACGGCGACCGGCGTGAAGGAAGGTTGGTGAGTTGGCTGGCGAGCTCTTGACCCGATTTCGTGGTGGACTCGACCAACGGCGGAGCTTCGTGGGGGCGAACCTGGGCCCATTTTTTACAGCCCACAAGGCCCATTTTCTTATCTACTCGTTGCACCCAGCGAAGCGAGCGAGAGCAATTAAGGGAGTGTTTGGATCTCTCGCCCGCTCACCTTGTCGGGCAAGGCTAGCCTTGCCAACGGAGGCTAGCCAAATCGGCTCGCTCACACAAACGTAGAAAAATCTGGAAACTGCGGGTAAGGAGACCAGTTGCCGAGGAACCAAATGCTTAGCTTCTTTGCTTTGCGAGGCAAGGCAAGAGCTTGCCCAGGAACCAAACGTGCTATAAGATTTCACGTTTGACCTGTGACAGCTGACGCCTGAGAGTGGGGATGGGGCACCGTACCGGCGGACTGGCCGGCGGCCGCTGTGGCTTGTCGGCGTGGAGGTTGGCCGCTGGCAGGCGAACGCCGAACGGCTAGGGATTGGTCGTTGCTGGTCAGAGACATCTCCGCTCCTATCTGCTGAGTCCTGACTTCTCATTGCTGCCGCACGGACGCAAACAGAATCAGGCAACACCGGCGCCGCGCGCAGTTCCGAAGTGAGCTGGTGAACAAATTGCTCTCGCTGGCTCTCTCTGTCTCCCCACTCTACAAACTGTGGAAATTTAGAGTATTTTAATTCTGCATTTTCTTTCTTAGTTGGGGAAAATTCTAATTAGGTCATGGATTTTGTGCTGAATAGAAAATGTCCTTCACAGAAAAACGGTGAATACAATTCTTGAGGGAAAACAATTTATGTATTTTTCAAAAAAAAAAGTGAGGCGATTCAGTTGAATGTAAAGTTGACAAACCAACACAAACAGAAGCAATACATGTTCAGCCTCCTCTGTTGTTGCTGGAATTTGAGCAACACGGACCACATCCTTCGATGCCGCAACAATAAGGCCATCAGACAAATGAAGTCCTACTTTGAGGGATTGAATTTTTGCAGCGGGGTCCAACACTACGTGTCTACGTCCACAAATTTGACAATATCCAGGTAATCCAAGAGATGACTTGGGGCGAGCATATTTGAAGCTTTGTGCTATGCAGCCCGTTTGAGATTTCTTCGCCCCTCCTGAAATTTCTTTCAAGCTCCGCCACTGGACTCGACCAAGCCAAGCAGTAGTGTAGGTCTTTGCGCCAGCAGACGTGAGAGAATATTTTTTCTTAACACAATACAGACGCAAGCGCTCATACATACACGCATACACACATGTCTTATCCCTATGAGCACCTTCGAGAGACTGAGTTGGCATATCATCTTGAGACTTACGAAGTCATCGTAGGTGCCTCATAGTCGACGGAAACGTCTCCTCCCACTGAAAGCACATCGCCAAAAATTCTGAAATAAATCCAGAAATAATATGAGCACCGGGATTTGAACCCTGATCGGCTGGGAATACCATCCAACCACAAATTGATTCACAGACACGAGAGAATGCTTGATCGTGCTTCCACCACCGCCCACTATGACTGAGGTGTTTACACGCGACTGACGTGCTAATTATGTGTGCTAGCGGGTGCATATAGATCGATAGGCTAGATGAAAACATGGCAACAAAGGTTAGTTCGCACAAACCTTCCGGGACGGCATGTTTGTCTCACGCTCCTTTTCAGCATTTGTGTTTTAGAAATTTGAAATATGAAGTTATATTTATTTATTTTAAAACAAATAAAGGCCTCTACGTCGATTAATGCACAAACATTGTCAAATACTACTACTATTATTTGTTAAAAATAACGGCCCAAATCAAAGCCGAGCAAACAGGCCAAAAAAATCACAATGGACAATAGATTAGCTGGCGGTAAAATCTATGCATTCTATGAAAAGTCGGAAAACCTATGACAATGGACTATAGTCCAATGATTAAGGTAACAAATGGCATAAGATTCCAAGGCAATGTCTTTGAGAAGGAATCATCGCTCGCCCGACTGGTTAACCAAATCCAAAGCACCGACCCCAAAGCAAAATTTTAAGCCAACACATTCAACAAATAATACAGCGTGAGCACATCTATCTATTGTGCCTAATCTAAGAAAAAGACTAAATCATGGTTCTTACCAAGAGAGAAATACAGCCTCGATCTCAATTGCCAACATTATAATCTACCTCTTCTCACACAAAACTGGCTAGCTAAAGGAGATTTCATCGGAAGAGAAGATGTCATCATATCGCTTTCTGTCACTGTCGCACCACCGTCTCATTGGTGGTATCCATGAGTGCCATGGTAACACCTTGCAGCCCACGCCACTATATTGTCGCGCGTACGCCGCGACCAGCTTGAGTCTAGATCTGCACTCGCGATGGAGTCACATCTGGCCAACCGCCACAGTCAACACTTGTCAACATGCAGGTTTGTGGTTCCACGTGCAGCTGACCACCGTATCCACGCCATCATACCACCGAGCATTCAATGCTAGTGCGCAGTCGATAAAGCCCGCGTCCATGCCTATGTGATAATTGGCATCATGTGGCGCACCCGCACCTCCGTGATAATTGGCACCACGCGACACACATGCACCTCCTTGATAGTTGGCACCATGCTTCGGTGCCGCCTCTGCACCAATTAATTCTCAAGATTGAACCCTCACCTCTGTCGACGCCTAGTGGCCCCGCAAGACTCCGCATCTTCTGAGGAAAAAAGGGCCACCAAGCAAATGTCGCTTCAGCTTTTCCCAGAGGTGCCTCCAGATGACGGGGAGGAGAGAAGGGAGAAAGATGGGGTGATGGGGGCCGGCCCTAGTGTCGGTGTTCTAAGACCGGCAGTACCGTCAAGTGCCGACATATTTTTCCGGATGGGTGAGAGTGGCGGATCGAGATTGTGGCAGAGGAGACAAGCAGCTTACACAGGTTCGGTCCCCTCCCCCGGTAGGTAACACCCTAATTTTGCCTATGATGGTTGTATTGCTCGAGTGCTCGTCGTTAATAGGGAAGATCGTCGAAGAGAGTTGTTTCTTGGATTACAAGTTCCTAGCCGCAGTGGCAGCTAAGGAAGAAGGTGTAGGTGCAAAACCCTATCACTTGAAGGCTCTCGGATGTGTTAGAACGCCTCCTGCCAGAAATGTCCCTGTCGCTTTATATAGCTGGTCGAGATAGGGTTACATGGCTCGGGTCGGCTAATAAGGTGGGCTTGTGTCATCGGATTGGCCCGGGCCATGTTGTACGCCGATGGACGTCTATTATCATGGCCCGTTGGATGGTGGGCCGGCCGATTGGAGCCCTGGCCCGAGTGGTTGATTCGGCCCATCTAGAGATGGTGTGCCCGCCCCTTGCCTAGTTGGCAAGGCTCGGACGCCATATCCTCATCAACTAGGGTTGTTTCACATGTTCTTGTTCTTCAAGAAAGGTGATGTTGAATAACCATTCAACTTTGCCTTTTTAATATCATATTCCTTATTCTTGTTCTTCAGGAAAGTTGAAAGTGAAAAGTGAAAAATGCTAACAGAAGAACGGAAAGAGAAGATGCAAACGAAACATCAATCAACCTGACTAACGTGTGGCTCGTGTGCGGCTTTATCTAGGCTTAAAGCAGGAAGAAAATAATTTCTTTTCAAGCAACGTGCATGGCTTTATCCTTTCATTAAATGAAAAGTGAATTGAGTAGTTAAAAATCGAGGACGTGAGTATCACTGGAAGTTTCTTCAAAAGGGCTATCACCTAAACAATACAAAAACAATTAAATAACAAGGGACTATGCACGTCATGAATAATTCATCTAACATGAATTTGTGTGCTACTGAACAGATCTCTTCAAGAGAGAGAGACCTCCGTCCCTTGGCTCCGCATGGGCGACGCAAAACCTAGCCCATCGTGATGGCTCCCTTCCTCTTCTCCTCTCCCTCGCCGTCACCGGTGGGGGGTGACGGAACGCCGTGTGGCCGCCGGGGATGGTGGCAGGGAGGATCTAGTTGCTTCATCCCCTGTGGAGGACTTCGGGTGGTGGTGGTTGATGTCTACTACACAATCTTCTTCTTGTAGACGTTGTTGGGCCTCCAAGTGCAGAGGTTTGTAGGACAATAATAAATTTCCCCCAAGTGGATGACCTAAGGTTTTTTCAATCCGTGGGAGGCGTAGGATGAAGATGGTCTCTCTCAAACAACCCTAATTCTTAAGAACTCGTGAGATAAGTTAGTATAAATCAACGCAAAACCTTATCATTCTCTACTGTAGAAAATCACTAAAATGATAATTTGACATTGCGTACTAAATACCTCTGCATATTTAATACTCCTATCCTTAAATAGAATCATTAAATAAGTAAACATATGCAAACATAGCAGCAATCTGTCTAAACAGAACAGTCTGTAAAGAATGCAAGTGGAATCATACTTCACTAACTCCAAAAATTCTTAAAAATAACCACACAGTAGATAATTTGTTTTTACTCATTGTGTAAAAATTTCAAGATTTTATCATGTCCTGACTATTCACAAATATTCAAAACATAACAGCAAACTTTCTATTTTTAAAATAGCAACATATAGACTTGAAAAATAAGCATGGTAAAGGCTATACTTGACCTTTTTATTGAAGTAAAAGATGCAAAATATTACTCTAAATAACATCAAGCAAATCCTAATAAAAGAAAATGACGCTCCAAGCAAAACACATATCATGTGGTGAATAAAAATATAGCTCCAAGTAAAGTCACCGATGAACGAAGACAAAAGAGGGGTGCCTTCCGGGGCATCCCCAAGCTTAGGCTCTTGGTTGTACCTTGGGGTGCCTTGGGCATACCCATTCTTAGGCTCTTTCCACTCCTTATTCCATATTCCATCAAATCTTTACCCAAAACATGAAAACTTCACAACACAAAACTCAACAGAAAACTCGTAAACTCAGTTAGTATAAGGAAATAAAATCACCACTTTTGATAATGTTGTGAACTCATTATTTATTTATATTGGTGTAATATCTACTGTATTCCAACTTCTATATGGTTCATACCCTCCGATACTACTCATAGATTCATCAAAATAAGTAAACAACACATAAAAAACATAATCTGTCAAAAACAGAACAGTCTATAGTAATATGTAACTCTCGAATACTTCTATAATTCCAAAAATCCTGAGAAATTAGGAATTCCTAGGAAATTTGTTTATTAATCTTCCACAAAAATAATCAGTATTTTATCACACTTCTGTTAGAAATGAGAATTGTTTTCCTGAGCGCAAAAGTTTCTGTTTTTCAGCAAGATCAAATCAACTATCACCATAGATCATCCCAAATGTCTTGTTTGGCACTTTATTGAAACAAAAGCTATAAAACATGATTACTACAGTATCATAATCATGTGAACACACAAAAACAGTAGGTAAAAATGTTGGGCTGTCTCCCAACAAGCGCTTTTCTTTAATGCCTTTATAGCTAGGCATGATGATGTCAATGATGCTCACATAAAAAAATAAGAGTTGAAATATAAAGGGAGCATCATGAAGCATATGACTAGCACATTTAAGTCTAATCCACTTCCTATGCATAGGGATTTTGTGAGCAAACAACTTATGAGAACAAGAATCAACTTGCATAGGAAGGTAAAGCAAGCAAAACTTCAAGATTTTCAACACATAGAGAGGAAACTTGATATTATTGCAATTTCTACAAGCATATATTCCTTCCTCATAATAATTTTCAGTAGCATCATGAATAAATTCAACAATATAACCATCACATAAAGCATTATTTTCATAATCTACAAGCATAGAATTTTTATTATTCTCCACATAAGCAAATTTTCTTCTCATGGATAGTAGTGGGAGCAAACTCAACGAAATAACTATCATGTGAGGCATAACCCAATTGAAAATTAAAATCATGATGTTTCATGGTTATCATTATTCTTTATAGCATACAAGTCATCACAATAATCATCATAAATAGGGGGCATGATCTCATCATAATAAATTTGCTCATCAAAACTTGGGGGACAAAAAATATCATCTTCATCAAACATAGCATCCCCAAGCTTGTGGCTTTGCATATCATTAGCATCATGGATATTCAAAGAATTCATACGAACAACATTGCAATCATGCTCATCATCTAAAGATTTAGTGCCAAACATTCTAGTGCGTTCTTCTTCTAACACTTTGGCACAATTATCGGAATCCTTATTTTCACGAAAGACATTAAAAAGATGAAGCATATGAGGCAACCTCAATTCTATTTTTTGTATTTTTCTTTTATAAACTAAACTAGTGATAAAACAAGAAACTAAAAGATTCGATTGCAAGATCTAAAGATATACCTTCAAGCGCTAACCTTCCCGGCAACGGCGCCAGAAAAGAGCTTGATGTCTACTACACATCCTTCTTCTTGTAGACATTGTTGGGCCTCTAAGTGTAGAGGTTTGTAGGACAATGGTAAAATTCCCTCAAATGGATGACCTAAGGTTTATCAATCCGTGGGAGGCGTAGGATGAAGATGGTCTCTCTCAAACAACCCTACAACCAAATAGCAAAGAGTCTCTTGTGTCCCCAACACACCCAATACAATGGTAAATTGTATAGGTGCACTAGTTCGGTGAAGAGATGGTGATACAAGTGCAATATGGATGGTAGATATAGGTTTTTGTAATATGAAAATATAAAAACAACAAGGTAACTAATGATAAAAGTGAGCACAAACGATATTGCAATGCTTCGAAACAAGGCCTAGGGTTCATACTTTCACTAATGCAAAGTTCTCTCAACAATAATAACATAATTGGATCATATAACAATCCCTCAACGTGCAACAAAGAGTCACTCGAAAGTCACTAATAGAGAAGAACAAACGAAGAGATTATTGTAGGGTACGAAACCACCTCAAAGTTATTCTTTCTGATCAATCCATTGGGCTATTCCTATAAGTGTCACAAACAGCCCTAGAGTTCGTAGTAAAATAACACATTAAGACACAAATCAAACAAAACCCTAATGTCACCTAGATACTCCAATGTCACCTCAAGTATCCGTGGGTATGATTATACGATATGCATCACACAATCTCAGATTTATCTATTCAACCAACACAAAGAATTTCAAAGAGTGCCCCAAAGTTTCTACCGAAGAGTCAAGACGAAAACGTGTGCCAACCCCTATGCATAAGTTCACAAGGTCACTGAACCCGCAAGTTGATCACCAAAACATACATCAAGTAGATCACGTGAATATCTCATTATCACCACAAATAAGCACATGCAAGACATACATCAAGTGTTCTCAAACCTTAAAGACTCAATCCGATAAGATAACTTCAAAGGGAAACTCAATCTATTACAATAAGATAGAGGGGGAGAAGCATCATAAGATCCAATTATAATAGCAAAGCTCGCGATACATCAAGATCGTGCCATATCAAGAACGAGAGAGAGAGAGAGATCAAACACATAGCTACTGGTACATACCCTCGGCCTCGAGGGTGAACTACTCCCTCCTCGTCATAGAGAGCGCCGGGATGATGAAGATGGCCACCGGTGATGGATCCCCCCTCCGGCAGGGTGCCGGAACAAGGTCCCGATTGTCTTTTGGTGGCTACAGAGGCTTGCGGCGGCGGAACTCCCGATCTAGGTTATTTTCTGAAGGTTTGGGGATTTATAGGAGAGATTGACATCGAGAACAAGTCAGGGGCCCCACGGGAAGTCCACGAGGCAGGGGGCGCGCCCTCCACCCTCGTGGGGCCCATGGGACCCCTCCGGTAACTCTTCGTTCCAGTATTTTTTATATTTTCTAGAAAAAATCTCCGTTGATTTTTAGCGCATTCCGAGAACTTTTATTTCTGCACAAAAACAACACCATGATAATTCTTCTAAAAACAGCGTCAGTCCGAGTTAGTTCTACCCAAATCATACCAAAATCATGTAAAAAATATTATAAACATAGCATGAATACATAAAAATTATAGATACGTTGGAGACGTATCGGTGGTGCGTCATCCTCAGCAAGCGGCGCTAACAGGTGTTGGCCGTACACCTCGGTTGTGCAGGTGGCATGGTGACGGTGGGAGACGGGTGTGGTGCGCGATGGCCTCGGGGGAAACCGCACCTAGATCTCATGGCCCCTTCCACTGCAACCTCTTGCCCCCTTGTTTCAAATTTGCTCTTCGGTGGTCTCCAAGCGTCATAGTCGTGTATGGTCTCAGGTGGGCGAGGGAGTAGAAACCGAAGAAATCCGTGGTCGGCTATGTCGGCCCACTTGTGGCGACACCCGTGGGTATTGTCCCCTACATGTAAGTGTTGGCAAGGTAGTCCCTTTCCTCCCCGTCTCTTCCTCTCGTGTTGCTAATGTAGTGGGTGAAAAAACAAATCCTTCCGGATTTGATTGTAGCGACGTTGTTGGCGTCGTCATCTTCAATGGGGCGACGTCTTTGGTGAGCTTTTTTAGGGGGGGGGGGGCATGTTAAGGTCTGGGTTTTGTCAGCTGCGTGGTTGGAGGATATTTTTTTTGAAATTCATGAAAACCCTTTTAAAATTCACAAACTTTTTCGTTTTAAACTCTCAAACTTATTGATATTTTCAAACATCTTTTGAATTCACAGACAATCTTTTAATTCACGTATAGTTCTTGAATCCAATAATTAATTTTTAGTTTCTTGATTTTTCTGAAATTCACAACAATGTTTTGAATTCATGATCTTTCTCCTGAATTGCAACATTTTCTAATTTCTTAAAAAATGTATTAAATCCGGAAATAATTATTCAAACTAATATTTTTAATATTTGTGTACATTTTTGTAGTTCAGAAAAAAATCATGCATTTTTTGAAACAAAAAAATGTAAGTACTAAGTCAGTGGCTGAAGGTAATAAGGACCCACATGCGAGCGCGCCAAGTGATGCGCCCAACCGTCGCTATGTGTCACCTGCTGGTCGCTCCCTCTGAATTTTGTTCTTTTATTTTGCTATGCATTTTTGGGTTTTAGATCGATGTTTGCTGTTCGATTTTTTGCCTGGATTTCTCTACGTTTTGTAACAAAAATTGTATACGAAGCACAACTATGCTTGTTGAAAAGGAAAAACAAGTATGGTTCAGAAGCACGGATTTGCTTCTTGTGAAAGCACAGATTTCGTTCTGTGAGGTGCATAGGTTTGCTTCTCGGAACAGAAAATTTATGCTTCCACAAAAAAACACATATTTGCTTCGGTGAGAAGCATAGTTCCACGAAAAGTACAAATTTGCTTCCACACAAGTCATAGTTATGCTTCTCGGACAGGGAAAAAATCCATCTTTCACAAGAAACATAATTTTGCTTCTCGTGAAAGCAGAAAATTGTTTTTGCGAGAAGCGCAACTGTGCTTCCGGGGTTCGGTTTTTCTTTCATTTTCCCGTTATTTGTTTTTCCGGTTGCTGTTTTTTTGGTTCACATCTTTTTACCGGATTTTATTTTATTTACCTTGTTGTTTCTGGTTTTATTTTGGTTTATATGTTTTCATGAAAAAAATCATGGAAACCTATTAAAATGCTTTAATGATCTTGACGCGAGAAATCTAACAATAAAAGCGGCTCAATATATGGATGCATGATTCTAGATAGAAAATGTTTGAACAAACAAAATGTAGGAAAAAGGAGACAGCACCCATATTGTGACAAGTGACGTACGTGCAGAATGTCATTTGCCGGCATCTGAGAAGATGGGGTGATCTTTGCAAGATGTACCACTTAAATAGTGTTTTTTTTTCCAAACCCACGTATTACTCCATCCTGATTCATTAGTTCTCTTTGTATTTTTGGTCAAATTCATGCCACATATTTGACTAATAACATGTTAATGCATGTTACAAAAATTATATTGTTGGCTTTGTATCCAAATGTAGGTTTTTAATGATATTATTTTTGCTACGTATAACTTATATTTTATTAGTTAAAATCATGGCCAAAATACAACCCAAAATACAAGTGGGACTAGTAACAGGACGGAGGTAATATCAGCTTAGCTCCGGTAGGATGGGTTGATCAGAAATGAAACTGATGTTGACCCCCCGTATAAGCTGAACTGTATGATGGGCTGTCAAATACGGCCTTCTAGGGCCGAGCGATTCTGTCCAGCCTGTGGATCGGGGGGTATCAGCTGGAGAGGTCCTATTGGACGCTCGCGAGCGGCAAACAGCAGAGCATTCGCTGAAGAGCACGCAAAACGGGCCAGTTTTAAAAAAGTTCCACTTGGGAGAATGTGAACAAATTTCCTTCAAAAAAAGCCAATAATTTTTTACATGTGAAAAAATCAAAACTCGAACAACTTCTAAAATATGAATTTTGAAAAAAGTGAACAAAAACTGAAAACATGAACAATTTTTTTATATAGGCTGATTTTTTTAAAATATACATTGAACGTTTTTGTAATATACGCTGAAAAATTTGTAAAACACACTGAACATTTCTGTGATATACACTGAACAAGTTTTCCAAATACACAATGAACATTTTGTAGTATGCGTTAAACAAATTCTTGATATACAATGAGTAAGTTTAAAATACAAGGTGAACTATTTCTTAATATATGATGAACATTTTTTAATAATATAAGATGAATACTTTTTTAATATACGATGAACATCTTTTAATACATGGTGGACCTTTTATATACTAAAGAATGTAAAACAGAGAAAAGAAACAGTAAAAAAGAAAATAAAAGAAAGGAACAAGCAGAGAAAAATAAAAAGAAGAAAAAGTCAAAAATAGAATAAAACCTAGTAAAAACAAAACAGAAAAAACCGGTCCAGGGAACCTTCTCGAAAGTTCCAAAAACCAGCCAGGAACCTTCACGAACGTTCCCAAGATCCCGCGACGAAGAAACAGAAACGACCGCAAGGAAGAAACAGGTGGGAAGCTGAATCGTGGGCCGGCCCAAGTGGAAGCGACAAGTCTCGCTCTTCAGCGAAGCTACGAAGATTTGACGCTAACGAGCGTCATATAGGAATTACCTATCAGCTGGCGAATTGCTCGGTATTCGAACCACAGGCTAATACCCGATCCACAGACTGGATGCAGGATCTTCTCGTTTTCTTGTACAGGTTTTTCTTTTGTTTCATATATATATTGTTTGGGTTTTTTACTTTTCTTTTATCAAACAACACCCGTAATGAAAAAAATCCGAAAATCTTCTCAAAATTTCTGATAACAATCCGAAAATTTCAAAAGTGGTTTATTCTTTTTTTATAATATATTAGAACTTTTAATAAACTGTTTATATTTTAAATAATATATGTTTTCAGAAATAATGATTTTCATGATTTTGGACAAAAAATAATCCTACAGATCCAATTTAATTGATGCAGCTTTAATACAACTTTAGTACAAAATTATACTAAAACTCTGTCAATTAATTTGGTTCAAAGGAAGTAACAAAAAACATAGGAGAAATTAAACAAAATGTAGAGCACTAACTGAAAAAAATATGCCCTAGAGGCAATAATAAAGTTATTATTTATTTCCTTATATCATGATAAATGTTTATTATTCATGCTAGAATTGTATTAACCGGAAACATAATACATGTGTGAATACATAGACAAACAGAGTGTCACTAGTATGCCTCTACTTGACTAGCTCGTTAATCGAAGATGGTTATGTTTCCTAACCATGAACAAAAGAGTTGTTATTTGATTAACATGATCACATCATTAGAAGAATGATGTGATTGACATGACCCATTCCATTAGCTTAGCACCCGATTGTTTAGTATGTTGCTATTGCTTTCTTCATGACTTATACATGTTCCTATGACTATGAGATTATGCAACTCCTGTTTATCGGAGGAACACTTTGTGTGCTACCAAACGTCACAACGTAACTGGGTGATTATAAAGGAGCTCTACAGGTGTCTCCAAAGGTACATGTTGTGTTGGCGTATTTCGAGATTAGGATTTGTCACTCCGATTGTCGGAGAGGTATCTCTGGGCCCTCTCGGTAATGCACATCACATAAGCCTTGCAAACATTGCAACTAGTGAGTTAGTTGTGAGATGATGTATTACGGAACGAGTAAAGAGACTTGCCGGTAACGAGATTGAACTAGGTATTAAGATACCGACGATCGAATCTCGGGCAAGTAACATACCGATGACAAAGGGAACAACGTATGTTGTTATGCGGTCTGACCGATAAAGATCTTCGTAGAATATGTGGAAGCCAATATGAGCATCCAGGTTCCGCTATTGGTTATTGACTGGATACATGTCTCGGTCATGTCTACATTGTTCTCGAACCCGTAGGGTCCGCACGCTTAAGGTTTCGATGACAGTTATATTATGAGTTTATGAGTTTTGATGTACCGAAGGAGTTTGGAGTCCCGGATGAGATCGGGGACATGACGAGGAGTCTCGAAATGGTCGAGACGTAAAGATCGATATATTGGACGACTATATTCGGACATCGGAAAGGTTCCGAGTGATTCGGGTATTTTTCGGAGTACCGAAGAGTTACGGGAATACGTATTGGGCCTTATTGGGCCATACGGGAAAGAAGAAAAAGGGCCTCAAGGGTGGCCGCACCCCTCCCCTTGGTCTGGTCCGAATTGGACCAGGGAAGGGGGGCGCCCCCTTCCTTCCTTCTCCTTTTCCCTTCCTCTTTTCCTATTCCATATGGGAGGTGGAATCCTACTAGGACTAGGGAGTCCTAGTAGGACTCCACACTTGGCGCGCCCCCTCTTAGGGCCGGCCTCCTCCTCCCTTGCTCTTTTATATACGGGGACAAGGGGGCACCTCTAGACACACAAGTTGATCCTCATGATCGTTTTCTTAGCCGTGTGCGGTGCCCCCCTCCACCATAATTCTCGATAATATTGTAGCGGTGCTTAGGCGAAGCCTTGCGACGGTAGAACATCAAAATCGTCACCACGCCGTCGTGCTGACGGAACTCTTCCCCAACACTTTGCTGGATCGGAGTCCGGGGATCATCATCGAGCTGACCGTGTGCTAGAACTCGGAGGTGCCGTAGTTTCGGTGCTTGATGGTTGGGCCGTGAAGACATACGACTACATCAACCGCGTTGTTATAACGCTTCCGCTGTCGGTCTATGAGGGTACATAGACAACACTCTTCCCTCTCGTTGCTATGCATCACCATGATCTTGCGTGTGCGTAGGAATTTTTTTGAAATTACTACGTTCCCCAGCAGTGGCATCCGAGCCTAGGTTTTATGTGTTGATGTTATATGCACGAGTAGAACACAAGTGAGTTGTGGGCGATATAAGTCATACTGCTTACCAGCATGTCATACTTTGGTTCGGCGGTATTGTGGGACGAAGCGGTCCGGACCGACATTACGCGTACGCTTACGTGAGACCGGTTCTCCCGACGTGCTTTGCACAAAGGTGGCTAGCGGGTGACAGTTTCTCCAACTTTAGTTGAACCGAGTGTGACTACGCCCGGTCCTTGCGAATGTTAAAATAGCACCAACTTGACAAACTATCGTTGTGGTTTTGATGCGTAGGTAAGATTGGTTCTTGCTTAAGCCCGTAGCAGCCACATAAAACTTGCAACAACAAAGTAGAGGACGTCTAACTTGTTTTTGCAGGGCATGTTGTGATGTGATATGGTCAAGACATGATGCTAAATTTTATTGTATGAGATGATCATGTTTTGTAACCAAGTTATCGGCAATTGGCAGGAGCCATATGGTTGTCGCTTTATTGTATGCAATGCAATTGCGCTATAATGCTTTACTTTATCACTAAGCGGTAGCGATAGTCGTGGAAGCATAAGATTGGTGAGACGACAACGATGCTACGATGGTGATCAAGGTGTCGCGCCGGTGACGATGGTGATCACGACGGTGCTCCGAAGATGGAGATCACAAGCACAAGATGATGGCCACATCATATCACTTATATTGATTGCATGTGATGTTTATCTTTTATGCATCTTATCTTGATTTGATTGACGATAGCATTTTAAGATGATCTCTCACTAATTATCAAGAAGTGTTCTCCCTGAGTATGCACCGTTGCGAAAGTTCTTCGTGCTGAGACACCACGTGATGATCGGGTGTGATAGGCTCTACGTTCAAATACAACGGGTGCAAAACAGTTGCACGCGCAGAATACTCAGGTTATACTTGACGAGGCAAGCATATACAGATATGGCCTCGGAACACGGAGACCGAAAGGTCGAGCGTGAATCATATAGTAGATATGATCAACATAGCGATGTTCACCATTGAAAACTACTCCATCTCACGTGATGATCAGACATGGTTTAGTTGATTTGGATCACGTGATCACTTAGAGGATTAGAGGGATGTCTATCTAAGTGGGAGTTCTTAAGTAATATGATTAATTGAACTTTAATTTATCATGAACTTAGTCCTGGTAGTATTAGCATATCTATGTTGTAGATCAATAGCTCGCGTTGTTGTTTTCATATGTTTATTTTGATATGTTCCTAGAGAAAATTGTGTTGAAAGGTGTTAGTGGCAATGATGTGGATTGGATCCGTGATCTGAGGTTTATCCTCATTGATGCACAAAAGAATTATGTCCTTGATGCACCGCTAGGTGACAGACCTATTGCAGGAGCAGATGTAGACGCTATGAACGTTTGGCTGTCTCAATATGATGACTACTTGATAGTTTAGTGCACCATGCTTAACGGCTTAGAATCGGGACTTCAAAGACGTTTTGAACGTCATGGACCATATGAGATGTTCCAGGAGTTGAAGTTAATATTTCAAGCAAATACCCGAGTTGAGAGATATCAAGTCTCTAACAAGTTCTATAGCTAAAAGATGGAGGAGAATCGCTCAACTAGTGAGCATGTGCTCAGATTGTCTAGGTACTACAATTGCTTGAATCAAGTGGAAGTTAATCTTCCAGATAAAATAGTGATTGACAGAATTCTCTAGTCACCATCACCAAGTTAGTGGAACTTCGTGATGAACTATAATATGCAAGGGATAACGGTTACAATTCCCAAGCTCTTCATGATGCTAAAATCGACGAAGGGAGAAATCAAGAAAAACATCAAGTGTTGATGGTTGACGAGACCACTAGTTTCAAGAAAACGGCAAAGGGAAGAAGGGGAACTTCAAGAAGAACGGCAAAGCAAGTTGCTGCTCAAGTGAAGAAGCCCAAGTCTGGTCCTAAGCCTGAGACTAAGTGCTTCTACTACAAAGGGACTGATCACTGAAAGTGGAACTGCCCCAAGTATTTGGCGAATAAGAAGGATGGCAAAGTGAACATAAGTATATTTGATATACATGTTATTGATGTGTACTTTACTAGTGTTTATAGCAACCCCTCAGTATTTGATACTAGTTCAGTTACTATGATTAGTAACCTGAATCGGGAGTTGCGGAATGAACAAAGACTAGTTAAGGGTGAGGTGACGATGTTGGAAGTAGTTCCAAGATTGATATGATCATCATCGCACACTCCCTATACTTTTGGGATTAGTGTTGAACCTGAATAAGTGTTATTTGGTGTTTGCGTTGAGCATGAATATGATTTGAACATGTTTATTATAATACGGTTATTCATTTAAGTAAGAGAATAAATTGTTGTTCTGTTTACATGAATAAAACCTTATATGGTTACACACCCAATGAAAATAGTTCGTTGGATCTCGATCGTAGTGATACACATAATCATAATATTGAAACCAAAAGATGCAAAGTTAATAATGATAGTGCAACTTATTTGTGGCACTGTCGTTTAGGTCATATTGGTGTAAAGCGCATGAAGAAACTCCATGCTGATGGGTTTTTGGAATCATTTGATTATGAATCAGTTGATGCTTGTGAACCATGCCTCATGGGCAAGATGACTAAAACGCCGTTCTCCGAAACTATGGAGCGAGCAACTGACTTATTGGAAATAATACATACTGATGTATGAGATCCGATGAGTGTTAAGGCTCGCGGCGGGTATCATTATTTTCTGACCTTCACAGATGATTTGAGCAGATATGGGTATATCTACTTAATGAAACACAAGTCTGAAATATTTGAAAAGTTCAAAGAATTTCAGAGTGAAGTGGAGAATCATCGTAACAAGAAAATAAAAGTTTCTACGATATGATCGCAGAGGTAAAATATTTGAGTTACGAGTTTGGCCTTCAGTTAAAACAATGTGAAATAGTTTCACTACTCACGCCACCTGGAACACCACAGCATAATGGTGTGTTCGAACATCATAACTGTACTTTATTAGATATGGTGCGATCTATGATGTCTCTTACTGATCTACCACTATCGTTTTGGGGTTATGCATTAAAGACAGCTGCATTCACGTTTAAAAAGGCACCATCTAAGTCCGTTGAGACGACACAATCTGAAGTGTGGTTTGGCAAGAAATCAAAGTTGTCGTTTTTTAAAGTTTGGAATTGTGATGCTTATATGAAAAAGTTTCATCCTGATAAGCTCAAATCCAAATCGGAGAAATATGTCTTCATAGGATACCCAAACGAATTTGTTGGGTACACCTTCTATCACAGATCCGAAGGCAAATTCGTTGCTGAGAATGGATCCTTTCCAGAGAAGGAGTTTCTCTCGAAAGAAGTGAGTGGGAGGAAAGTAGAAAACTTGATAAGGTAATTGTACCTGCTCCCTTATTGGAAAGTAGCTCATCACAGAAATCTGTTCCTGTGACTACTAGACCGATTAGTGAGGAAGCTAATGATGATGATCATGTAACTTCGGATCAAGTTACTACCGAACCTCGTAGGTAAACCAGAGTGAGATCCGCACCGGAGTGGTACGGTAATCCAGTTCTGGAGGTCATGTTACTTGACCATGACGAGCCTACGAACTATGAGGAAGCGATGATGAGCCCAGATTCCGCGAAATGGCTTGAGGCCATGAAATCTGAGATGCGATCCATGTATGAGAACAAAGTATGGACTTTGATTGACTTGCCCATTGATCGGCGAGCCATTGAGATTAAATAGATCTTCAAGTGGAAGATGGACGCTGATAGTAGTGTTACTATCTACAAAGCTAGACTGGTCGAAAAAGGTTTTTGACAAAGTTCAAGGTGTTGACTACGATGAGATTTTCTCACTCGTATCGATGCTTAAAGTCTGTCCGAATCATGTTAGCAATTGCCGCATTTTATGAAATCTGGCAAATGGATAACAAAACTGCAATCCTTAATGGATTTCTTAAAGAAGAATTGTATATGATGCAACCAGAAGGTTTTGTCAATCCTAAAGGTGTTAACAAAATATGCAAGCTCCAACGATCCATCTATGGACTGGTGCAAGCATCTCGGAGTTGGAATATACGCTTTGATAAGTTGATCAAAGCATATAGTTTTATACAGACTTACGGTGAAGTCTGTATTTACAAGAAAGTGAGTGGGAGCACTACAACATTTCTAATAAGTATATGTGAATGACATATTGTTGATCGGAAATAATGTAGAATTATTCTGTAAAGCATAAAGGAGTATTTTGAAAGAAGTTTTTCAAAGAAAGACCTCGGTGAAGCTGCTTACATATTAAGCATCAAGATCTATAGAGATAGATCAAGACGCTTGATAAGTTTTTTCAATGAGTACATACCTTGACAATATTTTGAAGTAGTTCAAAAATGGAACAGTCAAAGAAAGAGTTCTTGGCTGTGTTACAAGGTGTGAAATTGAGTAAGACTCAAAGCCCGACCACGACAGAAGATAGAAAGAGAATGAAAGTCATTCCCTATGCCTCAGCCATAGGTTCTATAAAGTATGCCATGCTGTGTACCAGATCTATTGTATACCCTACACTGTGTTAAGTAAGGGAGTACAATAGTGATCTAAGAGTAGATTATTGGACAGCGGTCAAAATTATCCTTAGTGGAATAAGGAAATATTTCTCAATTATGGAGGTGAAAAAGGTTCATCGTAAAAAGTTACGTCGATGCAAGTTTTGACACAGATCTGGATGACTCTAAGTCTCGATCTAGATACATATTGCAAGTGGGAGCAATTAGCTAGAGTAGCTCCGTGCAGAGCATTGTAGACATAGAATTCGCAAAAGACTTACGGATCTGTATGTGACAGACACATTGACTAATATTATCTCACAAGCAAAACATGATCACACCTTAGTACTCTTTGGGTGTTAATCACATAAACGATGTGAACTAGATTATTGACTCTAGTAAACCCTTTGGGTATAGGTCACATGACGATGTGAACTATGGGTGTTAATCACATGGTGATGTGAACTATTAGTGTTGAATCACATGGCGATGTGAACTAGATTATTGACTCTAGTGCAAATGGGAGACTGAAGGAAATATGCCCTAGAGGCAATAATAAAGTTATTATTTATTTCCTTATATCATGATAAATGTTTATTATTCATGCTAGAATTGTATTAACCGGAAACATAATACATGTGTGAATACATAGACAAACAGAGTGTCACTAGTATGCCTCTACTTGACTAGCTCGTTAATCGAAGATGGTTATGTTTCCTAACCATGAACAAAAGAGTTGTTATTTGATTAACATGATCACATCATTAGAAGAATGATGTGATTGACATGACCCATTCCATTAGCTTAGCACCCGATTGTTTAGTATGTTGCTATTGCTTTCTTCATGACTTATACATGTTCCTATGACTATGAGATTATGCAACTCCTGTTTATCGGAGGAACACTTTGTGTGCTACCAAACGTCACAACGTAACTGGGTGATTATAAAGGAGCTCTACAGGTGTCTCCAAAGGTACATGTTGTGTTGGCGTATTTCGAGATTAGGATTTGTCACTCCGATTGTCGGAGAGGTATCTCTGGGCCCTCTCGGTAATGCACATCACATAAGCCTTGCAAGCATTGCAACTAGTGAGTTAGTTGTGAGATGATGTATTACGGAACGAGTAAAGAGACTTGCCGGTAACGAGATTGAACTAGGTATTAAGATACCGACGATCGAATCTCGGGCAAGTAACATACCGATGACAAAGGGAACAACGTATGTTGTTATGCGGTCTGACCGATAAAGATCTTCGTAGAATATGTGGAAGCCAATATGAGCATCCAGGTTCCGCTATTGGTTATTGACTGGATACATGTCTCGGTCATGTCTACATTGTTCTCGAACCCGTAGGGTCCGCACGCTTAAGGTTTCGATGACAGTTATATTATGAGTTTATGAGTTTTGATATACTGAAGGAGTTCGGAGTCCCGGATGAGATCGGGGACATGACGAGGAGTCTCGAAATGGTCGAGACGTAAAGATCGATATATTGGACGACTATATTCGGACATCGAAAAGGTTCCGAGTGATTCGGATATTTTTCGGAGTACCGGAGAGTTACGGAATACGTATTGGGCCTTATTGGGCCATACGGGAAAGAAGAAAAAGGGCCTCAAGGGTGGCCGCACCCCTCCCCTTGGTCTGGTCCGAATTGGACCAGGGAAGGGGGGTGCCCCCTTCCTTCCTTCTCCTTTTCCCTTCCTCTTTTCCTATTCCATATGGGAGGTGGAATCCTACTAGGACTAGGGAGTCCTAGTAGGACTCCACACTTGGCGCGCCCCCTCCTAGAGCCGGCCTCCTCCTCCCTTGCTCCTTTATATACGGAGGCAGGGGGGCACCTCTAGACACACAAATTGATCCTTGTGATCGTTTTTTTAGCCGTGTGCGGTGCCCCACTCCACCACAATTCTCGATAATATTGTAGCGGTGCTTAAGCGAAGCCCTGTGACGGTAGAACATCAAGATCGTCACCACGCCGTCATGCTGACGGAACTCTTCCCCGACACCTTGCTGGATCGGAGTCCGGGGATCATCATCGAGCTGAACGTGTGCTAGAACTCGGAGGTGCCATAGTTTCAGTACTTGATCGGTCGGGCCATGAAGACGTATGACTACATCAACCGCGTTGTTATAACGCTTCCGCTGTCGGTCTACGAGGGTACGTAGACAATACCCTCCCCTCTCGTTGGTATGCATCATCATAATCTTGCATGTGCATAGGAAATTTTTTAAAATTACTACGTTCCCCAGCACTAACATTATGGGTCGGGCCAATCGTAGGTTGCCCCATGCCATAGGCTGCCTATTTGACGACACTCCTATTTATCACTTTATCAAGAGATCACATTTTTCCAGACACTATTAAGAGATCACATGAACTCATGCCGCCTGAAAAGCCCCATTTGTGGGCCTGGCCTAGCATGTACAACATGCTCCTAATGTGGCACACACAGGCTTGTGACACAAACGTATTTTTATTTCTTTTTGCCTTTTTTTGGTTTTTGTATGTTTCAACGAATGCTTTTAAAAAAGTACATAAATTATGTTTATATTTATAATTGTATAAAATGTTTGTGAATTAAAAAATGTTCAAGTTGGCTAAAAGGATTATTTTTTATTTTAAAAAGGTTTCCCAATTTTAAACATTCGTGAATTATGACAAACTAATGTTACAATTTTAATAAATTGTTCCCAAATTTAACTGTTGTTCGTCCATTTCAAGAATAGTTCAAAAAAATTAAAATATGTCCATGAATCTGAGTAATTGTTATAGATTCGAAACAATGTTAATGAATTAAAAATGGCCAAATTTTTGAAAAAACACATGAATTTGGAAAAAGTTCATTGAAAATTATTGATGAACTATAGAAAATGGAAAAGGAAATAGAAGAAAAAAACAGAAAAATCAGTGTGAAGAAAATGTACTTCCTCCAATCCATCACTTGTTTTACATTTGTCTAGATACGAATGTATCAAGATACAGAAAAAAAATCTAACACGAGTAATATGGATCGAAGGGCATAGGAAAAACCTCCCGCAAGGCTTCGTCTTCGCTTTCTAGAAGGTTCATTTTTTATTTTGTTTTTTGATTGTTTTCCATCTGTCGATTTTTACCCTTTTTCAGTGTCTTTTTTAATTTTGTTTTTCCGATAAATCTTTGTTAAAGTTTAAAAATATTCAAAATATTTTCAAAAAGTAAATAAGTATGCATTTGTAAAAATGTTTACAAAAATTTTAAACACATATTTTTTAGAAAAATCTCCAAGCTTTTTAAAAATGTTCAAAAAAATTATTGCATTTTTCCCAGGGAAAATTGAAGCTGTGTATAGAGAATCATGCTATTGTCTGAATGCAACACAAGCCGAGCCAAGTCGCACACATGTTCGTTTGCTCGTCCTTTTTTAACGCGATGTGTCAGATAGGAGTTCCATACACGTCAAATAGGGGCTCCTGAAACGAAATACATCAGAGTCACTCTCCCTCGTGTTGTTCGCCTCTCCCATGGAGAGTTCAGCTTCCTCCGCCGCTCCGGGCTCTCCCCTCTCTTCCCCGACCTAGTCGACGGCAAGTTGGGTCTCATCCTTTTTTTGTTTCTTAGATAGTAGCTAGACTCAGGTTTAAATTGACGTCATGTCGCGTTTGTGCCATGTCGGAGCTCTTGAGCAACTCCAGGCAAACAACGTCTACTCCCTCCTTTCCGGTTTAGAGGGCTTATCTAAAAAAATGCGTTTTCTCCGATTTAAAGGGCTCATCTCCATCTCCCTTTGAGATTTTGAGGCGCGTTAAATATTTGCATGCAAGAATTGAAAAGGAACTCACCAATGCATTTAATGTTACTCAACTAATGTCCAATCATGCATGCATTGCAATTAAAAGTAGGGCGTAGCTCCCAAGTTTGCTCTCCATGGATAAAGGCGGCGTTTTGTGGTAAATTCGGTGATAGCTCATTCAATAAGATAGAAAATCGATTGGATCTAGAAAGTTTGGAGGTGCTATCCTTCCCCATGTTTTTAGTCTCCATGGTGGTGAACAATAACAACAAGGTGGCCCGGCTCCAACCTCTTTAGTTCAGGTTGATGCGTCAGAAATGGGTTTTCAATGACGGATCTGGAACTCTCGTATTTGCTCCATCTTGTGCCCATTCTCAAAGACGCCCTACATCGGCCTCGACTGCTCCATCATTCTAGAAGGTCCTCCTTCTAGACATGCCTCCTTTTTTTATGGGTTCCAGATGCGTCTCCTATTGTGAAAGGGAACATATTTAACCCTCTTTCGAAACTTCAACACAAAATGAACCTAATATGAAAATATTTCACAAAATGACCCTTTTCATGATGTCCGGGGCTAGGACGCCAACTAGATAGTATGAAGCCTTTACCTTGAGCACCAAGCTAGACAACACGATGTCGTCGGTAGACGTAGGTGTCGTGTCATCAAAGATGACGCCTTAGGCTAGGGCGTCATGCAAACTAGAATGGTTGGAAAAGCTTTGTGCACCGTTGGTGTTGTTGGGTTTTCATTTTTTACTAACTCTGTTTCAGAATATATATCAAAATCCATAATGTTGAATCAATATCATTAGATTCATATTTTATTATTAAAAATCTCATTTTTTTTAATTCTGAACTCGGTCAATGCTAAAGAAATTTGACTTTCCAAAAAAGGAATACACCTTATATTTTGTAACTACGGGAATATTTAGTCTCACAAGTGGGAGAGATGATGGAGTGTGTTTTTGTTTATATTTATATAATCTGGTGTTTTAGTGGGTCTTTCGCGGTGTGATTCTATGTCATATGCTAATCAACCAATATTTATGTGGGGAAATTTCCGCGTCCGTGGTTGTATGTATTATATTGGTGTTACAATTCAATGTCGATATTTTTGGCTCTGAACTTGGTCAATGTTAAAGAAAATTGACTTCCGAAAAAAGGAATACACCTTATATTTTGTATCCAAGGGAATATTTAGTTTGACTAGCGAGAGAAATGATGGAGTGTGTTTTATTTATAATTATATAATGTGGTGTTTTGGTGGGTCTTTCGTGGTGTGATTCTATGTCATATGCTAATCAACCAATATTCATGTGTGGAAATTTCAGCATTAGTGGCTACCTGTACTATATTGGTGCTACAATATCATATGGCGACGCTTGATTTTTCTAGGTGGTGAGAGGGCATGCGGGGTTGATACGTTTTTATAGGCGGTTGCTGCTAATTGATATAAAAAATCGTTGGTCCTATCAAAATCGTGGACCAAATCCATAATTGCAATCGAATGAAAGAGCTTCGAAATTAGGGAGCATAGTAAATTAAAATAATTGAATGAGAGATCTCCTTGAGAAATTGTTGATCCGATCAAAATCGGATGACCCAATTATAAATTGGAGACCTTAGTTGATTGAGAGACCATAAGAATTAGGGAGTACCGCGTTTCCAAAGAATTGAGTGTGAGAACTTCTTGAGAAGCATTGGCCTAGTTTCAAATTGAAGACATCAATTGATTTTGAAAAATTAGGGAGGCGGGTATTAGTATAAATAGTCCGCAATCAAAACCATAGATCAAATCCAAAGTTGCAATCGAATGACAGAGCTCCAAAATTAGGGAGCATAGTGAATTAAAAAAAATGAATAAGAGAGCTTCTTGAGAAATTATTGATCCGGTCAAAATCAAATTTCCAATTCTAAATTAAAGACCTCAATTAATTGTGAGGCCATGAAATTTTGAGGGCATAGTCTATTAAAAGAATTGAATGCGAGAGTTCCTTAAAAATTCGTTGACCCGGTTAAAATTAGATGACCCAATTATAATTGAAAGGCCTTAATTGATTGTGAGACTTTAAAAATTAGGAAGCCTAGTGTGTAGGAGGGGGTGGGCTCTCGTGTCCTCGCAGGGCCATGTAAGCCCGTGTGGTGCACAAGGAAGACGTCAACGTAGCCCAGTGTTTGTACCCCAGACTGATGTCACCCAGAGAAAAATATTCAAACTTGACAACTGAGGAAAAGAAAGGGACACCGATCGGTCCACCAGTAATCTGTGGAACACAAAAAAAGAAGAGTATTCCGAGAAGGGTGGAGCGTCAGGGCGCAGCAAAGCCCGCGTCACTTTCAGACGTACTAAATTTTTTTAGGACAAATTATGAAGTTGAGTAAAAAATGCATTGAAAAAATGCAAGCCACTATCTCTCTTCTTTTTAATTATCCATCCTCCAATGAGTTAAGTGCATGTAGGAATTAAAAAGACCATGTTTAGATTGCTATTAGTCTTGATTACCGTGTGATGAGAGAGAAGTATGTTTTCATACTTTAAAATGCATTGAAAAGATAAAAATAAACTTTTTTATGAACAAATTTTGATTCTAGATGTACACTTTTTTGAGAGAGTACGTACCAATTGCCCGGAAGCTATCGATTGCTCGCTTGCTTCTGCGCGTGGTTAACCAGCGAGAGAGAAATCTGTTGCAGTGGTATTACTCCAAGCGCAGCGCAGCCGATGAGCAGAGTAAATTACCTTTGCCGTCGCTGTCTCTAGGTGGTGGCGTATGGATCGCACTCAAGTGTGATCGATGGCCTGACGTCTCGCACCTTCTGTTTTGTCTGCTTTCGATTGAAGCCTGAGATTCCGTGACGTAGACACAGCCCGGGCAACAATTTTTGCCTCTTACAAAATGGCCTGACCTCGATTTGCTGATTAGTTAAATAGAGCACGCCTGAGTCCGGCCAAATAAAAGTCGCCGGTTTCGCAAAAATAAATAAATCCGGCCAAATGAAATGAGGTTCAAATTCGCCGTCACCGGCTTCCTAGCCTCATAGGACGCTGGTTTTACCGTCGAGATGTTACCATTTTTTTTTGTAACGTAGCAAAAGATTTGCCACATGTATTAATTAAAAAGAGTCAATTACACCACAAGTGTCTAAACTTGGCAAGAAAATTCACTTTGGTGTTGATACTTGTGGCGTACAGATATGTGGTGACAGAACTTGGCTTCGTGGTGCATATATGGTCAGAATCGGGTTTGCATACGTACTGAGCGCTGACGAGGCGTGCCAGCAAAGCACGGGGCCCTTTCTCAGTGGCTGGAGGGCGCGGGCAGAGGCGTGTGGCCTGTATATTTGCGATGAACCCCCTGGAAGTTTTATTTTTGACACGAAAAAGACCCTGTAGAGCACAACGCTAACTGAAGATTGCTGAATGTGGTAAGAAGCGATACTGTGCAATTTTAGTCAGTTTCCTCTCAACATCCTACTGGTAACATGCGTCGGGCTTGCACAACCAGATCTTTGGTTCGAATCCCAGATCCCCCAATTTTTTTGTGTATGCAGTTTTGGCAACAACAAAAAAAAAAAAATCAGTTTTCCTCACTATAAATTCAGAGAAAAGCATAGGCATCAGTTTCAGAGAAGATATTGCAACATGGAGGGCTACTGGCTGTGTTGGTGATCTCTGCCGACTTGTTTTTCTTCTTCTTTGGTGTTTTGTGCTTGCCGCTTGTGGCTGGGCTTCGCCTCTGCTTATTCAGTGTGTATACAGAGTTTACACAGAGAAAATTTTCAGTCAGTACAAATGCAGAAAATGCAATTTGTGTAAGCAGTTTTTGACAACAAAAATTCAATTGTACTCAGTACAATTTCAGAGAAAAGCATAAGCATAATTTCGTTCTAGAGATTGCACAGATGAATTGCTGTACCCACAACCACTGTCCAAATATTCAGTTAGCTACTGTCGAAAAATTCAGTTAAGTATAGTTCATGAAAATTACAAACTTCTGTACCCACATCCAATGTTTTCACAGGAGCAAACATGTTCTAACAATCTTGTACAACGGGTGGCTAATTTCTGAGGCATATCTCAATATTTACGTTCACAAAACAGAGTCCTTTTTAACCCAGGAGAAACCATGTACAAAACTGGCACTATGGATGAATGTGAAGGGGGTTTCATACAACTCGGCTTTAAACAAGCACCCACGGACGAAATCAAGACCTAACTACAAAATTTCCATCGATTCGACCAACTGACAAAAACCCTAGCATAAACAGGGGAGTGAGAGGTGGCGGTGAGAGAAATCGACTGCATGCACACCATATACAGGGGCTGGTTCCCCTGGATCTCGCCGACGGGGCTCCATCGTCGTCGAAGCCGCCGACCAACACCGTCGCTCCAACCGCCGCCACTGTCGCCTACGATCGATCAGGAGGAGAACTCGAGGCGAGGCCTCGAAGAGGCAAGGTTTTGGTTCACTAATCCAGCCTCTGCAGGGTTTTTTTCGTGTCAAAAATAAAACTTCCAGGGGGTTCGCCGCAAATAGACAGGCCACACGCCTCTGCCCGCGCCTTCGAGCCACTGAGAAAGGGCCCTGCGCCTCGCTGGCACGCCTCGTCAGCGCTCAGTACGTATGCAAACCCGATTTTGACCGTATATGTACCACGAAGCCAAGTTCTGTCATCACATATCTGTACGCCACAAGTTTCAGCATCAAAGTGAATTTTTTTGCCAAGTTTAAACACCTGTGATGTAATTGACTCAAGAAAGGAATAGAGTGTTTTTGTGACAAGCCCAGACATAGAAAGGTTGTCGTTCTCCCGGTATGATGTTCCTTAGTTTCTTTTATGTCGGCGGCCACTTAAAGAGAAACTTCAAGCTTGATGTTGTTGAGCAATATTGTTAGTGGAGAAGACTTGTTGCGGAAGACTCGTGCATTTCTTTTTCTATTTTTAAGGGAAACTTCCAATCTATTCATTTTTAATCTTGGCAATACAAAGAACACTAGAGATAATAAAAACTTCAATTAGGTTCGTGAACCACATAGCGACGACTACAAACACTGAAACGAGCTGAAGGCGCGCCGCCGTCATTGCCCCCCCTCCCTCATCGAAGCCGGGCAAACCTTATTGTAGTAGACAGTGGGGAAGTCGTCGTGATAACGGCCTCCAACGCATCAGAACAGCAAACATCGCCGATGAAGAAAGTCGTAGATCAGAAGGATCAAATCTATAAACGCCTAAACGAAGACGAACGAAGACCGGATCCAAACAGATGCACCGAAGACCAACACCGATCGAATCCCACGAGATCCGACGGAGACACACCTCCACACACCCTTCGACGACACTAGCCACACCATGGGGATGGGGATAGAACGTGAGAGACATTATTCCTACAGAGGGACATTGCCGCCGCCACACAACCCCAACGAAGATGTTGAAAACAAGAACGAGAATGGGTCCCTCCCGCCGGCCGGGAGGGGGGGGGGGGTCCTCCGCACCTCCATGGCCCAAATGTCATCGGAGATGGGGCGGACCGGCGGCGACGCCGATGAGAGGAGAAGGAAAGGCTAAGATCTTTTTTTGTGGAGGAGACTCATGCATTTCTTTCATTTCAAATAGACAAAGAAATGAGTATGGTGAGGGATGCACAAGCTTTTGTGATTTTGGATGTTCGTGCCCGAGCGGTTGACCCACCAATCTTTCATCGTGGGCTCAAGATGCCATGAGGAAGTGTTGATGTGCTCAAGGTGAAGCCATTCATTGACCAAGTTCCAAAGAATAAGGCGAAGGGTGAATCTACACTTGTAGAAGAGGTGAGCACTGAATTCTTGCTCTCTTGCAAAGGGGCCAGAAATTGCAATTTGGCCAACTCCGCTTAGCCAATCTATCGGCGGTCCAAATCCTTTCATGAATTGCTAACCATGCAAAAAAAACTTGACCTTAGGCGAAACCCAAGCCTTCCACACCACATGCGGCACCCAAAAGAAGGTAGTGCCTATGAATTGTGCCAAGTATGCGATGGCTGTCAAATATTGACCGGTTCTCCGCGTGCTTCCAAACGACGTGTTCTCTATGTTACCATAAAATAACATATGGTACAAACTAACATAGAAAGAACTCAAAATACATGTATGCAACACATAAGTTGATCTATTGTCTCACCTCTTAGAACCGGAAAGGCTACTTTTTTTTTGAAACTTCGGCCTCTTTATTAGATCAAATAACCGTTACATCATCCACTAGCCACCTTACAATAGATACCGGTGGTTCCTCGACCCACAGCGAGGGTGGGTTTGAGACCGCCAACCTAGCTAGCTCATGAGAGACACAGTTTGCCTTCCTAGGGCAATGGACGAAAGACACCGAAGTATAACCTACTATCAATACATTGCAATCTGCATAAATTGTCGCCGCTCCTGCCGCCATGAAACCGCCCAAGTTCATCGTGTTGATTACTTCCAAACAGTCTACTTGAGACGTGGAGGCTACTTGAGACGTGGAGGAAATGGCAGAAAAGCAGCAATGAAACATAGAGAACAAAGACCGGGGGAGGCGTTTTGTCTCCCACCCGGATGATCAGTAAAATATATAAAAAATAGTAAAACAATTTTAATAATTCTGAAATTTTATGTACATGTTTGTGTTAGTGTTGCAAGCAAGCTTGAACATTGTCATGCGAAACGGAGCAGTGTTGTTTCGACGGCGAAAACAACAAATTTGGGTGTGACATTTTAGGGTAACATATCGTAGTAACAATATACTGCGACGAGCGGGTCACGGAAGGGTGCAGTAACAATATTTCGTAGCCGTAGCTACCATCAATCAAGTGGCCAATTATAAGTGCCGCCGTTTGTTGCGTCTAAGCATCCACAAATGTTGTTTTCGATCGCGGGCGGTTACGGCACTGTTAATGACTGAAGATAGATTACACGCCAGGCAACAATGATAATGTCTGTACGTACGCACGTACGCCACGTAAAACAAAAAACAAACAAAAAAATGCACATGGTCGCTGGCACGTCCATCACGTCGCCGATGGAGCAGATTCCTCTTCCACTGCCGCCGTGCATCCAATCGAATCGATCTCCACCCAACACAGGCCGGCCGGAACACTGATATGATGATAATCTATTGCTTAATGTAAGCGAGTTACCATCATCGTATCATATAAAGAGGGACAGGAAGGATCGTCTTCTACATCTCAATCCGGCCGGACTTTCAGAGAGCAGCAGCTCACCATGGCTCGCCTTTCCTGCTCACCCCTCCTCCTCCTCGTCTTGTCGTCGCAGCTCGCCCTGCTCGTCGCCGGCGAGTTCCTCCGCCTGCCGTCCGAGAAGGACGTCGTCGGGACGAGATGGGCCGTCCTCATCGCCGGCTCCAACGGCTACTACAACTACCGCCACCAGGCAGGCAACAAGTCCCCTATTAAATACTCCTCCTTAATTGTCCTCATGGTTAATTAATCAACGAGTTCGCGTACGTGCAGGCGGACGTGTGCCACGCGTACCAGATCATGAAGAAGGGCGGGCTCAAGGACGAGAACATCATCGTTTTCATGTACGACGACATCGCCGGCAGCCGCGACAACCCCAGGCCCGGGGTCATCATCAACCACCCCCAAGGCGGCGACGTCTACGCCGGAGTCCCCAAGGACTACACGGGGGCGGACGTGAACGCCAACAACTTCCTCGCCGCCCTGCTCGGCGACAAGTCCAAGCTCACCGGCAGCGGCAGCGGCAAGGTCGTCACCAGCGGCCCGGACGACCACATCTTCGTCTACTACGCCGATCACGGCGGCCCAGGGATCCTCGGTAAAACATCATTCCATCTCCATCACCATCAATCTTTACACGAGTGTGTTTTCTTTTCTTGCATCGTGGGTCGTGACATGGCGTGACGTGGGTGGATCGCGCGACCAGGGATGCCGGGCGACGAGGAGTACCTGTACGCGAACGACCTGGTGCGGACGCTGGAGAAGAAGCACGCCGGCGGGGCCGGGTACAAGAGCCTCGTCTTCTACCTGGAGGCCTGCGAGTCCGGGAGCATCTTCGAGGGCCTCCTCCCGGGCAACATCAGCGTGTACGCCACCACGGCGGCCAACGCGGAGGAGAGCAGCTGGGGCACCTACTGCCCTGGCGACGACGAGGGCGCCCCGCCGCCGGAGTACGACACCTGCCTCGGCGACCTCTACAGCGTCGCCTGGATGGAGGACAGCGACGCGCACAACCTCAACGCCGAGTCCCTTAAGCTGCAGTACGAGCGGGTCAGGGACCGGACGTCGGCGGGCGGCACGTACAGCCTCGGCTCCCACGTCATGCAGTACGGCGACCTGGGCCTCAACGACCAGAGCCTCTTCGTCTACATCGGCACCAACCCTGCCAACGACAACGCCTCCTTCGTCCAGGGCTCCTCCTCGAGGCGGCTGCCGGGCGGCGGAGTGAACCAGCGGGACGCCGACCTCGTCCACTTCTGGCACAAGTACCGGAGGTCGGCGGAGGGGTCGGCCGAGAAAGGCGAGGCGCGGAGGCGGCTGGTGGAGACGATGGCGCGGCGGTCTCGCGTGGACAGCAGCGTGGAGCTCATCGGCGGCCTCCTCTTCGGCTCAGAGGAAGGTGCCAAGGTCCTCGACGCCGTGCGGTCGGCCGGGCAGCCTGTGGTGGATGACTGGGACTGCCTCAAGTCTGTGGTGCGGACGTTCCAGGAGCGGTGCGGGCCGCTGACGCAGTACGGGATGAAGCACATGCGCTCGCTCGCCAACCTCTGCAACGCCGGCGTCCGGGAGGAGGCCGTGGACAAGGCTGCGGCTCAGGCGTGCGCTGCTAATCCTTCCTCCTTGTTCTGATCAAACTGTGTGATCGATCCATGTCGCATCGGTCACCTAAAATATGGTGTGATGGATCGATATATACGGTCGTGATTGCTGTAAATAGTGAATACTACATGCTGCACAACAAGTACGTGATTGCTGTAAATATATATGCTATTATTTGCTATACAAAAAATAGCTCTCTCAGAGTCGGAGGTGCGCTGCTCTCAGTGTGGGTGGCTCACATGGGTCTTCTTCTGTTTTCGCACAGCCTCTATCGTGAGGGCTGGTTGGATGTTTGTCTTCGATGAAGTTGAAGTCGTTTGCTCGGAGTTTAGGGAGGATGATGACGCCTCCAGAGGAGAAATGGTTGACGATGATGCAAGAGTGTATCTTAACGAGGCCCTCTTTGTTGAGACATGTGTCAGATATCATGTGTGTGTGCCGCTCCGGCAGTTTGTGACGGTTTTGTGCCGCTCGCGCTCGTCCATAGTAAAGCGATTTAGAGTTTCAGGCAAATGTTTAGCAAAACCAATGTTTTATTATACAACTCATAATTAGTATTTAAAAAAAATCGACTGACACGATTATAGTTAATATGTACCAAATTACAATAGTAATATAGATGGATAGGCGGGTTTGCACATAACTTTTACTCCTTAATTAATGAAGACGTGGCAAAGCTTTTGCCGGAGCTTAAGAAAAAAAGATTGATCACACTAGCAGAGGAGAACTACTCTCTTCTATATGAGTTTTCTTTTTCTGAAACGAAGGCATAAAATTTGCGTGATTGATTAAATAAGAGGAGAATAGAGTTTTACAAAGCGCCCACAAAGCATTGCATGACAATTGCTCGCCCAAAATAATAGACTCTAGTTTTTTTGGCGCCCGCCGTAACCCAAAGTTTGGCCTCCTGAAGGATGATATTAAGGAGTATAGTTGGGACGCGGTGTTTTGGCTCCTAGGTGCATATGCATCCATTGTCTAAAGCACACTTTAAAAGGTTGAAAAATTCGGAACAAAAACCCCGCGGATATATCCGGACATTCTATGTGCATGCACAAAGTTTCGGTGAAAAACGACATTTTTTATGGCTTGTGTTACACAAGCCACAAAAAACCTTGCTTTCACCGAAAACTTTGTGCACACACATAGAATGTTTGGATATAAACGCGGGATTTTTGTTCGGAATTTTTCAACTTTTCAAAATGTATATTTAGACAATGGGTGCATATGCATCTAGGAGCCATTGCCAATTTCCGGTATAGTTGAGGGAACACTCCTGTGACGAAACACACGAGCATTTCTCTCGTTCTATATTGGTGGAGCACTCTTCTATACGATTATTATGACCGAGGAGAAAGAAGGCACCAATTCTCCCTAGAAAGAAAGTCCAATTAACAATCAGCCGAGGAGTATCCCTTTTTCGAGTTTATAAATAAACAATGAGACTAACCTTTCTTGTTTGGTGGCGAACAAAGAAAGGAATCTCTCAGTTGCACTTACCTACTGATGCGTCTTGTTGATCTGAAAGATGAGCTATCTAGCTGCCTTGTCTTGTGCTGTTGCCGGACTAGAGGTAAGACGTCTCATCAAACATGACGGCTGACGGACTTCACGCTTTCGTTATTTCCAGTTAAAAATTAGTGCTGTGACTGAATTTTCCTTGGCCTGCATTTTGTTTCCTTCTTGGTGATTTTGACAAAAGGTCCTTTGCACCGTTCTCCAGTACTGGAAGTCTGGAACTAAAGGCCACCCTTCACAGTCGACTAGAACAACTTTACAAAGACTCTTGTGGGATACAAAGCGTGAGCCATGAACTTCTTAAGTTTAGCTGATCACCTTTGATCCAGATGATAGGATTAGGAACAGTGGCGGAGCTATGTTGGGGCCGGGGGGGCTGCTGCCCCCCCCCAGCCTTGGCTCAATTTCTGAAGAAATTTTTTTAGGGAGACATAAATTAAAAGTTTTTTAACATTTGCCCCCCCCCCCCCCCCCAAATATTGATGATTTTTGTTTCGCCCCTCCCCCCCCCCCCCCCCCCCCCCCCGCCCTCCCAAATATTGATGATTTTTGTTTCGCCCCCCCCCCCCCCCCCCTCCCCCCTGACTTCCATCTAGCTCCGCCACTGATTAGGAAAGTTGAACCAGCGACACAGGCCAGTTCACGGACACACCGTACTACTGTACTCACCTTGCAGTGCACGCACACTTTTTTTTTCACTACCCAAGCAATGAAACAAATTCTCAACATCATGACAGATTGGTTGGTGTCGTATATTCGAGTAGAAAGTAGTATAGATGTATGGCTACGTTGCACACCATCTTCTGCCTCTCAACTATAGCCCTATTATAATGGAATAAAACTCTTTTCAGATCGAGAAAAACACACGTGTTAAGAAGCGCAACAAGTCGATTCAAGAACACCTCAGTTTTTTTTTTTGAGAAATAGGAACACCTCAGTGGTTGGGCTGCTGGTAACACCGGCTTAATTTCTGAAGTGGGTCACAGAAGGCCTGGACCCTCCACGCCCGAACGGTCTGGCCGAAACGGTGCTATTAGTCTGACTGCCACAATTATATGGGCCAGCACAATATCTTCACCTTTTCCCTACCAAAAAATGGTTTTACTAAATAGAATTTTTATTCTATTTTGAAAATATACATTCTTTTTGCGGGTGATTTTGAAAATATACATCACGAAAATAGAAAGTTTTTATATATTCAAAGCAATGTTCGTCTCATGCTAAAAAAATCATCTGTTAAAAGAGCTAATGTATTTCAAAATAATGTTTGCGTAGCTAGGGAAAAGCTCGAATTTACAAAAGATTTTTTTTATGTTTTTTAAATATCCATGCACAACTAGATTTATGTTCATACGCAGTACAATTTTAGAAAAAACTTGTCGTATCTCCACCCCCAAAAAACAAAAGAAAAGTGAATACAAAGATGAAAAGAAAAACAAATGAAAAGTTGAAACCCGAATGGGCCAGTGCAATGGCATGTTCTAGCGGCTATTTTATGCTACACGTTTCAACGAGGGGTTACCTTTTTTGTCTCTGCTATCTCTAAAAAAGCACTCGGCGAAGGCAAATCTTATATGGCGCAAACTAGCACACACCCCTACCTCCATCGATGCAGCATTGGCCGGCCCATTTGAGAGGTATACGACGCAGTTCAATCACTGGTTTTGGGGAGCTTCCTAGGTGTTTTTTGCGTTTGGTTTTTTTCTGGACCAGTTTTTTTTTCTCTTTTCTATTCTTTTCCTTTTTTCAATGAGATGTTTTTTCAAATCGACGAACTATTTCATTTTTGTGATTTTTTTTTCAAATTTGTTGAATTGTTTTCAAATTGATGAATATTTTTCGACCTTTTTCTCAAATTGACGAACTTCTTTTAAATTTAGAATTTTTTTAAATGGATGAACTTTTTTCAAATTCTTAAATTTTTTAAAATATTCAAAACATCAGTGGTCAACAGGTCAAACGTTCAATTCTCAAGGGTCAACCTTCCCACAAACTAATGAGCCCGCGAAGAAATCGAGCAAACCTGCCAGCAACCGAGAGGGGTCGAGCCAGGGTTGCACCTTTTTTAATGGCCTGGCCCAATTGATCATGTGTGTGGGCGCCAAGAAGTTCAACCGGCACCTCAGGTGCCGTATAGGAGCCCCCCTCGGAGAATGTCAAATAAACAAGCACGCGTCGTAAATGAAACAAGTCATATCAATTTCAAGGTATGAGATTGCTTACCGGCCTGCCGCCCGGGTAAAATGAAACAAGTTTAGTGGCGTGAAGGGCAAGGCAATGCAAGTTCTTAAAAGAAATGAACCCAATATGATCACACGTGACAAATGATAAAGTTTTCTTTGCCATTTTTCATAATATATGATCATATAATAACCATCCTTTTTTAGTGGAAATGCTACTCACTTTTGAAAAATGTCGTGAGCCCTGGAAGGATATGCTTTAGCGAAAGGGGAGGAGTAGCCTTCGCTTCCGCGAAGCATGGATAGAGGTCGGTGTTGGGGGCGGGGGAAGACAGTCACCGTGTCCTACGCCCTCGCGAAGCGGGCAAGTCACTAGTTGTGTAACCAGGCGAGGTAGTGCGATGGCCTTCGTGGGACCCGAGCTAGCGACGTCGGCCTCCCATGGTCTACTTTTCCTCGCTATCGGCGACGGCGGGCGTGGCCGACACGGAGTTGGCAACGTCGTCGTCGGTGCCCCTCTCAAATCCTCCTCCGCCGCCTCAACCTCCGCGTACATGGCTTCTTTCTCCGCTTGCCGGACGCATTGTCGCCATTGCTTGCGGCGGATTTGCCGGGAGACGGCGTTGGCCAGCCTGGACAGGCGAGGATGGTCTGGCGATGGTGATGGTATTGGCTCCGGAGAGCTTGTCGGGAAGCAAACTTGTATCCGGCTGGCTCGCCGGGTAACCGAGGCCGCTGCAATGCTGGAGAGCTCCTTTTTCTGCTCGCCGGAGAAACCGTCCCATAGGACTTTGGAGCCGAAGGCTGCACCTGAATACTTCTCTTTGCTTGGATGATGTTGCCACAGGACTTTGGTCCGACTCCTGCTGCGTGCCGCTGGACGATGTGGCCATCCTCCCACGGAATCCAAGGGCACCCCACCGTGAAGATCCGGCGAGCAAGTTTTGCTTGAAACCCTAACCAGCGCCATGGGTTTTAGGTTTTTGCGGAAGCAAGGGCAATGCTCTTTCCCCCGTCTTTTACATGCGGCCGCGGACATTTGAAGGATCAAATTTCCTCAATCCAGCTATAGATGACCTGAGGCTCCCACCTAAGAGGAGTGGCGGAGGCACAAGGGGCCCATCCAGGCCCGGGCCCTCCCCAACATCTTAATTTCTTTGATAATATGCCTATGAACAGTGACATTTTTTTTACTGTTACCTGCAGCCGGCCCTCCCAACGTCCAATTATATGCATTCCTGCCTCCGCCACTGCCTAAGAGTCTTGTGATTCATCGATCTTGTGGCTCCGTGAATACATCAGTCAACTTGGACGTGCACACGATTTATTTTTTTACCAGCTAGTACAGGCAACACAAGCGCGGGTCCACTACGGTGGACTCACGAGCATCCATCCCATAGTTTAAGCCCAAGCTCATCCCTGACCCGAATCAAATGATGGTGGTGCACATGTACCAAACATTTGCAACCCTACCTTCTCATCTACTACGCCTCTTTTGGAGCGATGCAGCGACTACTTTAATGGGTTCGCAAAGTTTATTTCCTCCCATCCCTTTCGTTTGGCGATGCATGCAAAGTCCAAAGCATGCCAACCCTCTTCTCGTTGGATCACGAGGTTGACATGTGCCAATCATCGAAAGCGTCCACATATCCACCTGTGTTTGAGTTTGCTGCAAGCCGCTGATGCAGCGAGGTTCGATGGAGCTTCGTGCTATGTTAAGGACTAAGCAACTAAGGGACTAAGCAAAAACAAGTTGCCGATCTGTACGTAACTCAAGAACTACCAGCTCACGTATATGTGCACCTTGATCAATGCGTTGACCGCAGACGCTGCCCATGCACTGACATATATTTTTTGGCAAAGCCCATGCCCTGATTTTTATTTTGGCAAAGCCCATGCCCTGTTGTTGTGCCGGGAAAGCAATGGCGTGGCAAGTGGCAACCACATTTGCAAGCATGAAGCATCGATCTTTCTTTTTTTTGGCAGGGTATGAAGCATCGATCATATATAGTAACTACATAGAGCAAATGTTAGCAAGTTGACACCAACTAACATTAGGCCTAGGCCACAGATCAAACATCATTTGTGGTAATTCGCTAAAAAGAAACCATTTGTGGTATCAGTGTACCTCATGAAGCCAAAACTGCCAGACCTTTTATTCTCTCGTAAAACCAACCGAACTTGTGTCTGGTTTGCAGTATACCAAGGGAGTCGAAGATGCCTCTACTCTGCTGCATGTTGCAGCAGCTGTGGCCTAGCCTAATGATCACTCGGCTGTCTGCTCGGAGGAGACAGAGGCATGATTCTCACAATCAATTTGCCATTTCTTCGTTAGTTCCTGCTTAATAATTAGCTCCGGTACCAAGGTTACCCGCATAGTACTCCTCTCATCAAACTGAACTGCAATGCACACTGGGCAAGAAATTCATGGAAGGGCATCCACCATATATGCATCAATGGCACAATGTTGATGATCTTATTGCAGAGCACACATAGATGGGTTGTACAGATGGCAGCATGCAGGGGGGAAACGTACAGATCGAGGGATAAAAACTCAAAGCATAAGCACTAAATACAATTCTCCAGATCAACCAACTCATCAAAGATTTACCGCCGGAAGACAGGGGGGAGAAGAGCCGTTCGTTCGGATCCCTCCTGGCGTTTTCGTCCTCTACACGCAAATGCGTCGATCGATCAGTGCCACGGCGGCGAGGTGGGGTCCTCCGGCGCGGCGGGCACGCTGCCGCGGGGGTTGGTGTTGGCCTTGGGTTCCGAGTAGTCCATCACCGTCGACACCATCCCGCCGCCCTCCTGCTGCTCCTGCAACCGGACGCCGCGGAGGGGCGAGCGCCACCGCCCCACCGCCCTCATCACCTGCACCTTCCTGCCCTCCACCACCACCACCGCCCCTGCACCCATCCGTCCACGGCAGAGCAAGCATTAATTAATCTTTGCCACCTGATTGGCATCGAAAAGAACAAACAAGCGGGTGGGCATTGATATTCCAGTTCATGCGTACCTTGCGAGAAGGAAAGCGCGAGGAGAGCCGCGACGAGGATGACGGCGAGAAATCTTGGAGTGGCCATAGCGGCCGGACCGGACCGGAGTGGAGTGGAGTTGAGATGGGAAGTGCTGTGTTTCTTGGGTATGGGCGTATGGCCAGGGGAAGCCGGGGAGGGGAGGGATAGGATCGATGAGGAAGAAGGATGCGGTTTCGTGGGCTTTAAATGAGGCTTTCGGAGGCTTCGAAGACGCCGATGGGGGGTCGCCTTGCGTGAGCAGTGGGCGGGGTCAGGCGCCCGCCTAATTTGGGATGCCACTGACAGCTCGGGTCCACATACGCCGAAATATTGACGAAATAGAAAAATGGATGATATAGACAAAGGTCGTCGTGGGACAAATGACCTCTGTCAGTTTGTGGTGTCTTTTATTTATTTTTGCTTTGGAATCTTATGTGTATGGTGTCAAATAAGAAAAACTCCTGTCGCTATGCAGCCTCGTGGATATAGTGGTATGAAAACAACCTTCCTTTTCCTGGGGCGGTCGCAACAAATCTGTGGTCGTGTGCCTGTAGATTGATTCCTTTCGACCTACACTTTTCTTCTTTGGTGGTTATTGTTATTCTGGTAAGCTGGTCCTATGTGACCTTAGAGCATCTACAACTGGACTTGCCAAATCCGGCCCCTCAAACCCCCGCGGACGCGTCCGGGCACGCCCGTGGATGCATCCAGACGGGTCCTCATATTTCCTTTTGTGTATCTATATATTTGAAATCTGGACTCTCAAATTCATGCAAATACATGCACGTCGATTATGTAACACAATGTCGCACATAAACAACAATTGTTGATATCAAGCATACATAGTGTTTACATAAAATTTATTTGAAGTGACAAACTCAAGCATTGCCTCCTTGGATGCCATTGTGGATCCACATGTGCTCCACAAGATCATTGAGTAGATGAGTGTGCACCTGTTGATTTCGAAGAGCCGCATCTTGATCTTTCGGGATTTCAACTTGTTTTCTGGGTGCTTCAAAATCATGGGTTTGGGCTACACCATTACCCCCATCTTCGACAATCATATTATGCAGAATAACACAACATGTCATCAGCTGCCACAAAGTTTCTGATTCCCACATCATTGCAGTGCCCTACACAATTCCCCAACGAGCTTGAAGCACACCAAGTGCTCTCTCCACGTCCTTCCTAACCGCTTCCTGCATTGTTACAAAGTGGCTATGTTTATTGCCACGCGGCTCGAATATGGTCTTCACAAACGCCACCTACTGAGGATAGATACCATCGGCAAGATAGTACCCCATGCTGTAGTCCTGTAGTTGCACGGCGGTAAATCCCCATTGCAAAGCCTCCTGAACATCGAAGATTGTTGAAGCACGTTGATGTCGTTGTGAGAACTGGGCATTCCAAAGAAAGCATGCCAAATTCATAAGTCATGTGATGCCACCACTTCTAGTATGATGGTGACCTCTCTGGCGTGACCTTGATACATTCCCCGCGGACCTTTGGGGAAGTTTTTTCATTGCTAATGCATGCAATCAATTGATCCGAGCATTCCAGGAAACCACCTTGCCTCTCCAATAGTCAACAACAGCTCTGTGTGTTGCGCATATGGCTCTTTGAGATACTCCGGTCCAAACACCTCAACCACGGCGCAAGCAAATTTGACAGTAGTCTTCAAACACGTGCTCTCCCCCATCCTGACCATCTCACCAACGACGTCTGCAGCAATACCAAGTGCAAGCATCCTGAGAGTAGCCGTGCACTTCTGCTTGGCCGAGAAAGAGTGTTGGCCGCAGCAATCCCTACTCAGCTTGAAGTAGTCGTCATGTGCCTCCACTCTGTTGTGCACGGCTACTCTTTTGAGAACGGCAACGAAACCATGGATCTTTTGAGAAAGCATGTGTGGGAGCAAAGTAGTCATTGTGCAGTAGCTATGCTCCGGACACCCTGTTCCGGTTGATCACTCTTCTCCCTTTGATTGAGCCCTTGAAGTTGAGAATATGCTCCACTTGCCGGTCCATTTCCTTTTGCATGCTCATGAGCATGATCATGTCCACTTCTTCGTCCGAATCTGACTAATCGAAGAACTCGTCTTGAATCATTTGGTCAAGCTCCGTTGGTAAATATTCCTCGTCCGACGAAGCATCGGAATCCATCATTTACCTAACAAAATCACAATTATTCCGGTCGGTCAATGTGTCGAACACATCAAGTGCAAGGCGGAATAGGAGAGTTGTCGGACGTACCACGGTGGCGTCCGGGCCGGCGATGACGGGAGCGCTCTTCCGGAGCTCGCGGCGGAGAGCCTGGCAACGGCTACAGAGCGAGCACGACGGCGGAGCACGAGACGGACGACGCGGAGGAGGAAGAAGAGAGGAGAGAGCAAATGGATTTGGCTGGTCTTCGGGGTGGATTTGGGGCAATTTGGGGTGGGGTCGGGCTGTCTGGTCCGACGTGGGGGGCGTGCCTGGGCGCGCCCGGGCATGTGACGCCCCCGATTCAATCGTACACTAATCACACACGCAAACGTGTATGATCAAGATCAGGGACTCACGGGAAGATATCACAACACAACTCTACAAATAGAAATAAGTCATACAAGCATCATATTACAAGCCAGGGGCCTCGAGGGCTCGAATACAAGAGCTCGATCATAGACGAGTCAGCGGAAGCAACAATATCTGAGTACAGACATAAGTAAACAAGTTTGCCTTAAGAAGGCTAGCACAAACTGGGATACAGATCGAAAGAGGCGCAGGCCTCCTGCCTGGGATCCTCCTAAACTACTCCTGGTCGTCGTCAGCGACCTGCATGTAGTAGGAGGCACCTCCCGAGTAGTAGCATTCGTCATCGACAGTGGCGTCTGGCTCCTGGACTCCAATGTCTGGTCGCAACAATCGGATATAGAAAGGGGAAAGGGGGGAGTAAAGCAACCGTGAGTACTCATCCAAAGTACTCGTAAGCAAGGAGCTACACTACATATGTATGCATTGGTATCAAATGGAAAAGGGGTAACATATGTGGACTGAACTGCAGAATGCCAGAATAAGAGGGGGATAGCTAGTCCTATCGAAGACCACGCTTCTAGCAGCCTCCATCTTGCAGCATGTAGAAGAGAATAGATGGTAACTTCACCAAGTATCATCGCATAGCATAATCCTACCCGGTGATCCTCCCCTCGTAGCCCTGTGAGAGAGCGATCACCAGTTGTATTTGGCACTTGGAAGGGTGTGTTTTATTAAGTATACGGTTCTAGTTGTCATAAGGTCAAGGTACAACTCCGGGTCATCCTTTTAGCGAGGGACACGGCTATTCGAATAGATCAACTTCCCTGCAGGGGTGCACCACATTTCCCAACACGCTCGATCCCCTTTGTCCGGACACACTTGTCTGGGTCATGCCCGACCTCGGAAGATCAACACGTCGCAGCCCTACGTAGGCACAACAGAGAGGTCAGCACGCCGGTCTAAATCCTATGGCGCAGGGGTCTAGGCCCATCGCCCATTGCACACCTGCACGTTGCGTACGCGGCCGGTGAGCAGACCTAACCTCCCTTATACAAGAGCAGGCATTCCAGTCCAACCCAGCGCGCGCCACTCAGTCGCTGACGTCACGAAGGCTTCGGCTGATACCACGACGTCGAGTGCCCATAACTGTTCCCACGTAGTTGGTTAGTGCATATAGGCCAGTAGCCAGACTCAGATCAAATACTCAGATCTAGTTAAGCGTGTTATTTTGAAGTAACCGCGAACGCCGACCAGGGCCAGGCCCACCTCTCACCTAGGTGGTCTCCGCCTGCCCTGTCGCTCCGCCTCAAAGTAACAGTCGGGGGCCGTCGGGAACCTAGGCCCACCACTACCTGGGTGGAACCACCTGCCCCTTCAGCCCCCACACCGGAATCACTTGCGGGTACTCTACGAGCTGACCCGACTTTAGTCACAACATGTATAATATGTATGTATAGTAAATACCCGTGATCAACACCCGACGTGATCATGGCCCGATAGTATAGCATGGCAGACTAACAAGAATGTAGGGCCACTGATGATAATCTAGCACCCTATACTAAATATTTAGGATTGCAGGTAAGGTATCAACAATTGTAGCAACAATGACAGGCTATGCAACAAAATAGGATTAACGGAAAGCAGTAGCATGCTACACTACTCTAATGCAAGCAGTAGAGAAGAATAGGCGATATCTGGTGATCAAGGGGGGGGGGCTTTCCTGGTTGCTCTGGCAAGAAGGAGGGGTCATCTTCGATGTAGTTGTCACACCCTAGCTAGTTCAAGCATCAGAGTGTGCATCATGTTTAATTTCCTTTTAAGTTTGAAATGGGGATGACAGAACCCCCAAAACCCCCTGGAAACAACTAGGGTTTACTAAAATTATTTTCAATGAACCTGAAATGCCCTTCTAAAAAAAGTTCACTCTCTTTGTCTTGTGTTGGAACCTCTGACAAAATTGGTGCACAATTTTCTAGGTCAACAGAAGGTCATTGAATTAAATCATAAGTATTTGATTTTGGGCATTTAAATGCTATAAATAATTTAAATGCTCAAACAATTCTGGAAATAAATGTTTGATGTTGGAAATATTCTAAACAGAGCCCACAATTATTTTCAGGATTTTTGGAAACGTTTTAGTATTTTTAATAAAGCCCAACAGTTGCAGAAAAAAATAGAAAACAGAAACAAATAAGAAAAAGAGAGAGAGAGGGAAACCCACCTGGGCCTCACCTGTGCTGGCCAGCCCACCTGGCTCGGCCCAGCCGACTGGCCTTGCCAGTCGTCCTCCTCCTCCCACCAGGAGGACGAGGAGCGCGTGGCCGGCGCCCGCGGCCACACGCCGGCCACCTCCTGCTTCTGCCGATGCCCTGGAGGCGTCTAGGGGTGCCACGCCGACCCCCACGTCCCCCTCTCTCCCTCCCTCACTCTCCCCCTCGTCTCGCTCACCCTCTCCCGCGATGGCCGAGCGCGATCCTCGCCGCCGTTCGCCGTAGTCGTCACCAGAGCCACCCCCTCGCCTCTCCGACAAGGCCATTAGCTCCGCGCTACCGTCCTCGACCTCCTCGTCGACTCACGCGACGCCGGACGCCTCCAAGCACCTCCCCGACGTATTCTTCTTCCTCGGTCCGTCGAGATCGCCGGCAACGCCCGACGACGTCCGACCTCCCCCGAGCTCGCTGAGACGCGTTCCGCAACCGCTGTGAGCCCATCTTTCTTCTGCCCCTCTCCCCGCGCTCGTTCGCGTCCTCCAACCCCCTCTGCCATCGAGGCCGAGAGCTCGGCTCCGCCGGCCATGTCGCCGCCGTGCCCACAGGCACGTAAGCTCGAATCCGAGCATGCCTTCGTCTTCCACGCGCTCCCAGGATCCCGTAGCACCATTCCACGCGCCTCGTCGTGCCCCGCAACCTCGGTTTCGGCCTCGCCCGAACTCCGGCGGCCGCCAAGGTCGTCGCTGGCGACGTTTCTGGCCACCCTAGCTCCACCCACTGCCACCACTTGATGCGGTTTGCTCCCAGCTATGCGTAGATGCTCTCCGCCGTCGTTTTGGTTGCCGGAGCACGAAACCCGCAGCCCTCCGCCGCGTCTGGCCTCGCCGGCGGCTAAACGCCGGCGAGTTTGACTCAGTTTGACCCCTGTGTGGGCCCAGGTAGACCCCCCTGAGTCTATGACAGGTGGGGCCGGTCTGCTAATTAGTTTAGGATTAGTTTTAACTAAGTTTAATTAGTTCAGTCACTGACATGTGGGCCCAGGCCCCACTGACAGCTAATTAGTGTTAATCTAATTCTGTTAACTAGTTGTGACACTGACAGAGAGGGCCCACCAGTCAGGTTTGACCTGGCCGACCTAGTTGCCCCGCTGACGTCACATCTATGTCATGCTGACGCATTAATTCAATTATTGGATTTATTCTTTAATAGGAAATTCCAGAAAATAGTCAAAACTTCTAAAAATCATAGAAAATCAACCATAGCTCCAAATGCAAATATTTATATATGAAAAATGATCAGAAAAATTCAATCTATCCATCTGTAATGGTTTCATGCATGAAAAAACAAGTTAACCTTGCTGTTTAAGCAGAATAAGGTGATGCTCTAATAAGGCCATGTTTAATGAGCTAATATTTGAATCTTTGATTCAAATGAGTTCATCCCCTTCTGTTTTAGCTTGCATTAGGCCAAGACACTTTCATCTTGCCATGTCATAGCATGCATCTTATTGTTGCATATTGCCATGTGTTGATTATGCTTCGGTGTGTCTTTCGTGGTAGGTTCTGCCTCCAAGGATAACCCCGAGTATCCGTCTGAAGGGAAGTACCCTACTACCACTACAACAGGCAAGCAACCCATTGATCATTCCGATACAAACCCATGTTCTCGCTTCTTCTCTTGTTTACTGCATTAAGACAACGCGATTCAAACTGCTATGTGCTACGGTAGTTGAACCCTTATCCTCTGCATGACCTGTCATTGCCACAGTAACTAGATGAAACCCACTAGCATGTGTAGGAGTTGATTGAGCCATGTATGTGATTCCTACCTTGCTATGCCTGCTATGCTTAGAGTTGTGTCAGGTCTGGTTCATCTGGGTGATGGGCTAGAGTGATATGATTATGTCGGTAATATGAGGGATGTGTTGAACATGTTTTGGTAAAGGTATCGATGAGAGGCCATGTAGGAGTACATGGTGGGTTGTTTCATTGAGACCGTCCATAAGAACTGAGATCTGTATGTGTGATTTAAGATGCAGTTACTACCGTACATTGGGCCCGAAACCAATGGACCCTCTCGGCTTCTTAAATACCTTAGTACTCTGTCCAGGAGTTGCAAATAGTTTCTGGTGTTTGTAGGTTATGTGTTGGCGGCCGTGCGTAGCGTTGACCCTAGGGGTGGGCTATGTTGCGGTACACACACCGTGGCACGGTGTACCGAGTCACCCGTTTGGTGTCTCGGGAACCCTGTTCACATCGTTCGGGGCCGTATGTGGAAACCTCAGCCGGACTCCCTGCGGATGGAACCTGGATAGGCGATACACCTAGACCAGAGACTTAAGTGTTTAGGTAGGCCGTGGCCGACACCCTCGCTGGGCTTCCGCTTGAAGGTTGCCGAGTACATGTCGTGTAAACGGCGGTAAGTGGTGAAAGCGTGTATGAAGAAGTATACCCCTGCAGGGTTAACATCATCTATTCGAATAGCCGCGTCCGCGGTAAAGGACTACTTGGTTGCCTATACAGTTCATAGACAAGTTAATGGATACTACTAAAAGACTCAAGATAAGTGTGAGTACCGAGGATGGCCCTCTCGTAGGATGACGAGAGAGGATCCCCGGTGGAGTATTGTGTTGGTGAGTAGTGGACTCGTGTGCGAAAACTATTTTACTAGTGGAGTACCGTAGGATAGCTTAGCCAAGAGTCAAAGCTGGCTTGCTGCAATAACCCCACCACCTTCTTGAGAATGAGCATGTATATTAGGTTCTGATGTAAGACTTGCTGAGTACCTTTGTACTCATGTGTGCTCAATTACTGTTTTCAGACGACAACACCGCCCCCTCCGATGGGTTCTACGTAGACCTTGACGTCGACGAGTGTCTAGCCACCCAGGTGGTGATCCTGGCCATGGAGGTGAAGGAAATATGCCCTAGAGGCAATAATAAAGTTATTATTTATTTCCTTATATCATGATAAATGTTTATTATTCATGCTAGAATTGTATTAACCGGAAACATAATACATGTGTGAATACATAGACAAACAGAGTGTCACTAGTATGCCTCTACTTGACTAGCTCGTTAATCGAAGATGGTTATGTTTCCTAACCATAAACAAAAGAGTTGTTATTTGATTAACGGGATCAAATCATTAGGAGAATGATGTGATTGACATGACCCATTCCATTAGCTTAGCACCTGATCGTTTAGTATGTTGCTATTGCTTTTTTCATGACTTATACATGTTCCTATGACTATGAGATTATGCAACTCCCGTTTGCCGGAGGAACACTTTGTGTGCTACCAAACGTCACAACGTAACTGGGTGATTATAAAGGAGCTCTACAGGTGTCTCCAAAGGTAAATGTTGGGTTGGCGTATTTCGAGATTAGGATTTGTCACTCCGATTGTCGGAGAGGTATCTTTGGGCCCTCTCGGTAATGCACATCACATAAGCCTTGCAAGCATTGCAACTAATGAGTTAGTTGCAAGATGATGTATTACAAAATGAGTAAAGAGACTTGCCGGTAACGAGATTGAACTAGGTATTGAGATACCGACGATCGAATCTCGGGCAAGTAACATACCGATGACAAAGGGAACAACGTATGTTGTTATGCGGTCTGACCGATAAAGAGCTTCGTAGAATATGTGGGAGCCAATATGAGCATCCAGGTTCCGCTATTGGTTATTGACTGGAGACGTGTCTCAGTCATGTCTACATTGTTCTCAAACCCGTAGGGTCCGCACGCTTAAGGTTTTGATGACAGTTATATTATGAGTTTATGAGTTTTGATGTACCGAAGGAGTTCGGAGTCCCGGATGAGATCAGTGACATGACGAGGAGTCTCAAAATGGTCGAGACATAAAGATTGATATATTGGACGACTATATTCGGACATTGGAAAGGTTCCGAGTGATTCGGGTATTTTCGGAGGTACCGGGGAGTTACGGGAATACGAGGAAGAAGAAATGGGCCTTAATGGGCCTTAGTGGGAAGGACCAGGAGGTGGTGCGCGCCCCTCCCTAGCCCAGTCTGAATTGGACAAGGGGTTTGGGGCGCGGCCCCTCTCTCCCTTCCTTCCCCTCTTCCCCCCTTCCCCCCCTTCTCCTAGTTGGACTAGGAAAGGTGGAAACCTACTCCAATTAGGAGTAGGAATCCTACTCCTCCTTGGCGCGCCCACAAGGGCCGGCCGGCCTCCTCCTTGCTCCTTTATATACGGGGGCAGGGGGCACCCTAAAGACACATAAGTTGATCCACGTGATCATTTTCTTAGCCGTGTGCGGTGCCCCTTCCACCATAATCCTCAATAATATTGTAGCGGTGCTTAGGCGAAGCCCTGCGACGATAGAACATCAAGATCGTCACCACGCCGTCGTGCTGACGGAACTCTTCCCCGACGCTTTGCTGGATCGGAGTCCGGGGATCGTCATCGAGCTGAACGTGTGCTAAAACTCGAAGGTGCCGTAGTTTCGGTGCTTGATCGGTCGGGCCGTGAAGACGTACGACTACATCAACCGCGTTGTGCTAACGCTTCCGCTGTCGGTCTACAAGGGTACATAGATCACACTCTCCCCTCGTTGCTATACATCACCATGATCTTGCGTGTGCGTAGGAATTTTTTTGAAATTACTACGTTCCCCAACAGTGGCATCCGAGCCTAGGTTTTATGTGTTGATGTTATATGCACGAGTAGAACACAAATGAGTTGTGGGTGATATAAGTCATACTTCTTACCAGCATGTCATACTTTGGTTCGGCGGTATTGTTGGATGAAGCGGCCCGGACCGACATTACGCGTACGCTTACGCGAGACCGATTCTCCCGACGTGCTTTGCACAAAGGTGGCTAGCGGGTGACAGTTTCTCCAACTTTAGTTGAACCGAGTGTGGCTACGCCCGGTCCTTGCGAAGGTTAAAACAACACTAACTTGACAAACTATCGTTGTGGTTTTGATGCGTAGGTAAGATTGGTTCTTGCTTAAGCCCGTAGCAGCCACGTAAAACTTGCAACAACAAAGTAGAGGACGTCTAACTTGTTTTTGCAGGGCATGTTGTGATGTGATATGGTCAAGACATGATGCTAAATTTTATTGTATGAGATGATCATGTTTTGTAACCAAGTTATCGGCAACTGGCAGGAGCCATATGGTTGTCGCTTTATTGTATGCAATGCAATTGCGCTGTAATGCTTTACTTTATCACTAAGCGGTAGCGATAGTCGTGGAAGCATAAGATTGGCGAGACGAGAACGATGCTACGATGGTGATCAAGGTGTCGCGCCGGTGATGATGGTGATCACGATGGTGCTTCAAAGATGGAGATCACAAGCACAAGATGATGATGGCCATATCATATCACTTATATTGATTGCATGTGATGTTTATCTTTTATGCATCTTATCTTGCTTTGATTGACAGTAGCATTATAAGATGATCTCTCACTAATTATCAAGAAGTGTTCTCCCTGAGTATGCACCGTTGCGAAAGTTCTTCGTGCTGAGACACCACGTGATGATCGGGTGTGATAGGCTCTACGTTCAAATACAACGGGTGCAAAACAGTTGCACACGCAGAATACTCAGTTTATACTTGACGAGCCAAGCATATACAGATATGGCCTCGAAACACGGAGACCAAAAGGTCGAGCGTGAATCATATAGCAGATATGATCAACATAGCAATGTTCACCAATGAAACTACTCCATCTCACGTGATGATCGGACATGGTTTAGTTGATTTGGATCACATAATCACTTAGAGGATTAGAGGGATGTCTATCTAAGTGGGAGTTCTTAAGTAATATGATTAATTGAACTTAAATTTATCATGAACTTAGTCCTGGTAGTATTTTGCAAATTATGTTGTAGATCAATAGCTCGCGTTGTTGCTTCCCTGTGTTTATTTTGATATGTTCCTAGAGAAAATTGTGTTGAAAGATGTTAGTAGCAATGATGCGGATTGGACCCGTGATCTGAGGTTTATCCTCATTGCTGCACAGAAGAATTATGTCCTTGATGCACCGCTAGGTGACGGACCTATTGCAGGAGCAGATGCAGACGTTATGAACGTTTGGCTAGCTCAATATGATGACTACTTGATAGTTTAGTGCACCATGCTTAATGGCTTAGAATCGGGACTTCAAAGACGTTTTGAACGTCATGGAGCATATGAGATGTTCCAGGAGTTGAAGTTAATATTTCAAGCAAATACCCGAGTTGAGAGATATGAAGTCTCCAACAAGTTCTATAGCTAAAAGATGGAGGAGAATCGCTCAAATAGTGAGCATGTGCTCAGATTGTCTGAGTACTACAATCGCTTGAATCAAGTGGGAGTTAATCTTCCAGATAAGATAGTGATTGACAGAATTCTCTAGTCACCATCACCAAGTTAGTAGAACTTCGTGATGAACTATGATATGCAAGGGATAACGGAAACGATTCCCAAGCTCTTCGTAATGCGGAAATTGACGAAGGTAGAAATCGAGAAAAACATCAAGTGTTGATGGTAGACAAGACCACTAGTTTCAAGAAAAGGGCAAAGGGAAGAAGGGGAACTTCAAGAAGAACAGCAAGCAAGTTGCTGCTCAAGTGAAGAAGCCCAAGTCTGGTCCTAAGCCTGAGACTAAGTGCTTCTACTGCAAAGGGACTGGTCACTGGAAGCGGAACTACCCCAAGTGATTGGCGGATAAGAAGGATGGCAAAGTGAACATAAGTATATTTGATATACATGTTATTGATGTGTACTTTACTAGTGTTTATAGCAACCCCTCAGTATTTGATACTAGTTCAGTTGCTAAGATTAGTAACTCGAAACGGGAGTTGCAGAATAAACAGAGACTAGTTAAGGGTGAAGTGACGATGTGTGTTGGAAGTGGTTCCAAGATTGATATGATCATCATCGCACACTCCCTATACTTTCGGGATTAGTGTTGAACCTGAATAAGTGTTATTTGGTGTTTGCGTTGAGCATGAATATGATTTGATCATGTTTATTGTAATACGGTTATTCATTTAAGTAAGAGAATAAATTGTTGTTCTGTTTACATGAATAAAACCTTATATGGTTACACACCCAATGAAAATAGTTCGTTGGATCTCGATCGTGGTGATACACATAATCATAATATTGAAACCAAAAGATGCAAAGTTAATAATGATAGTGCAACTTATTTGTGGTACTGCCGTTTAGGTCATATTGGTGTAAAGCGCATGAAGAAACTCCATGCTAATGGGTTTTTGGAATCACTTGATTATGAATCAGTTGATGCTTGCGAACCGTGCCTCATGGGCAAGATGACTAAAACGCCGTTCTCCGGAACTATGGAGCGAGCAACTGACTTATTGGAAATAATACATACTGATGTATGAGATCCGATGAGTGTTAAGGCTCGTGGCGGGTATCATTATTTTCTGACCTTCACAGATGATTTGAGCAGATATGGGTATATCTACTTAATGAAACACAAATATTTGAAAAGTTCAAAGAATTTCAGAGTGAAGTGGAGAATCATCGTAACAAGAAAATAAAAGTTTCTACGATATGATCGCAGAGGTAAAATATTTGAGTTATGAGTCTGGCCTTTAGTTAAAACAATGTGATATAGTTTCACTACTCACGCCACCTGGAACACCACAGCATAATGGTGTGTCCGAACATCATAACCGTACTTTATTAGATATGGTGCGATCTATGATGTCTCTTACCGATCTACCACTATCATTTTGGGGTTATGCATTAAAGACAGCTGCATTCACGTTTAAAAGGGCACCATCTAAGTCCGTTGAGACGACACAATCTGAACTGTGGTTTGGCAAGAAACCAAAGTTGTCGTTTCTTAAAGTTTGGGATTGTGATGCTTATATGAAAAAGTTTCATCCTGATAAGCTCAAACCCAAATCGGAGAAATATGTCTTCATAGGATACCCAAAGGAGACTATTGGGTACACCTTCTATCACAGATCCGAAGGCAAGACATTCGTTGCTAAGAATGGATCCTTTCTAGAGAAGGAGTTTCTCTTGAAAGAAGTGAGTGGGAGGAAAGTAGAACTTGATAAGGTAATTGTACCTTCTCCCTTATTGAAAAGTAGTTCATCACAAGAAATCTGTTCCTGTGACTACTACACCAATTAGTGAGGAAGACTAATGATGATGATCATATAACTTCAGATCAAGTTAATACCGAATCTCGTAGGTAAACCAGAGTGAGATCCGCACCAAAGTGGTACGGTAATCCTGTTCTGGAAGTCATGTTACTAGACCATGATGAACTTGCGAACTACGAGGAAGCGATGATGAGCCTAGATTCCGCGAAATGGCTTGAGGCCATGAAATCTGAGATGAGATCCATGTATGAGAACAAAGTATGGACTTTGATTGACTTGCCCAATGATCGGCGAGCCATTGAGATTAAATGGATCTTCAAGAGGAAGACGGACGCTGATAGTAGTGTTAGTATCTACAAAGCTAGAATTGTCGCAAAAAGGTTTTCGACAAGTTCAAGGTGTTGACTATGATGAGAGTTTCTCACTCGTATCTATGCTTAAGTCTGTTCGAATCATGTTAGCAATTGCCGCATTTTATGAAATCCAGCAAATGGATGTCAAAACTGCATTCCTGAATGGATTTCTGGAAGAAGAGTTGTATATGATGCAGCCGGAAGGTTTTGTCGATCCAAAAGGAGCTAACAAAGTGTGCAAGCTCCAGCGATCCATTTATGGACTGGTGCAAGCCTCTCGGAGTTGGAATAAACTCTTTGATAGTATGATCAAAGCATATAGTTTTATACAGACTTGCGGTGAAGCCTGTATTTACAAGAAAGTGAGTGGGAGCACTGCAGCATTTCTGATAAGTATATGTGAATGACATATTGTTGATCGGAAATAATGTAGAATTATTCTGCAAAGCATAAAGGAGTGTTTTTAAAGAAGTTTTTCAAAGAAAGACCTCGGTGAAGCTGCTTACATATTAAGCATCAAAATCTATAGAGATAGATCAAGACGCTTGATAAGTTTTTTCAATGAGTACATACCTTGACAATATTTTGAAGTAGTTCAAAAATGGAACAGTCAAAGAAAGAGTTCTTGTCTGTGTTACAAGGTATGAAATTGAGTAAGACTCAAAGCCCGACCACGGCAGAAGATAGAAAGAGAATGAAAGTCATTCCCTATGCCTCTATAAAGTATGCCATGATGTGTACCAGATCTATTGTATACCCTACACTGTGTTAAACAAGGGAGTACAATAGTGATCTAAGAGTAGATCACTGGACATTGGTCAAAATTATCCTTAGTGGAATAAGGAAATATTTCTCGATTATGGAGGTGACAAAAGGTTCGTCATAAAAAGTCACGTCAATGCAAGTTTTGACACTGATCTGGATGACTCTAAGTCTCGATCTAGATACATATTGAAAGTGGGAGCAATTAGCTAGAGTAGCTCCGTTTCGCAAAATACTTACGGATCTGTATGTGACAGACCTGTTGACTAAAATTATCTCACAAGCCAAACATGATCACACCTTAGTACTCTTTGGGTGTTAATCTCATAAATGATGTGAACTAGATTATTGACTCTAGTAAACCCTCTGGGTATAGGTCACATGACGATGTGAACTATGGGTGTTAATCACATGGTGATGTGAACTCTTAGTGTTGAATCACATGGCGATGTGAACTAGATTATTGACTCTAGTGCAAGTGGGAGACTGAAGGAAATATGCCCTAGAGGCAATAATAAAGTTATTATTTATTTCCTTATATCATGATAAATGTTTATTATTCATGCTAGAATTGTATTAACCGGAAACATAATACATATGTGAATACATAGACAAACAGAGTGTCACTAGTATGCCTCTACTTGAGTAGCTCGTTAATCGAAGATGGTTATGTTTCCTAACCATAAACAAAAGAGTTGTTATTTGATTAACGGGATCACATCATTAGGAGAATGATGTGATTGACATGACCCATTCCATTAGCTTAGCACCTGATCGTTTAGTATGTTGCTATTGCTTTCTTCATGACTTATACATGTTCCTATGACTATGAGATTATGCAACTCCCGTTTGCCGGAGGAACACTTTGTGTGCTACCAAACGTCACAACGTAACTGGGTGATTATAAAGGAGCTCTACAGGTGTCTCCAAAGGTAAATGTTTGGTTGGCGTATTTCGAGATTAGGATTTGTCACTCCGATTGTCGGAGAGGTATCTCTGGGCCCTCTCGGTAATGCACATCACATAAGCCTTGCAAGCATTGCAACTAATGAGTTAGTTGCAAGATGATGTATTACGAAATGAGTAAAGAGACTTGCCGGTAACGAGATTGAACTAGGTATTGAGATACCGACGATCGAATCTCGGGCAAGTAACATACCGATGACAAAGGGAACAACGTATGTTGTTATGCGGTCTGACCGATAAAGATCTTCGTAGAATATGTGGGAGCCAATATGAGCATCCAGGTTACGCTATTGGTTATTGACCGGAGACGTGTCTCGGCCATGTCTACATTGTTCTCGAACCCGTAGGGTCCGCACGCTTAAGGTTTCGATGACAGTTATATAATGAGTTTATGAGTTTTGATGTACCGAAGGAGTTCAGAGTCCCGGATGAGATCAGTGACATGACGAGGAGTCTCGAAATGGTCGAGACATAAAGATTGATATATTGGACGACTATATTCGGACATCGGAAAGGTTCCGAGTGATTCGGGTATTTTCGGAGGTACCGGGGAGTTACGGGAATACGAGGAAGAAGCAATGGGCCTTAATGGGCCTTAGTGGGAAGGACCAGGAGGTGGCGCATGCCCCTCCCAAGCCCAGCCTGAATTGGACAAGGGGTTTGGGGCGCGGCCCCTCTCTCCCTTCCTTCCCCTCTTCCCCCCTTTCCCCCCTTCTCCTAGTTGGACTAGGAAAGGTGGAAACCTACTCCAACTAGGAGTAGGAATCCTACTCCTCCTTGGCGCACCCACAAGGGCCGGCTGGCCTCCCCCTTGCTCCTTTATATACGGGGGTAGGGGACACCCCAAAGACACACAAGTTGATCCACGTGATCATTTTCTTAGCCGTGTGCGGTGCCCCCTTCCACCATAATCCTCGATAATATTGTAGCGGTGCTTAGGCGAAGCCCTGCGACGATAGAACATCAAGATCGTCACCACACCGTCGTGCTGACGGAACTCTTCCCCGACGCTTTGCTGGATCGGAGTCCAGGGATCGTCATCGAGCTGAACGTGTGCTAAAACTCGGAGGTGCCGTAGTTTCGGTGCTTGATCGGTCGGGCCGTGAAGACGTACGACTACATCAACCGCGTTGTGCTAACGCTTCCGCTGTCGGTCTACAAGGGTACGTAGATCACACTCTCCCCTCGTTGCTATACATCACCATGATCTTGCGTGTGCGTAGGAATTTTTTTGAAATTACTACGTTCCCCAATAGGAGGGCCCCATGTAGATAGACAGGCTTCGAGAAGCCTTCTTTCTTTCTAGTGTCTGTACTCAGACTAGTTGCTTCCGCATGTGCTTGTATGATTGTATGACTTGAGTGTCGGGTCATGTGACCCCTATCTGTATGAACTTGTTATGTATGGCTCTCTGGAGCCTTTAAATAAAGTACTTAAGTTGTAGAGTTTTGTTGTGATGCCATGTTGTATGTACTCATATCGGGCATATTGTGTGTATGATTGAAATGCTTGGTATGAGTGGGATCCGACAATCTAGTTGTTTATCCTTGGCAGCCTTTCTTATGGGGAAATGTAGTCTAGTGTTCCTCGAGCCATAGTAGTCCGCTACAGCCCGGTTCACCGGAGTCCTGCTAGCCCAGCACTACTGCTCAGGACACTTGACTGGCCGGCATGTGTTTCACGTCGTTCCTATGTCTGTCCTTTCGAGGAAATGTCACGCGGTGACATCCGGAGTCCTGCCTAGCCTGCTACAGCCCGGGTTCCCCGGAGTCCTGTTAGCCCAGTGCTACAGCCCGGAATCACTCGCTGATGACCGACATGCTCGATGTGATTCATGTATGCCTGTCTCCATAGGTCTGTGCCGCTTTGGGTTCACGACTAGCCATGTCGGCCCGGGTTCTTTGTCATATGGATGCTAGAGACACTATCATATACGTGAGCCAAAAGGCGCAAACGGTCCCAGGCCACGGTAAGGCGACACCCGTGGGATACCGTGCGTGAGGCCGCAAAGTGATATGAGGTGTTACCGGATAGATCGATGTGGCTTGGAATCGGGGTCCTGACAGCATTGGTATCAGAGCCGGACTGCCTGTAGGTTCATTGAGCCAAACTGGTCGATGTCGAGTCTAGAAATGCTTTAGTTATATGTTGGGGAATTGATTGTGGGAGGGAACGTAAGGGTCTTTTACTCCTTTACCTTATGCCCTCTGCTCTGAGTCATTCTCTTCTCATTCAACGTGGGTTAAGGACTAGGCTCTCTTCTTCTATCAGGTTCACGTGTTACTAATCCATAGTAGCTTATAGGATTGTTGTTACAAGTCCCAGTTCAGTTTCTACTATTTTTAGTATGTTGCTAATTGGATCAGAACCTTGATATGATGTTGTTGAGTGGTATTGCAAACTGTTGTGGATGTCTCAAATCTTTTTCTGAGCATTTACAGCTGTTATGCGTCCAATTTTCCCTAGAAATTCTAATGTCTTTGCATTGTGGTTGTGCTTTCAGATGGCCAACCGTGCTCAAAACCAAATGGTTCGCCTGACCCGGTGCCTCGACGTGCCCGGTCATACTGCTATGTTAGTCCGGGTAATGATCGAGACGGGTTACCGTTGGTATCCTGAATACACCGTCGAAGAGCAATTCCGAGACTTTAATCAAAGCCAATATTTCTGCACTGTCAGGATATTTCCTTCTTATCCTGGATCTACCGAGCCCCTTCACTGTTCCTATGGACTCGGGGTTACTGTTGAGATGGCTGTGCAGGATGCTGCCTATTCCATGATGACCATCATGCGAGTCCGGACTGGCCTGCTTCGGAACACCGACTTCCGTTACATGCCAGCTTCACTTCCGGGAGCGTAAGGGTATCTTCAGGCTATCTATGCTGACTCCACTCAGGAGGACTCATTAACTCGTACCACTGCCGAGATGCTTGAAGATAAGGACCGAGAGAATCGGGCCTTGAGGCTGGAGCTTTTCAATACCCGTGCTGATCATTGGGCCACATTGACTCGGTTTGCACCTGCGGTGCAAGCTGGATGTACGGATACAAGGGATCTGTATCCTGTGAGATCTGCTCTGCCAGACATGGTGGATTGGCGTGATGTGGGAGGCATCACCCCACCCCGTGGTCCCCGTAGGCCACCGTTTGTTTGTCCAAGACCTCATCCTAGCCCCTATGGTCCACAGGCTCCTCAGGACCGTCTATTCCCGGATGATCACGTTGAACTTTCAGGCTATGGAGGTGACTTCTATGAGGACTACTACGGAGCTGTCTGAGTCAGTAGTAGTATCACTAGTATTGTAGTAGTTGTATCTCCACTGTCCTGCGTGACTTGTGGAATATGACTTTGTGTGTAGTAAATTCCGGAGGTGTAGACAAATAATGTATAGGAGCTTGGAATATCTCCGATGAGATGTAACGTCTTTCATCATAGTTGTACTGTAGCCTGGGCTTGTACTAAACTATGTATGATGTGTATGACCGTTGGTATATATATGGCAGTTTTATATTACCATGACATACGGATGAACATCTCTGCATTCCGTGTTATCCATTACATTCTGCACTTCCTTGCTAAGTTTGAGCCATCCTTATCTAAACCGTTGTCTTGTTATCTCCTAGGATGGTCAACACCCGCAGCAACCCTGCTGCCTCGGAGCAGGGGGAAGCCAGTGCAGCTAGGGGTGAAAATCTGCCTCACCCGCCTTCTCTGGCCGAAGTGATGCTGGAGGCGGAAAGAAACAAGCGTGAGACTAACCGCCTGCTAGAGCGGATTGAGCAGAACACTGCACGCCATCAGCGAAATGACTTGGTGTCAATCAATGACTTTATCAAGCTGTACCCACCAAAGTTTAACCATTCCGTCGAGCCCCTCGACGCGGATGACCGGCTTCGCAGCATTACCCACAAGCTACGTTCTGCCAATGTAGCCGAAGCCGACAAGGTTACTTATGCTGCCTATCACCTCGAAGGCCCTGCTAGCCTCTGGTGGGAAAACTTCGAAGCTATGCGCCCGGTCGGCCAAATTACTACTTGGGCTAAATTTAGTGAAGCTTTCCGTGAACATCACATTCCGGAAGGTCTCATGGATTGCAAGAGGGAGGAGTTCTACAATTTCACCCAAGGAAGCCTGACTGTGGATGCATATAGTCGTGAATTTGGGAATCTGGCACGTTATGCCCCTGAAGAGGTACCTACTGACGCTAAGAAGCAGGCAAGGTTCCGCAAGGGACTTAGCCCTGAGCTTCGCCGCAATCTTCGTCTGCACGAGTGCACCTCCTTTCAGAAGTTGGTCAACAAAGCCATCAGTGCTGAGACAGGCCAGACTGATTATGATGCTTCACGCAAGCACTCCCGTGATTTTGGCTCTTCATCCGGCTCTGGAGCTCAGAAGCGCCGGGTGTGGATCCCAAGGACGACACTGCCACCCAGGTTCATCATGAGGCCATCCTTTGAGGCACCTCGTCCCAACCAGCAATTTGCACCGCCCAAGCCCTATGGTGGCCCCGCTGCTAATGCTGCTCCATGCCCCAATGTGGTGACATGCTTCAAGTGTGGAGAGCCGGGTCACTATAGTCGAGAGTGTCCCCAGAACAACCCTAATCAAACTGGAAAGTCCGTTGGCCGTGGTAAGCCCGCGGGAAAGACATTCTACGCCAAGCCGGCCACCACTGCCCGTGGCCATGTCAACTATGTTTCAGCCGAGGAGGCTCATGAGGATCCTAACGTCGTCCTTGGTACGCTCCTTGTTAACTGCCATCCGGCATCTGTTCTTTTCGATACTGGAGCATCTCATTCATTCATATCCGAGAACTATGCTCGAATGCATAACACGACATTCTGTGACATGCCCACTTCCATGGTAATTCAAACTCCGGGTTCCAAATGGCAAACTTCTAGAGTAAGCCATGGGAACGAAATTCTTGTCGATAGACTTGTCTTCCTTGCTTCCTTAATAGCTCTCAAGTCCTCGGACATAAACATCATTTTGGGTATGGACTGGATGTCAGCTCATTATGCTAAGATTGATTGTGCCACTAGAACCGTTCAACTTACTCACCCATCGGGCAAGACAGTCAATGTCTTAACTCGAGTGGCCAAGCGCCAGCTTTACTCCCTAACTGCCAACCCCCTTCCAGACCTTGAGGATGTTCCGGTAGTCCGAGACTTTTCGGATGTCTTTCCAGAAGAACTGCCAGGTGTTCCACCTGACAGGGATGTTGAGTTTGTGATAGACCTTGTTCCAGGAACCGTTCCAATTTCTAGAAGACCCTACAAGATGGCACCCTTAGAACTAGCCGAGCTTAAGAACCAACTCGATGAGTCCTTGAAAAAGGGTTTCATCCGTCCTAGTTCCTCTCCTTGGGTTTGCCCCGTCCTCTTCGTCAAGAAGAAGGATGGAACGGATCGAATGGTTGTAGATTACCGACCTGTCAACTTGGTCACCATCAAGAACAGGTATCCGCTTCCCAGGATCAACGATCTGTATGATCAGCTCGCTGGATCCTCAGTCTTTTCCAAGATGGATTTGAGGTTGGGCTACCATCAAATCAAAATCAGAAACAGGGACATTCCCAAAATTGCCTTTGTTACTCGTTATGGCCAATACGAGTACACCGTTATGTCCTTCGGTTTAACCAATGCCCCAGCTACCTTCTCCCGGTTAATGAACTCGGTCTTCATGGAGTATTTGGATAAATTTGTCGTAGTATACCTCGATGACATACTCATCTACTCCAAGAATGAAGAGGAACATGCCGAACATCTAAGGCTGGTATTGATGAAACTTCGAGAGCATCGCCTTTATGCCAAATTCTCCAAGTGTGAATTTTTGTTGCCAGAAGTGACCTATCTAGGCCATGTAATCTTTGGTAAGGGTATTGCTGTCAATCCCGAGCGAGTTCAAGCCGTCCTTGATTGGACTCCACCTGAGACGGTCAAGCAAGTTCGGAGCTTCCTTGGCTTAGCGAGCTATTGCCGTCGCTTCATTGAGAATTTCTCCAAGGTTTCTAAACCTCTAACTGAACTCCTCAAGAAAGATAAAAAGTTCGAGTGGACTCTACAGTGCGAGTTCAGTTTTCAGGAACTGAAAAGACGCCTGACATCTGCTCCGGTACTGGTACCACCAGATTTCTCCAAGGACTTTATTATCTATTGCGACGCCTCGCGACAAGGACTAGGTTGCATACTCATGCAAGATCGTCAGGTAATTGCCTATGCTTCACGGCAATTACACCCACATGAGGAAAATTATCCCACACATGATCTAGAGCTTGCAGCTGTAGTCCATGCACTCAAAACCTGGCGACATTACCTCCTCGGTAATCGTTGCGAGATCTTCACCGATCACCAAAGTTTGAAATATATCTTCACCCAACCAGATTTGAATCTCAGGCAAAGACGTTGGGTCGAGTTGATCTCGGATTACGACTTAGGAATAACTTACACCCCGGGCAAAGCCAATGTCATGGCTAATGTACTAAGTCGTAAATTCTATTGTAACAACCTGATGTTACAACAAAGTCAACCACTTCTCCATGAGGAATTTCGTAAGCTAAATCTTCACATTGTTCCCCGAGGATTCCTATCCACCCTGGTGGCGAAACCTACCCTTACGGATCAGATCATCAAGGCATAGAAGGTAGATCCGGGAATCTCCCGTATTAAGAGAAACATTAAGAAAGGAGTCGCGAATTGTTTCTCCATTGATGATCAAGGTGTCGTATACTTTGGAAATCGCCTAGTGGTTCCAAAGGCACAAAACCTGAGGCGACTGATCCTTAAGGAAGCTCATGAATCCCCTCTCACCATTCATCCCGGTAGTACTAAAATGTATCAAGACCTACGCCAGAGGTTTTGGTGGACTAGGATGAAGAGAGAAATCGCTCAATACATTGCTAATTGCGACGTTTGTCGTCATGTTAAAGCAGAGCATCAACGGCCTGCTGGCACCCTTCAACCTTTGGCTATTCCCGAGTGGAAATGGGATAAAATCAGTATGGATTTCATCACTGGGTTTCCCAGGACCAAGAGAGGGAATAATGCCATCTTCGTCGTGATCGACCGTCTTTCCAAAGTAGCCCACTTTCTACCTATTCGTGAGAGTATCACCGCTAGCCAGCTAGTCGATTTATACATCTCCCGAATAGTGTCTCTTCATGGTGTTCCATTGGAAATTAACTCAGACCGTGGGAGTCTCTTCACCTCTCGATTTTGGGAAAGTTTCCAAAATGCTATGGGAACTCATCTCTCCTTTAGCACCGCCTTCCATCCTCAGTCAAGTGGTCAAGTAGAACGAGTCAATCAAATTCTGGAAGATATGCTCCGAGCCTCTGTCATCTCGTTTGGAATGGGTTGGGAGAATTGCCTTCCATTCGCGGAGTTTGCTTATAAGAATAGTTATCAAGCCAGCTTGGGCAAGGCTCCTTTCGAAGTTCTCTATGGACGAAAATGTCGAACGCCTCTTAACTGGTCAGAAACCGGGGAAAGACAACTCTTTGGCCCGGATATGATTCAGGAAGCAGAAGAACAGGTTCGCGTTATTCGTGAGAAATTGAAAACAGCCCAATCTCGTCAAAAGAGTCAATATGATCGCAAACATAAGCCTATGACTTATGAAGTCGGCGAGAAGGCTTACCTTCGGGTTACTCCGTTAAAGGGAACCCATCATTTCGGTATCAAAGGCAAATTGGCTCCTCGTTACATTGGACCCTTTCGTATTCTTGCCAAACGGGGAGAAGTTGCCTACCAATTGGAACTACCTTCGCATCTTTCCAGAGTTCACGATGTCTTCCACGTTTCTCAACTCAGGCGTTGCTTCGCGGATGCTATCCGTGGAGTGGACCAGGAAACGCTTGATCTACAAGATAACCTCTCATACCGGGAATATCCCGTTCGTATCCTTGATCAAGCCGAGCGTACCACTCGACGTCGTAATATCAAGTTTCTCAAGGTTCAATGGTCACACCATTCCGAGAAAGAAGCCACTTGGGAAAGGGAGGATCGTCTTCGACTCGAGTACCCCACCTTCTTTCTGGAGGATCCTAAATCTCGGGACGAGATTCTTTTGAGTGGGGGTGAGTTGTCACACCCTAGCTAGTTCAAGCATTAGAGTGTGCATCATGTTTAATTTCCTTTTAAGTTTGAAATGGGGATGACAGAACCCCCAACACCCCCCTGGAAACAACTAGGGTTTACTAAAATTATTTTCAATGAACCTGAAATGCCCTTCTAAAAAAAGTTCACTCTCTTTGTCTTGGGTTGGAACCTCTGGCAAAATTGGTGCACAATTTTCTAGGTCAACAGAAGGTCATTGAATTAAATCATAAGTATTTGATTTTGGCATTTAAATGCTATAAATAATTTAAATGCTCAAACAATTCTGGAAGTAAATGTTTGCTGTTGGAAATATTCTAAACAGAGCCCACAATTATTTTCAGGATTTTTGGAAACATTTTAGTATTTTTAATTAAGCCCAACAGTTGCAGAAAAAAAATAGAAAACAGAAACAAATAAGAAAAAGAGAGAGAGGGAAACCCACCTGGGCCTCACCTGTGCTGGCCAGCCCACCTGGCTCGGCCCAGCCGACTGGCCTTGCCAGTCGTCCTCCTCCTCCCGCCAGGAGGACGAGGAGCGCGTGGCCGGCGCCCGCGGCCACACGCCGGCCACCTCCTGCTTCTGCCGACGCCCTGGAGGCGTCTAGGGGTGCCACGCCGACCCCCACGTCCCCCTCTCTCCCTCTCTCACTCTCCCCCTCGTCTCCCTCACCCTCTCCCACAATGGCCAAGCGCGATCCTCGCCGCCGTTCGCCGTAGTCTTCACCAGAGCCACCCCCTCGCCTCTCCAACAAGGCCATTAGCTCCGCGCTGCTATCCTCGACCTCCTCGTCGACTCACGCGACGCCGGACGCCTCCAAGCACCTCCCCGACGTCTTCTTCTTCCTCGGTCCACCGAGATCGCCGGCAACGCCCCGACGACGTCCGACCTCCCCCGAGCCCGCTGAGACGCGTTCCGCAACCGCTGTGAGCCCATCTTTCTTCCGCCCCTCTCCCCGCGCTCGTCCGCGTCCTCCAACCCCCTCTGCCATCGAGGCCGAGAGCTCGGCTCCGCCGGCCATGTCGCCGCCATGGCCACAGGTGCGTAAGCTCGAATCCGAGCACGCCTTCGTCTTCCAAGCGCTCCCAGGAGCTCGTAGCACCATTCCGCGCGCCTCGCCGTGCCCCGCAGCCTCGGTTTCGGCCTCGCCCGAACTCCGGCGGCCGCCAAGGTCATCGCCGGCGACGTTTCCGACCACCCTAGGCCCACCCACTGCCACCACTCGATGCGGTTTGCTCCCAGCTATGCGTAGATGCTCTCCGCCGTCGTTTTGGTTGCCGGAGCACGAAACCCGCAGCCCTCCGCCGCGTCTGGCCTCGCCGGCAGCTAAACGCCGGCGAGTTTGATTCAGTTTGACCCCTGTGTGGGCCCAGGTAGACCCCCCTGAGTCTATGACAGGTGGGGCCGGTCTGCTAATTAGTTTAGGATTAGTTTTAACTAAGTTTAATTAGTTCAGTCATTGACATGTGGGCCCAGGCCCCACTGACAGCTAATTAGTGTTAATCTAATTCTGTTAACTAGTTGTGACACTGACAGAGAGGGCCCACCAGTCAGGTTTGACCTGGCCGACCCAGTTGACCCGCTGACGTCACATCTATGTCATGCCGACGCATTAATTCAATTACTGGATTTATTCTTTAATAGGAAATTCCAAAAAATAGTCAAAACTTCTAAAAATCATAGAAAATCAACCATAGCTCCAAATGCAAAGATTTATATATGAAAAATGATCAGAAAAATTCAATCTATCCATCTAGAATGGTTTCATGCATGACAAAACAAGTTAACCTTGCTGTTTAAGCAGAATAAGGTGATGCTCTAATAAGGCCATGTTTAATGAGCTAATATTTGAATCTTTGATTCAAATGGGTTCATCCCCTTCTGTTTTAGCTTGCATTAGGCCAAGACACTTTCATCTTGCCATGTCATAGCATGCATCTTATTGTTGCATATTGCCATGTGTTGATTATGCTTCGGTGTGTCTTTCGTGGTAGGTTCTGCCTCCAAGGATAACCCCGAGTATCCGTCTGAAGGGCAGTACCCTACTACCACTACAACAGACAAGCAACCCATTGATCATTCCGATACAAACCCATGTTCTCGCTTCTTCTCTTGTTTACTGCATTAAGACAACGCGATTCAAACTGCTATGTGCTACGGTAGTTGAACCCTTATCCTCTGCATGACCTGTCATTGCCACAGTAACTAGATGAAACCCACTAGCACGTGTAGGAGTTGATTGAGCCATGTATGTGATTCCTACCTTGCTATGCCTGCTATGCTTAGAGTTGTGTCAGGTCTGGTTCATCTGGGTGATGGGCTAGAGTGATATGATTATGTCGGTAATATGAGGGATGTGTTGAACATGTTTTGGTAAAGGTGTCGATGAGAGGCCATGTAGGAGTACATGGTGGGTTGTTTCATTGAGACCGTCCATAAGAACTGAGATCTGTATGTGTGATTTAAGATGCACTTACTACCGTACATTGGGCTCGAAACCAATGGACCCTCTCGGCTTCTTAAATACCTTAGTACTCTGTCCAGGAGTTGCAAATAGTTTCTGGTGTTTGTAGGTTATGTGTTGGCGGCCGTGCATAGCGTTGACCCTAGGGGTGGGCTATGTTGCGGTACACACACCGTGGCACGGTGTACCGAGTCACCCGTTTGGTGTCTCGGGAACCCTGTTCACATCGTTCGGGGCCGTATGTGGAAACCTCGGCCGGACTCCCTGCGGATGGAACCTGGATAGGCGATACACCTAGACCAGAGACTTAAGTGTTTAGGTAGGCCGTGGCCGACACCCTCGCTGGGCTTCCGCTTGAAGGTTGCCGAGTACATGTCGTGTAAACGGCGGTAAGTGGTGAAAGCGTGTATGAAGAAGTATACCCCTGCAGGGTTAACATCATCTATTCGAATAGCCGCGTCCGCGGTAAAGGACTACTTGGTTGCCTATACAGTTCATAGACAAGTTAATGGATACTACTAAAAGACTCAAGATAAGTGTGAGTACCGAGGATGGCCCTCTCGTAGGATGACGAGAGAGGATCCCCGGTGGAGTATTGTGTTGGTGAGTAGTGGACTCGTGTGCGAAAACTATTTTACTAGTGGAGTACCGTAGGATAGCTTAGCCAAGAGTCAAAGCTGGCTTGCTGCAATAACCCCACCACCTTCTTGAGAATGAGCATGTATATTAGGTTCTGATGTAAGACTTGCTGAGTACCTTTGTACTCATATTTGCTCAATTACTGTTTTCAGACGACAACACCGCCCCCTCCGATGGATTCTACGTAGACCTTGACATCGACGAGTGACTAGCCACCCAGGTGGTGATCCTGGCCATGGAGGGCCCCATGTAGATAGACAGGCTTCGAGAAGCCTTCTTTCTTTCTAGTGTCTGTACTTAGACTAGTTGCTTCCGCATGTGCTTGTATGATTGTATGACTTGAGTGTCGGGTCATGTGACCCCTATTTGTATGAACTTGTTATGTATGGCTCTCTGGAGCCTTTAAATAAAGTACTTAAGTTGTAGAGTTTTGTTGTGATGCCATGTTGTATGTACTCATATCGGGCATATTGTGTGTATGATTGAAATGCTTGGTATGAGTGGGATCCGACAATCTAGTTGTTTATCCTTGGCAGCCTTTCTTATGGGGAAATGTAGTCTAGTGTTCCTCGAGCCATAGTAGTCCGCTACAGCCCGGTTCACCGGAGTCCTGCTAGCCCAGCACTACTGCTCAGGACCCTTGACTGGCCGGCATGTGTTTCACGTCGTTCCTATGTCTATCCTTTCGGGGAAATGTCACGCGGTGACATCCGGAGTCCTGCCTAGCCTGCTACAGCCCGGGTTCCCCGGAGTCCTGTTAGCCCAGTGCTACAGCCCGGAATCACTCGCTGATGACCGACATGCTCGATGTGATTCATGTATGCCTGTCTCCATAGGTCTGTGCCGCTTTGGGTTCACGACTAGCCATGTCGGCCCAGGTTCTCTGTCATATGGATGCTAGCGAAACTATCATATACGTGAGCCAAAAGGCGCAAACGGTCCCGGGCCACGGTAAGGCGACACCCGTGGGATACCGTGCGTGAGGCCGCAAAGTGATATGAGGTGTTACCGGATAGATCGATGTGGCTTGGAATCGGGGTCCTGACAGTAGTCCAACACGCGGACATCGGCAGCGGTCTCGGAGTCTACCAGAAATAAGTAACGGAGGGGGAATACAATAAATAACAGAGCAATCAAATGTAACACAAAGCAAGACGCGGCAATACGTTGTGCTAGGGGTGACCTAACGTAGGGACAGGTGATACCGGTGAATGGGGGAACATCCGGGAAAGTATCCCTGGTGTTCTCCATTTTCGGACAGATGAATCGGAGGGGGAAAGTTACGTGTTTGCTATGCTAGGGATGTGTGGCGGACAAACGGTCTGCGTATTCGGATTCGTCTCGTCGTTCTGAGCAACTTTCATGTATAAAACCTTTTCATCCGTGATACGGTTTATTTTATATTAATTTTCAAAGTTTTAAACATTTTTTTTGAAATTTAATCTAATTCAAAAATAAGAGTGAAATGGCTAGGTGCACCCGGTGTCGTGGTTCTAAGACTGACAGTAGAATAGGGGGGTAGGAATGTAGAGGCAAGATCCTAGCTATGGAGGAGTTGTACACACGAGTTTTACGAGTTCAGGCCCTTCTCAGAGGAAGTAACAACCCTACGTCTCGGAGCCCGGAGGCGGTCGACTGAATATATGTGTGTGAATTACAAAAAGTGCGAACCCTTGTCCCAGAGGAGGGGGGTGGCTTATATAGAGTGCGCCAGGACCCCAGCTCCCCTCCGTTACACAAGGTTCAATGCTCATAAAGGAGGGGCGTTACTGGTAACGTCTGCAACAAAGTGTTGTAAATGCCCATAAAGCTATGGTTTAAGTCCTGACCGTTGTAGAGTGGAGGGTTTCTCATCTTCTGGTGGTCGAGTATCTTCAAGGTGGTCGAGGGAGCACATCTTCATGGTCGAGTGGATGATGGTTTCTCTTCGACTGCTTCTGATTCTTTGTAGAGATGTCCTTGGGGAGGGTATGTTGGACAGATCCATGACCCTACCCTAGGTACATAGCTTCATCATTAGCCCCCGAATGGATCAGGGTTTGAGTGAGGAAGGAGTTGGGAACACTTCCGACCCATTCTTTGTGCTATGAGTATATCTTGTTCTGGAATAATGAGTTGAGGTGACGACGTCGACTCCTTTCTCAGTCGCCTTGGTCCATTCTTGGTTTTTGTCGAGTGAATTTTCATGGTAGAATTCCGAATGATGATGTAGAGGATGTTTGTCTACAGTCTGATAGGTTGCTCTGCTCTCCGCGGATTTCGTGGGATTCGAATTTTGGGAAGTGCGCCAGACGGACGGAACCGAGGTTATTGGGACGGATTAGGCAAGTCTCCTCGATCCCCGCGCCACCTTTTTCACCACGTACTACGCGCGCGACTCTTGCGGGATTTGTTTAGATCGCCTGGGTCCACCCGTCAGTCACTCAGGTGACGACCTTATAAAAGGCCTCGGTCCAGGCCTCTGTCCTGTGCGCTCCCATTCTCTCTTCTTCTTCTCCCGATCTCTCTGCCACGCTCGCTTACACTCTCGTCGCCGGACTCTCGCTCGAGCTCGACCCGTTGCCATGGGGAAAGAGAAGATGGTGGCGCTGGAGCGCGCGAAGAAGGCGACCACTAAGGCGAAGGGCAAGCGGACCAGCCGGGGCGGATCGTCGTCGAGATCCGGTCTGCCGCCGGGCTGGATCCAGGGCGACTAGATCCGCTCGACAATCACCCAGGACGACCTCGACGACCTGGTGGAGGGGGGACTGATCCCCCACAAGTCGGCATGGCTCCCGGGGAACGAAACCGAGCCGCAACCAAGGGAGGGTGAGTGTGTTCTCCTTGCCACCCACGTAGATCGCGGATTCTCACTGCCTCCCCATCCTTTCTTCCGGGGTTTTTTGAACTTCTTTGGGGCTCAACTTCACCATTTCACTCCAAACACCATAGTCTATCTGCCCGCTTTCGTGTCGATGTGTGAAAATTTCTTGGGCTATCGACCGCACTGGGGTCTTTTCAAACACATCTTCACCTGCCGCTCCCAGTCGGTCAAAAAGGCCAAATCGAGTGACGAGAAGACACAAGTGATCCAGATGTGCGGGGGTCTAGGGATCCAGATGAGGAGCAAGAGTACTTTGCCAGCCATGATCCTTCCCGACTCGGTCCGAGGCTGGCAGTCGACTTGGTTCTACTGTAAGGATCAGCCGACCCCGGGTCAGTCGACTGGATTTCCTCCCTTTTCCTTGGCTGGAGTGGAGAAGCCTGCCCCCTGAAGGTAGTTCCAGAAGAGAAGGCGCAGGTCAAGGTGCTGGTCGAACGGGTCGTCCAACTTGTCCGCGACGGGGTGACTGGGATGGACCTGCTGGAGGTCTTTCTCGGTCGGCGCATCCAACCGCTTCAGGCGCGTGATCATCTGATGTGGATGTACTCTGGGCTCGAGGATTCCACTCGGATTCACCCGGAGGATGTCAGCGAGGATACCTTGGAGAAGTGGTTGATGGGGATCACCAGCAACAAAGACAACCCTCGGGGGTCTAGGAGGGTGATTCCATTCGACAACTCGCACCAGCCGGAGCAGGTATAATTCCGTTTTATCAAGTATCTTTCCGATTCATCGCGTGATATCTTGTTTATGGTCGACTGAATTTCCTTTGACCGTTGTCTTTTCAGGCCCTCATCGACATGTACTCAATGCCCAACGGAGTGCAGGACCAAGACACCAAGGAAGAAGCGAGCACGGGCGAGAGCGGCGAGAAGCATTCGGATGCCGAGGAGGATGAGGAGAGCGACGAATCGACTGATGACGAAGAAGTCGACTCGCGTCCTCGCAGGGAGAGGAGATCCAAACACGCTCACGACCCGGCGAGCACTCTGGACTTGGTGGCCGTGCCGACTGGACAGTCTTCGAAGCATCCCAGGACGTCTTCCCCAACGCCGACTGAGAAGGCTCCAAAGCAGTCCAAAGTTGCGCTGCCTCCAGCGCCGAAAGCGCCGAAAGCCACCTCCTCCAAACTACCAAAAGCTTTGCCCAGGATCAAAGTGACCGTTCCTACTATCTCCGGGTAACCATCTGACTTGTCCTTTTCGTCGACTCGATTAACTGGATGTAACCGATTGAATGCGGGTCTTTGCAGTGCTGCTACGTCAGGAACCTCTTCTTTCCAGTACCGGGACGAGGAAATGGAAGATGTGGTAACCTCCAACCCAGGTATAAACTCTTGCGATTTTGTTCTTGATTCTTTGGTCGATTGCGTTCGAGTGGTTCACTTGGGATCGAATGATCGGCCTTGCAGCTCCACCCAACGTCATCGATCTTCCAGATGACGACGAAGATGTGGCTCTTAAGCCCAGGAAGAGCAAGAAGGTAGCAGCTGGTAGGATGTCTCGGCAAGAACCCACTACGACACCTCCCGTCCGTCAACCTGAAGACGCGGGAAAGGCCTCTGTGACCTTTGCTGCGTCCTTGTCGAGTGAGCACCCCACACTGCTGACTGCACCTGTGATTCCTTCAGTCGTCCAACTCCACACCATGGAGCTCCAAGCTACCGCACCTGGGTCGTCTGCTCACTTTTTCACCAGCTATCCCGTCCCGGACAACCAGTCGGAAGCGGCTGCGGAAGCCATTCGACAGGCTGACATGGTGATGGAGCGGGTGAAGACGGTGCATGAGAACAGCCAGGCTGCCTACGACGCTAGTGCTGCCCTTCAGGCCAATGTCCAGGTGAGTAGACTTTCCGACTGTTTTTGCTCTATGAGAAAATGTTACTCGAAAAACCTTCTTCTGCACAGTCTGCTGTTGTTTGCGTCGAATTAGAGCACCCACTTGGTGTTTTGTTGTTTTTGGTAGTTTCTTTCTTCCACTCGGTCTGGGCGAGTGGGATCTGAAACGGTGGGGGCACGCTAAGTGCACCCACTAGGTGTAGTCCCCGAGACCGCAGTCGACTGCTGGCAGTCGACTGGGGTCTGATTTCTTTTTTCCTTTCTTTTTACTCCTTACACTCGACTCAGGCGGACCGGTCGAGTAGTTTCGTTCTTCCACTCAGTCTGGGCGAGTGGGATCTGAACCGATGGGGGCACGCTAAGTGCACCCACTGGGTGTAGTCCCCGAGACCGCGGTCGACTGCTGGCAGTCGACTGGGGTCTGAGCAGTTTTTTGGTCCGGGCGGACCGGTCGAGTTGAGTCTTAGTCAGCGGGGGCACGCCAAGTGCACCCGCTGGGTGTAGCCCCTGAGACCGTAGTCGACTGTGTGCAGTCGGCTGGGGTCTAAGCGAACTTTTTTAGGTTTTGTTCACTCGGAAGTAAACAACCTTTGATCTTATCGACTGATCCGTCTTTTGCCTTCTGCAGAAGTCTTGCACTCTTATTTCTAAGTTTGCTGAACTTGAGGAGAAGCAGAGGCAACTCAACCTCGACTTGGAATTAGCCCAGCAGAATCTGAAAAAAGCTCAAGACGAAGCCGCTGGTATGGAAGGTAACTGACTGTCGACTGACTTTCAATACATTTCTTTGATCTCTTCTTTGATTTGATTGTCTCTTTTGCAGAGAAAATGAAGTTGGCTCTGTAGAAGAAGGACTCGGACCTTGCCACCGTGCAAAAAGCAGCCCAAGATAAAACTGCTCTCGCAGACCAGAAGCTTGCTTCAATCGGAACACTGGAAGGAGAGGTGAACAAACTGAAATCTTGTCTTAATGAAGCTAACCGCGAAGTGACTAGTCTGAAGAAGGACAAGGTCGTCCTGAATGAAAAGCTGGAGTCTGCGATCTGCTAGAGGAATGACACAGAAGCTTATCTGAGGACTCTTGCCAAGAATCTTTATCTCACGCCGGAAGGTATTTCTTTTAATCCGACTGTGTTGATGCTTGCGATCGGATCTTGCTTGGTCGATTGACTAATTTTTGGCTGCAGAATTCTGTCAAGACTTCCACGAGGAAACTGGAAGGGTCGAGACGGGTCTGGACCCTATCGCTTCTCCAATCTGCGACGAAACTGCAATGAACGTGCTCCGACTGGAGTCCTGTATCGCCGGCGCCACAAGCTACCTCGCGCGCCTGAAGGAGATAGTCTCCCGAATCGACTCATCGCTTTGGCCGGGGCGACACTTCAGAATGGCCTGGAATCCCTGATGACTCGACTGAACGAAATCCCTGACTGAGTGCAAGAATGGAAGAAATCCTCCGCCCAGTGTGGTGCTGACGTGGCGCTGTCCTTGGTGCGAGTCCATTGCAAGGAAGCTTGTGAAGACAAGCTGGCTGCGATCAAAGTCGCTAACACCAAAAAGCATGACTTCCAGTCCTTCATGGAGACTTTCATTGCTGCCGCCACTCGGATCGCTGATGGGATCGACCTGGACTCATTCGTGGAGCCTGCCAGCCCTCCTCCGGCCGAGTGAACAAACTTATGAAATTTGAATCTTCTTTAAATTTGCCTCGGAATGTCGAGTGACTGCTATAACCGTTGAACTCCTTCGGGCTTGATGCCCGAGTACTTTTGATTTGCTGCTTGGAACTTTTAGGTTTTATCTGAATTTGGTTTATTTCCGAATGTGCTTGCATTTGCCTTCGAATGGACTTTGCTCACTGCTTGGCATAGTCTTTGCGCTGGAGACGCAACTCTGAGGTGGCGGCTCCAGTCGACCTGCGCTTCGCCGTCCTTGCGGATAGGGATGGAGCGGACGTTGTACTTGTGTCGTAGCTCCGAAGGAGAAGGTTGCAGTCGACCTGCACCTCGTCGTCCTTGCGGATAGGGATGGACCGGACGTTGTACTTGTGTCGTAGCTCCGAAGGAGAAGGTTGCAGTCAACCTACACCTCGTTGTCCTTGCGGATAGGGATGGAGCGGATGTTGTACTTGTGTCGTAGCTCCGAAGGAGAAGGTTGCAGTCGACCTGCACTTCGTCGTCCTTGCGGATAGGGATGCTTAGGCGAGTACTGGACTGCAGCTAAGCCCCCGAGTGGGAGGATTGCTTTCCACTCGGTAGGATTTTTTCAAACTTAGGCGAGTACTGGACTGCAGCTAAGTCTCCTAGTGAGAGAACTTAGGCGAGTACCAGACTGCAGCTAAGCCCCCGAGTGGGAGGATTGCTCTCCATTCGGTAGGATTTTTCAAACTTAGGCGAGTACTGGACTGCAGCTAAGCCTCCTAGTGGGAGAACTTAGGCGTGTACTGGACTGCAGCTAAGCCCCCGAGTGGGAGGATTTCTCTCCACTCGGTAGGATTTTTCAAACTTAGGCGAGTACTGGATTGCAGCTAAGCCTCCTAATGGGAGAACTTAGGTGAGTACTGGACTGCAGCTAAGCCCCCGAGTGGGAGGATTGCTCTCCACTCGGTAGGATTTTTCAAACTTAGGAGAGTACTGGACTGCAGCTAAGCCTCCTAGTGGGAGAACTTAGGCGAGTACTGGACTGCAGCTAAGCCCCCGAGTGGGAGGATTGCTCTCCACTTGGTAGGATTTTTCAAACTTAGGCGAGTACTGGATTGCAGCTAAGTCTCCTAATGAGAGAACTTAGGCGAGTACTGAACTGCAGCTAGGCCCCGAGTGGGAGGATTGCTCTCCACTCGGTAGGATTTTTTCAAACTTAGGCGAGTACTGGACTGCAGCTAAGTCTCCTAATGAGAGAACTTAGGCGAGTACTGAACTGCAGCTAAGCCCCCGAGTGGGAGGGTTGCTCTCCACTCGGTAGGATTTTTTCAAACTTAGGCGAGTACTGGACTGCAGTTAGGTCTCCTAGTGAGAGAGCTTAGGCGAGTACCGGACTGCAGCTAAGCCCCCGAGTGGGAGGATTGCTCTCCACTCGGTAGGATTTTTCAAACTTAGGCGAGTACTGGACTCCAGCTAACTCTCCTAATGAGAGAACTTAGGCGAGTACTGGACTGCAGCTAAGCCCCCGAGTGGGAGGATTGCTCTCCACTCGGTAGGATTTTCTTTCGAACTTAGGCGAAACGGATTCGCGACTAAGCCCACCCACTAGGGGATTTCAGAAGTACATAAGAACACAACAATCGAATGATAGGACTATAAGCTCTTGTCTTTGATAAACAAATTACAAAGGTGTTTCTTATTACATTTTATTCGAACGAGTGCTTAAGTATAAAAGGGGCGGAGCAGCTCCCCGTTCCAAGCCCGTGGCTCGTCTTTCTGATGCTCAATACTGTAAAGATGGTATGCTCCGTTGTGGAGAACTTTGGTGATGATGAAGGGGCCCTCCCATGTCGGGGCAAGCTTTTGTGGTTTCTGTTGATCCACTCGAAGAACCATGTCTCCTTCTTGAAAGGCTCGACCCCTCACATTTCTGGCGTGGAATTGACGCAAGTCTTGCTGATAAATGGTCGAGCGGATCAAGGCCATCTCTATTTCCTCCTCTAAGAGATCGACTGAATCTTGCCGGGCCTGCTCTGCTTCCTCTTCGGAGAAGAGCTCAACTCGGGGTGCATTGTGGAGCAGGTCACTTGGCAGAACAGCTTCGGCTCCATAGACTAAGAAGAAAGGAGTTCGTCCGGTCGACCGATTAGGAGTTGTCCTCAAACCCCACAGAACAGACGGAAGTTCATCAACCCAAGCACCTGCTGCGTGTTTGAGATCACGCATTAGTCGGGGTTTCAGTCCTTTGAGAATTAGGCCATTGGCTCTTTCTGCTTGTCCGTTCGACTGCGGGTGAGCGACAGAAGCATAGTCGACTCGAGTGCCCTAAGAGGCGTAGAAAGCTCTGAACTCATCGGAATCGAAGTTCGATCCGTTGTCCGTGATGATGCTGTGTGGGACTCAATATCTGAATGTCAATTCTCTGATAAAACTGATAGCGGTGCTAGCATCAAGGTTCTTGATAGGTTTAGCTTCAATCCATTTGGTAAACTTGTTGACTGCAACAAGCACATGAGTGAAGCCGCTCCTGCTAGTTCTCAGTGGTCCAACCATATCCAGTCCCCAAACAGCAAAGGGCCAGATGAGGGGGATGGTCTTCAGGGCTGACGCTGTCTTGTGAGACATGTCGGAGTAAAATTAGCAGCCTTCACATCTGTCCACTATATCTTTCGCCATTTCATTTGCTCGTGGCCAATAGAATCCAGCTCGGTATGCTTTAGCCACGATGGCCCGAGAGGACGCATGATGACGACAGGTCCCCGAGTGGATGTCATTGAGGATCATTCGACCTTCTTCTGGTGTTATGCATTTCTGACCGACTCCAGTCACGCTTTCCCAGAAAAGCTGCCCTCTGATCACAGTAAAGGCCTTGGATCGACGGACTATCTGTCGAGCCTCTTCTTCATCCTCTGGGAGTTCTTTCCTGAGGATGTATGCAATGTAGAGCACCGTCCAGTCGGGAGTAATGGCCAGAACCTCCATGATCAGGTCGACCACGGCTGGGACCTCGACTTCAGTCGGATCTGTGGCGCTCTTAGGTTGCGGGGGCTCTTCAGTAAAAGGATCTTCCTGAACCGTCGGCGAGTGAATATGCTCCAAAAACACATTGCTGGGAATGGCTTCTCTCTTGGAGCCTATATTTGCCAAATCGTCGGCTGCTTGATTTTTCAGTCAGGGTATGTGGTGGAGTTCTAACCCCTCAAACTTCTTCTCAAGCTTTCTCACCGCGTTGCAGTAACCAGTCATGGCTGGGCTTCTGACGTCCCACTCCTTCATCACTTGATTAACTACCAAATCTGAGTCGCCATAGACCATGAGGCGACGGACGCCGAGTGAGATGGCCATGCACAACCCATACAGGAGTGCTTCATATTCTGCTTCATTGTTGGAGGAATCAAAGTGAATCTGGAGGACATATCTGAGCCTGTCTCCTCGGGGGGATACCAGAACTACTCCAGCACCAGAACCGTTCAGCATCTTGGGTCCGTCAAAGAACATGGTCTAGTGCTCAGAGTGAACTTGAGTCGGCAGTTGCTGTTCGATCCACTCGGCGAGGAAATCTGCTATTGCTTGGGACTTGATAGCTTTCTTTGCCTCAAACTTGATATCCAAGGGAAGGAGTTCAATCGCCCATTTAGCCACTCGACCAGTTGCATCTCTATTGTGCAGAATCTCTGACAATGGAGCGTCGCTGATGACTGTAATAGAGTGATCCGAGAAATAGTGTGCAACCTTCTTCGTGGTCATGTAAATCCCATAGACAAGCTTCTGATAATGAGGATATCTCTGCTTTGACGGGGTCAGGACTTCAAAAATATAATAAACTAGGCGTTGAACCTTATAAGCTTTTCCTTCTTCCTCCCGCTCGACCGTAAGTACTGTACTGACGACTTGTCCAGTGGCTGCTATATAAAGCAGTAGAGGCTCTTTGTTGATTGGAGTAGCAAGCACCGGCTGGGTGGAAAGCAGGGCTTTTAGCTCTGCAAACGCTGCATTAGCTTCTGGGGTCCACTCGAACTTGGCTGATTTCTTCATCAGTCGGTAAAGAGGCAGCGCCTTTTCATCGAGGCGAGAAATGAATCGACTTAGGGTGGCCAAGCAACCAGTAAGCTTCTGGACATCATGCACACGCACAGGGCATTTCATTCGGAGTATAGCGCCTACTTTCTCTGGGTTAGCATCGATTCCTTGTTCGGAAACAAGAAAACCGAGTAACTTTCCGCTTGGAACTCCAAACGTGCACTTTGATGGATTGAGCTTGATATCATACCTTCTGAGGTTGGCAAATGTTTCAGCAAGGTCAGTCAGTAGGTCAGAACCTTTACGTGACTTGACCACAATGTCATCCATGTATGCTTCCACATTCCGACTGATCTGAGTGAGCAGGCACTTCTGAATCATCCGCATGAATGTGGCTCCGGCGTTCTTCAAACCGAATGGCATCATGACATAACAGAAGCACCCAAAACGGGTGATAAAAGCTGTCTTTATTTTGTCGGGTCCGTATAGACGGATCTGGTGGTACCCGTAGTAGGCGTCCAAAAAGGACAAATGCTCGCACCCTGCAGTCGAGTCGACTATCTGATCGATGCGAGGGAGAGGGAAGTGATCTTTCGGGCAGGCCCGATTGATATGCTTGAAATCAATACACATGCGAAGTGAGTCGTGCGAAGTGAGTCGTCTTTCTTTGGGACCATGACAACATTGGCTAACCACTCGGAGTGATAAATCTCTCGGATAAACTCAACTGCCAAAAGCCGAGCCACCTCTTCACCGATTGCCTTTCTTTTCTGGACGGCAGACCGTCGAAGATGCTCTTTGACTGGTTTCACCTTCGGGTCGACTCGCAAATGATGCTCAGCCAGTCCCTTGGGAACACCCGACATGTCAGAAGGCTTCCATGCAAAGATGTCCCAGTTCTCATGGAGGAACTGGATGAGCGCTTCTTCCTATTTGGAGTCGAGTGTAGTTGAAATGTGAGTCGGAGCTGCATTGGGATCTGTCGGGTGAATGTGAATCGACTTCGTTTCACCAGACGACTGGAATGCTGAATCTATGGCTGGCTTCTTGGCTCGCAGCAAGTCACTAGGATATGCATTTTTCTGATATTCTTGCAATTCTACCACGGCCATCTGGGCATCGGCGATCTTTGAGCCCTTCTGGAAGCACTCTTCTGCCTTCTTCCGATTACCAGAGATAGTGATCACTCCTCTGGGGCCAGGCATCTTCAGTTTGAGGTACATGTGACATGGTCGAGCCATAAATCATGCATAAGCTGGCCTGCCCAGAATTGCATGATAAGCACTCTGGAAATCCACAACTTCAAACGTCAAATTTTCTTTGCGGTAATTTTTGGAATCACCGAAAACCACGTCGAGTGCAATCTGACCAAGGGATGCAACCTTCTTTCCTGGAATGACCCCATGGAAACTCATATGGCTTTCGCTGAGTCTGGACATCGGAATGCCCATTCCCTTCAACGTCTCTGCATACAGTATGTTCAGGCCACTGCCACCGTCCATCAGGACCTTTGTCAGTCGAGTGCCTTCGACCACCGGTGCTTGCCTCCCAGGGGTGGCTATGTGTGCTGGATGGTCAGACTGGTCGAATGTAATGGCAGTCTGTGACCACTTCAAGTAACTGGGTGTCACCGGAGCGACCATGTTCACTTCCCTATTGATGACTTTCAATCGACTTTTGTTCTCAGCGTCAACAAAAATCATCAGAGTGGAATTCACGTGGGTATAACCATCATCATCCTCTTCCTCATCCTCAGCCTTGTCTGCTTCTTTCTCCTTTTCCTTGGGCTGTTTCTCTCGGAACTGCTGGATTAGGAGCCGACACTGCCGAGTGGTGTGCTTCGGGTAAATGAAATTACCTTCTTCATCTTTTTTGGTGTGGATATGGCACAGCAGATCCAACACGTCATTCCCATCTTGATCTTTTACTTTCTTGGGGTTCCACGGCCCTTTGGGCTTCCCTTTGAACTTTCCTTGAACCACAGCCAAGGCTTCACCCGGAGCAGCTGGCTCGGCCTTGCGCTTATGTTTCCGACTGGAGTTTCCTCCTCCGGCTTCGTGGGCGACTGCTTTGTGCTTGCCGCTTCGGAGTCGCTCTTCTTCTTCACCATTGGTATACTTGGTGGCAATTTCCATCATCCGAGCCAGAGTCATATTTCCTGTCCGGCCGAATTTCATATTCAACTCCCGATACCTGACACCTTCCTTAAAGGCACAAATTGCCTGATGATCTGACACATCTTCTACCATGTGGTGTAGGGTGATCCATCTTTGGATATAATCCCTCAGAGTCTCATTCGGTTTCTGGACACAACACTGTAATTCTGTCAAACCTGCCGTCGTTTGCAAGTGCCCTCGAATGTTCTGACAAACACTCGGGCGAGATCTTCCCAAGTATAGATGCTGCCAGGCGCTAACTGATTCAACCATGCTCTAGCCGAGCCCTCCAACATCAGAGGAAGGTGTTTCATGGCCACTTCATCATTGCTGCCACCAATCTGGACAGCCACTCGGTAGTCTTCAAGCCAACTGTCAGGCTTGGACTCCCCGGTGAACTTACTAACTCCAGACGCCAACCTGAAGTTGGGGGGAATCACCGCAGCTCTGATAGCTCTACTGAAGCACTCTGGACCAGAGACATGCACCCTGTTGCTGGTTTGCTGATCTCTGTCATGGCCCTCTCGGTGAGCTCTATTTCTGTCGACCAAGCCCTGCACGAGAATAGATCTCGCATCAAAGCCTGGCTCCCTGGGGTCGACTGGAATACCTCGTCCGACACTATGAGGGCGTCTGTCTTCATGTGGCCGAGGCACGTATGACCCACTCCTTGGAGGAGGCATGGGCATTCGATGGCGATCATCGCGATCGGCACGGCGATCATACTGCTCTCGGTTTCTGTACTGATCACGTCGATCTCCACGTCCCTCACGCCTCGGGGGCGATCTTGGGCTATGGGCCGACTGAACTGTGTCTGCGACCACGGATCTGCTATGGATCCTATTCCACGACTGAGACACGACCGTATTCTGCTCTCCCGCCGCCCGGAGCAAAGCTCTGATCTGCACCAGACCTCGACCAGCTTCTGATTGGGAAGGTTGGATCGACTCTGCTATCCGGGCAGCAGCTGCTAGATTCTGGATCGGTGTTCGGTATACCTGAGTCAGAGGCGGAAAAAGTTGGCGTCGAGTGTATTCGGGAGCGCGCTGCCGAGCGCGATCATCGAGAGCGCGCTGGAGGTTCTCCAGCCGAGTGCGCTCAGCCAAGTTGGCCAAGCGCACCTGCTCCAAGGCCTGGGCCTCAGGGGTTTCTCCAACTGTAGGAGTATGCAGTGCAACCATGTTCCGGCGGCAAAGTTCCTCCTCTGCTGCGAAGAGAGGGGTTCTGGGCGGTACTCTTCATGAATGCGCGACGGATCGTCGTTCCCGTCGCCTCCGTCTTCACGGGTGAAGCCAGGAGGGCTGCGTGGTCCATTGACCATCAGAACTTCAGCCGCTAGGTCGCTGCTGTCGCACTCGGATGCGGTCTCTACGGAGCCAGTCGACAGATCGAACATGCCGTAGAGAGTTTCGTCGGGCTCGATCGCCGCGACTTGAGGGGTGGCCGACTGGCGGGCCACCGCATGCCTCACCCACCGCTGAAGCCTCGACCGACCGGAGCGTTTGCTCCGGCGAGCTGCAGGGAGGGGGAAAACTGCTGGAGTCGACTGGTACTGGGTCGACGGTTGCCGCAGGAGGACGCCGCGGACGCACGCGCGAAAGTGCGTTGCCCCGCGAACGGGGAGCGCGTCGACGTCGAGTGGAGCCTCCTAAAGCCAAGCGGAGTCGTCGGCGACAAACACGAGCGTGCCGAGACGGATCTCGCGGCCCTCAGCCAAACCTTTGCCTGAAACCATGATGAAGGGGATCGAAAAAATTGCAACTTCTCCAACAAGTCGCTAAGACACCTGCCCCAAGGTGGGCGCCAACTGTCGTGGTTCTAAGACTGACAGTAGAATAGGGGGGGGGGTAGGAATGTAGAGGCAAGATCCTAGCTATGGAGGAGTTGTACACACGAGTTTTACGAGTTCAGGCCCTTCTCGGAGGAAGTAACAACCCTACGTCTCGGATCCCGGAGGCGTTCGATTGAATTTATGTGTGTGAATTACAGAAAGTGCGAACCCTTGTCCGAGAGGAGGGGGGTGGCTTATATAGAGTGCGCCAGGACCCCAGCTCCCCTCCGTTACACAAGGTTCAATGCTCATAAAGGAGGGGCGTTACTGGTAACGTCTGCAATAAAGTATTGTAAATGCCCATAAAGCTATGGTTTAAGTCCTGACCGTTGTAGAGTGGAGGGTTTCTCATGTTCTGGTGGCCGAGTGTCTTCAAGGTGGTCGAGTGAGCACATCTTCATGGTCAAGTGGATGATGGTTTCTCTTCGACTGCTTCTGATTCTTTGTAGAGATGTCCTTGGGGAGGGTATGTTGGACAGATCCATGACCCTACCCTAGGTACATAGCTTCATCACCCGGTGCAGTGCACCAGAGGTGCACCAGTGAGGCTAACTAGTGGGTCTAGTCAACTGCTGACTCAGCAGCTGACCGGTCAGCTGGTCTGGTGGGACCCGCATGTCAACGACCCAAGTTTTAACAACATTTTTTGTTTAGTTTTTTTAACCAACCGGGTTTACTATGCAGTGGGCCCCCCGCTAGTGAATGATTAGGGGGGCATTAGTACTAATTGCGGCCACATCAGCGCTTTAAAGATGTCGGGGCCGAGCACGCCGGAGTTTGGCCGTCCGGCCGTTTCCGTTGACGTGGGGAGGCGCAGCTGATGCCGTTGGGAAGCGGGGAGCCTCGCACGCCGGACGGTGGTCGTGGGACGGCCGGGGGTGCAATGCAGCGGTGCCAGCGGCGAGCGGGGCGGCGAACGATGAAGGCGGGCATGGTCGCCGCATGGGTGCCGGACTCGGGCGGCGCTGGGCGGCACCGTGGGGCAGAGGCCGAGCGGCGGAGGGTGCAATGGGGAGCGGAGGCGAAGCAGGGGCGGCCGCGGCGGCTCAGCGATGGAGGCGGGGCGGCGAGCAGCAAGCGGAGGGAGCCGGGACGCGGGCGGCGCAAGGCGGGAGCAGCACACGGGCGCCGGGCTATGGGGGCGCGCGGGGGGAGCAGTTGCTGGTGGCGGGGCAAAGCCGTGCCGGGGCAACGGAGAGCAGGGACGGGGCGAGTGTGTGGCTGTGAGCAGGGGCGCAGGTAGGCCACGACGGAGCGCATCGGTAGTGAGCGTCGCACGGACCCGGCGATCGAGCGGCGACGTACGGCGACTAAGTCGAGAGGCAATCATGGGGAATGGGGAGAGGAGCTCACGATGAGCCGGGAGAGGTGCTCGAGGAGGTCGGGGGAGCTCGGGGGGCGGCGAATCGAGGCGGGCATGGTAGAGGAAGATGGTTCGATGTCGATGAGGCAGTGCTGCTCCGGTCGAACGAGTCGCCGTAGACGATGCAGAAGAAGATGGCGGTCCTCCAGGAAATCAACTCGCGGCTCGTGGAGGCTCCTGGCCGCGTACACGACGGCGGTGCGGTGACGACTACGCTCGGGTGAGCTCCAGATTGGGCGTGGGAGCAAGAGAGAGGGGGAGTCTGAGGGACATGGAGCTAGGGTTTGACAGCGAGGGCAGCGGGGCATCCTTATCCGCGCGCAGGTCTGGTGGATGGTCGACGGGTGGAGATCGGCGCAGGAACGGACGTGCGAGCTCTAGCGCGATGGGGATGAACATGATGTTGAAGAGAGGCCATCCACTATGGGCTGGGCTGCACTGTAGCAGCAACTCGGCCGATTGCACAGTGTTGTCTTTTCCTTTTCCCTTTCTGTTACTTTAATTCTCCTCTATTTCTATTACATTTAGCAACTAATTGATTTTTGTTGAAGGTGAAAACTGGACCAAAAATATTAGGCAATATATTGTAGAGGCCCACAAAGTTTGAGGTCAAATGGAAATTTATAAAGATTTGATTTTTTGAAAAGGCTAAATTATTTGAAGTTGGACCACTTTATAATTTTCTAGGGATTACCAGTTGAGTCAAATGATGTGGGTTTCAACATGGAAATGCTCAGTGGAATTTTTAGAATAATTTGAACATTTTAGCTTTACTGTTTAAAGAATTAATTTATTTGACCTCACTTTAAATTTTAAGTGGAATTCGGTTTTGGATCAAAGTGAGGTTTAAAAGAATAATTGCAATGACATGGCATCATTAGTGCGTGGTTACTGTAGCTCAACTACCGGGGTGTTACAAATCTCCTCCACTACAAGCAATCTCGTCCGAGATTTAAGAGGTGGTGTAAGGGGGAAAGTTTTGGTTACGAAATTCTGACGGATCTTCTCGGTCTTGGTTGCTCTTCTCGCAGAGGTCGACCCACTATGTTGATCTCTTCATTTCTCTACTTCAAGTCATCATGATGAAAGCGACATCCTTTCTACAAGAACTCCGTCGTACTTACGCAAGGATAGGAGGGAAAACTACAAGGACAGATGTCTGCAAGGACTGATATTCGGTAATTAGCTCGGGGATTTTGGCCCAAGGTATCTCCCAAGTTGAAACTTATGAGAACGTCGAGAGCAAAGTAAAAAGGTACAATAAGGAGTTTCAAGCAGGCAGTCAATCGTTTGATGCATAATTAGAAGGTGAGAAGGGTTTCAGGGCAACAAGAATAAATATTGTGTTTGATACTAGAGTAGATCATCTCTAGGTAGGTGGCTCATGAATTTCATACGAAGCCAAGTGCAAAGGATACTATAGAATCAAGGTTGTACAAGAGAGTCAGGTTTTGATCTTGTGGAACTGTGGGTTATGGGCCCACCATGTGTGTTAAAAGTAAAAAGGGCGCTGACATATTGCACGGTCACGATAGCAAGGTATGTTAGAGGGCAGCCTGCCGGTTATGTTGGCAATAACATTGGTACCAAGGGTGAGGGACGAAGAGAACCATTTTCTTGCTCATTAAACGAGGCGGACCAATAGGCAAAGTTCTCATCCATCGGTGGTTACCGGAATATCACCCACAATAGTAACAAAGTCTTACTGACCGAGTTGAACACCGTGGCATTTACATAAGCAGGGAATATTACTGCCTAGATCATATAGATCACAAGAAACGTTAAATCCACCAATGGAAAGGAAAAATATGGTTATCAGATTAAACAGAACAATGGAAAAGAAAATGTGTTTAAACACATATTTCAAGGGTATATCCTTCCCAAGGACAAGCAGAGCATGATATCCATGATATGATATAATGTAGAAAACCCTTTAGGTAGGGGAGAGAAATTTCATGACATTACCCATACAATGGTGTTTGGATAATTGAGAAGGAAACATTTAGCATTGGGCTTCACATGTTCTTGTTGAAAATCGGAGTACCATAGACATGCTTCGAGATAGCATTGACATGGTCAACAGGTGAAGATCAAACTTTGGAAACACAAAGGATCCATCAGGAACAACTTATAGAATAAGTCTTACAATTTCCTCGTGGAAGAATGTTTAACCTGGCTGAAAAGGAAACTATAACAATGGGTCCTCCGGCCAGGTGTGCTAGGTATGACATCACCTTACTGGGTTATATAAATACCAATGTTATGACTCTTGGAAGATGCTCGAACCACCATATCTAACCGAGATTTAGATCTGATTGGCGTTAGGATACCTCAGACTCAGGTTGCATGAGGAGAAAAGTTGCAACACAAATTGACGAGATAGCATTGTAAGATTCTCGGAAAATGAACTATGGAAGCGAACTTCTGAAACAAGGGTTCATCACTAAACCAAGGAGAGGGTGAGGAAATGTCAGATGGACTCAGCGACAATTCATCAAGATTTCCAAAAAAGGTGGGTTTCCACAACCATGTGAACAAGGAGATAACATTTGTCAGATCAAATGATATAATGGTGTATGCTTGAGGAAAGCATACACAATTAAACATTGATTGAAAGGAGCACCCGAAATATGGGGGTAGGTAGCATGATCAATGTTAGAATGGTGATTCAATAACCAATAGTCTAAGAATGAACTATCGATCATTAACTTCAAAGCAATAGGGTTGCTAGAAATTTTGAATTCGCACGTCATAGTTCAATTGTCGGTTTTCCAGTTAGAAACAACATGAGGACCAAGAAAGAATGATGATGGTGAGAAGTATCACTATATCAAGAATTCTTATGAGGTGGAGTAATCCTCACAACATTATTGTCATAAAAGATGGTAATACTCCAAGCTAAAGAAGAACAAATGTTGGATAGCAAGGAACTCAAAGTATAACCCAAAACACGAACAAGTTTGTGTCCGAGGGAAGGCAATAAAGTGGTCTATGACAACACAAATCATCGAGGGCAACCATGGAATTTCTCATCATGAATTCAATTGATATCTCGGAAGAAGTTAAAATGTTGTCGATGATCACGACACACTTGTCGAGAGGTTTCTTGAAGATGTAATCGATCAGCAATGACATCAAGTCAAAGGAATGGTGAAGCGAAAAGTTGTTGGAACCAAGGGTACAACACAAACTCGAAATCAAGCTTGCTGTTCAAGGTGAAATGGTATGACGAGGAAGATCGACGTAAGTTTAGCTCCTCATCGAAAGTTGTGCTCCGGGAATAAGGACCAGGTAGCACAGTTAACATTTAGCACAATAATGAATATAGCCAATCAGGCTAGGAATGACGTGATGGAGTATTAAACTCCTCAACAACAAAGTACTAGAAGGTACTGAATTGTAGTGTAGATTCGATTCACTAATCGGCATTCTCGATTGACGACAACCCAGAACCCGTAGAGTGATTATGACGGGGAAAGGTACTACTTCATCAGAAATTCATAAGATGAAGTGCAATGGGTTGATATCCTCGAGATACCAGGGGGTAATACTCGAAGGTAGAACAAAATAGAGGTTGGACTGGGGGATTGCTCTGCAGAAGACAAGTGCTCAAACTTGCACTAGAAATGGAATCAAGGAGAAACATGGTCGGGACCACGTCCACAGATATAAGATGAACTTATAACAAGGGGGTAATTATTTTAAGAGAAGCTTCTATGATAAGGTATACATCGTGTCCATGGGCATGAACACAGGGTTCAAGGTCGACTCCCACTTGTTCAAGGCATAACCTTTCATTCACCTCTCGTATCTCGAAAATGACATTAGTTGTTGAAAGTTTTTACCTGGTGCGATACCAGATACGTATGACCCATGAAATCTTTCGGGTTCACACGGATTAGGGAAGGCGTAGGTTCAACCCATTAGGGCATCTTAGAAACATATACCACAAACTTCAGAGTAAATAATACAAGCTCGAAAGTAGAGCATGGTTCACAAAGCAGAGGATACAATTTACCAAAGGCATTATATACCCATGGAAAGGCTCACGAGGTTATTCAATAGGAAGGACACTGTTGGATAAAATCCAACAAAGGAACCAATGGTCCTCAAGGGATCTGATGTGAGCATCGGTACTCAACCAGAGGAAGAAGAATGCAAGGAGATATGATTATAGAAACAACTGACTAATTCAAAGCTCAAATGCAAAAGAATTATGATTTCCAAATCAAGGGATCAGAAGCAACGCTCTGATCAAGGATGGATAAGTTGAGTAGGCTTAGGGGTACAATCGATGGCAATTTGATTGGTCGAGATCGAGCTGATGTTTAAAATGACGTCTAAGCCGAAAGGATGAATTCTAGGATCTGATTAAGGATTGCAACATTCGCAACATATTGAATCAAGGGACCCAAGATGATAAAGGCAAAGGACTTCCATGAATATTGCAAGTCATTTGGAATTAACCAAAATGCAGGAAGACAAGCATTTCAAGAGCCATAGGCTAATGAGGATTCTCGAAAGATCGGATAGTATTTCCAAGAATTTTGTGAAACACATGAACAACTGGGGATGAGCGGATACTTGGTAAGAGCGAGAATTATCCGTAGGGGTATTCAGGTGGCAAAGAATTGCAAGCTAGTAGGCAGAAAGTATTCTCGGAACAATACAAAGAATTTCAGGGTATCTTATAATAACAATATCAACAGGGAATGATTGTATGAATGGAAAGTGTATGTGGCTATCCATAGGGTTTATCGATGGAATGGAATTGCAAAGCGATGGCACAAAGTCTCGGGAGAATATCTGAGAGTATTGTTAGAATCTTCTGTTGAAGCATTCGATCGTTCAGACCAAGGGGATCTCCGGGAGAAAGTATTTACGAGAACCTAGAGTTTGAGTTAGCAAATCATTTAGCCCGAATAGGAGAGAGATCAGAGTCCCAGAGTAAGGATTGAGGAGTAAAAGATTCTAATACCACCCAATGGCGACTTGGGCCCGTAAGGCACAACCATGTTAGTAAAAGTTTTGCAGTGTCTAGACTCAACTTCGGCCAAGGAGTGTGGAAGGGGGATTCCTACAGGCAGTCGGCTCTGATACCAACTTGTGACGCCCCCGATTCAATCATACACTAATCACACACGCAAATGTGTACGATCAAGATCAGGGACTCATGGGAAGATATCACAACACAACTCTACAAATAGAAATAAGTCATAAAAGCATCATATTACAAGCCAGGGGCCTCGAGGGCTCGAATACAAGAGCTCGGTCATAGACGAGTCAGCGGAAGCAACAATATCTGAGTACAGACATAAGTAAACAAGTTTGCCTTAAGAAGGCTAGCACAAACTGGGATACAGATCGAAAGAGGTGCAGGCCTCCTGCCTGGGATCCTCCTAAACTACTCCTGGTCGTCGTCGGCGGCCTGCACGTAGTAGGAGGCGCCTCCCGAGTAGTAGCAGTCGTCATCGACAGTGGCGTCTTGCTCCTGGACTCCAATGTCTGGTCGCAACAATCGGATATAGAAAGGGGAAAGGGGGGAGCAAAGCAACCGTGAGTACTCATCCAAAGTACTCGCAAGCAAGGAGCTACACTACATATGTATGCATCGGTATCAAATGGAAAAGGGGTAACATATGTGGACTGAACTGCAGAATGCCAGAATAAGAGGGGGATAGCTAGTCCTATCGAAGACTACGCTTCTGACAGCCTCCATCTTGCAGCATGTAGAAGAGAATAGATGGTAAGTTCACCAAGTATCATCGCATAGCATAATCCTACCCGATGATCCTCCCCTCGTCGCCCTGTGAGAGAGCGATCACCGGTTGTATCTGGCACTTGGAAGGGTGTGTTTTATTAAGTATCCGGTTCTAGTTTTCATAAGGTCAAGGTACAACTCCGGGTAATCCTTTTACCGAGGGACACGACTATTCGAATAGATCAACTTCCCAGTAGGGGTGCACCACATTTCCCAACACGCTCGATCCCCTTTGTCCGGACACACTTGTCTGTGTCATGCCCGGCCTCGGAAGATCAACACGTCGCAGTGATGTCTACTACACAACCTTCTTGTAGACGTTGTTGGGCCTCCAAGTGCAGAGGTTTGTAGGACAGTAGCAAATTTCCCTCAAGTGGATGACCTAAGGTTTATCAATCCATAGGAGGCGTAGGATGAAGATGGTCTCTCTCAAGCAACCCTGCAACCAAATAACAAAGAGTCTCTTGCGTCCCCAACACACCCAATACAATGGTAAATTGTATAGGTGCACTAGTTCGGCGAAGAGATGGTGATACAAGTGGCATATGGATAGTAGATAATGGTTTTTGTAATCTGAAAATATAAAAACAGCAAGATAACTAATGGTAAAAGTGAGCGTAAACGGTATTGCAATGCTAGGAAATAAGGCCTAGGGTTCATACTTTCGCTAGTGCAAGTTCCCTCAGCAATAATAACATAATTGGATCACATAACTATCCCTCAACATGCAACAAAGAGTCACTCCAAAGTCACTAATAGCGGAGAACAAACGAAGAGATTATGGTAGGGTACGAAACCACCTCAAAGTTATTCTTTCCAATCAATCCGTTGGGCTATTCCTATAAGTGTCACAAACAGCCCTAGAGTTCGTACTAGAATAACACCTTAAGACACAAATCAACCAAAACCCTAATGTCACCTAGATACTCCAATGTCACCTCAAGTATCCGTGGGTATGATTATACGATATGCATCACACAATCTCAGATTCATCTATTCAACCAACACATAGAACCTCAAAGAGTGCCCCAAAGTTTCTACCGGAGAATCATGACGAAAACGTGTGCCAACCCCTATGCATAGGTTCATGTGTGGAACCCGCAAGTTGATCACCAAAACATACATCAAGTGAATCACGTGATATCCCATTGTCACCACAGATACGCACGGCAAGACATACATCAAGTGTTCTCAAATCTTTAAAGACTCAATCCGATAAGATACCTTCAAAGGGGAAAGTCAATCCATTACAAGAGAATAGAGGGGGGAGAAAACATCATAAGATCCAACTATAATAGCAAAGCTCGCGATACATCAAGATCGTACCACCTCAAGAACACGATAGAGAGAGAGAGAGATCAAACACATAGCTACTGGTACATACCCTCACCCCCGAGGGAGAACTACTCCCTCCTCGTCATGGAGAGCACCGGGATGATGAAGATGGCCACCGGAGAAGGATTCCCCCCTCCGGTAGGGTGCCGGAACGGGTCTAGATTGGTTTTCGGTGGCTACGGAGGCTTCTGGCGGTGGAACTCCCGATCTATTGTGCTCCCCGATCGTTTTAGGGTATATGGAGATATATAGGCGGAAGAAGTACGTCAGGGGGGGGGGGGCACGAGGGTGGAGGGTGCGCCCAGGAGGGGTGGGCGCGCCCCCTACCTCGTGGCTTCCTCGTTGATCCCCTGACGTCCACTCCAAGTCTTCTGGGCTTCTTCTGATCCAAAAATAAGTTCCGTGAAGTTTCAGGTCAATTGGACTCCGTTTGATTTTCCTTTTCTGCGATATTCTAAAACAAGGAAAAAACAGAAACTGGCACTGGGCTCTGGGTTAATAGGTTAGTCCCAAAAATAATATAAAAGTGCATAATAAAGCCCATAAACATCCAAACTTGATAATATAATAGCATGGAACAATCAAAAATTATAGATAGGTTGGAGACGTATCACGCAACCCTACCTAGGCACAACACAGAGGTCAGCACGCCGGTCTAAATCCTATGGCACAGGGGTCTGGGCCCATCGCCCATTGCACACCTGCACGTTGCGTACGCGGCCGGTGAGCAGACCTAGCCTTCCTTATACAAGAGCAGGCGTTCCAGTCCAACCCGGCGCGCGCCGCTCAGTCGCTAACATCACGAAGGCTTCGGCTGATACCACGACGTCGAGTGCCCATAACTGTTCCCGCGTAGTTGGTTAGTGCGTATAGGCCAATAGCCAGACTCAGATCAAATACCCAGATCTCGTTAAGCGTGTTATTTTGAAGTAACTGCGAACACCGACCAGGGCCAGGCCCACCTCTCACCTAGGTGGTCTCCGCCTGCCCTGTCGCTCCGCCTCAAAGTAACAGTCGGGGGCCGTCGGGAACCTAGGCCCACCACTACCTGGGTGGAACCACCTGCCCCTTCAGCCCCCACATCGGAATCACTTGCAGGTACTCTATGAGCCGACCCGACTTTAGTCACAACATGTATAGTATGTATGTATAGTAAATACCCGTGATCAACACCCGACGTGATCACTGCCTGATAGTATAGCATGGAAGACTGACAAGAATGTAGGGCCACTGATGATAATCTAGCATCCCATACTAAGCATTTAGGATTGCAGGTAAGGTATCAACAGTTGTAGCAACAATGACAGACTATGCAACAGAATAGGATGAACGGAAAGCAGTAGCATGCTACACTACTCTAATGCAAGCAGTAGAGAACAATAGGCGATATCTGGTGATCAGGGGGGAGGGGGCTTTCCTGGTTGCTCTGGCAAGAAGGAGGGGTCATCTTCGATGTAGTCGAACACACGGACATCGGCAGCGGTCTCGGAGTCTACCGGAAATAAGTAACGGAGGGGGAACACAATAAATAACAGAGCAATCAAATGTAACACAAAGCAAGACGTGGCAATAGGTTGTGCTAGGGGTGACCTAACGTAGGGACAGGTGATACCGGTGAAGGGGGGGGGGGGACATCCGGGAAAGTATCCCCGGTGTTTTGCATTTTTGGACAGATGAACCGGAGGGGGGAAGTTGCGTGTTCGCTATGCTAGGGATGTGTGGCGGACAAATGGACCGCGTATTCGGATTCGTCTCGTCGTACTGAGCAACTTTTATGTATAAAACTTTTTCATCCGAGATACGGTTTATTTTATATTAATTTTCAAAGTTCTAAACATTCTTTTTGAAATTTAATCTAATTCAAAAATAAGAGTGAAATAGCTAGGTGCATCCGGTGCAGTGCACCAGAGGTGCACCAGTGAGGCTAACTAGTGGGTCCAGTCAACTGCTGACTCAGCAGTTGACTGGTCCATGGTTGACCGGTCAACTAGTCTGGTGGGACCCGCGTATCAGCGACCCAAGTTTTAACTACATTTTTTTGTTTAGTTTTTTTAACCAACCGGGTTTACTATGCAGCGCCCCCCGTCAGTGAATGATCAGGGGACCATTAGTACTAATTGCGGCCACGTCAGCGCTTTAAAGACGCCGGGGCCGAGCATGTCGGAGTTTGGCCGTCCGGCCGTTTCCGTTGACGTGGGGAGGCGCAGCTGACGCCGTTGGGAAGCGGGGAGCATTGCACGCGGACAGTGGTCGTGGGACGGCCGGGGGTGCAACGCAGCGGTGCCAGCGGCGAGCAGGGCAGCGGATGATGAAGGCGGGCGCGGGCGCAGTCGCCGCGTGGGTGCCGGACCCGGGCGGCGTTGGGCGGCACCGCGGGGCAGAGGCCGAGCGGCGGAGGGTGCAACAGGGAGCGGAGGCGAAGCAGGGGCGGCCGCGGCGGCTCGGCGAGCAGCAAGCGGAGGGAGCCGGGACGCGGGCGACGCAAGGCGGGAGCAGCACCCGGGCTACGGGGGCACGCGCTGGGAGCAGTTGCTGGTGGCGGGGTTAAGCTGCGCCGGGGCAACGAAGAGCAGGGACGGGGCGAGTGCGTGGCTGTGAGCAGGGGCACAGGTAGGCCGCGGCGGAGCGCATCGACAGCGAGCGTCGCACGGACCCGGCGATCGAGCAGCAACGTACGGCGACTAAATCGAGAGGCAATCATGGGGAATGGGGAGAGGAGCTCACGGTGAGCTGGGAGAGGTGCTCGAGGAGGTCGGGGGAGCTCGGGGGGCGGCGAATCGAGGTGGGCATGGCGGAGGAAGATGGTTCGATGTCGATGAGGCAGTGCTCCTCCGGTCAAACGAGTCGCCGTAGACGATGCAGAAGAAGATGGCAGTCCTCCAGGAAATCAACTCGCGGCTCGTGGAGGCTCCTGGCCGCGTACACGATGGCGGTGCGGTGACGACTACGCTCGGGTGAGCTCCAGATTGGGCGTGGGAGCAAGAGAGAGGGGGAGTCTGAGGGACAGGGAGCTAGGGTTCGACAGCGAGGGCAGCGGGGCATCCTTATCCGCGCGTAGGTCCGGTGGATGGTTGACGGGTGGAGATCGGCGCAGGAACGGACGTGCAAGCTCCAGCGCGATGGGGATGAACAGGATGTTGAAGAAAGGCCATCCACTATGGGCTGGGCCACACTGTAGCAGCAACTGGGCCGATTGCACAGTGCTGTCTTTTCCTTTTCCCTTTCTGTTACTTTAATTCTCCTCTGTTTCTATTACATTTAGCAACTAATTGATTTTTTTTGAAGGTGAAAACCGGCCCAAAAATATTAGGCAATATATTGTAGAGGCCCACAAAGTTTGAGGTCAAATGGAAATTTATAAAGATTCTATTTTTTTGAAAAGGCTAAATTATTTGAAGTTGGACCACTTTATAATTTTCTAAGTATTACCAGTTGAGTCAAATGATGTGGGTTTCAACATGGAAATGCTCAGGGGAATTTTTAGAATAATTTGAACATTTTAGCTTTACTGTTTAAAGAATTAATTTATTTGACCTCACTTTAAATTTTAAGTGGAATTTGGTTTTGGATCAAAGTGAGGTTTAAAAGAATAATTGCGATGACATGGCATCATTAGTGCGTGGTTACTGCAGCTCAACTACCGGGGTGTTACAGGGCACCCCCATATGCACCCCATATTTGGGTTGTATATGGGGGTGCCGGTCAACCCGACGTTTGATGGCCGTTTGAAGGGCCCGTCTGGGTCAAAAAATCGTGACTGGGAAGTGACCGGGCGGCCTGCCCGGGTGTATAAGGCGGGTTTGAGAGGTCCGGTTGTAGATGCTCTTAGCACGATGACTTCCTGACTTTTTAGTACAATAAGGTTTGCTCGGCTCTGATGAGGGAAGGGTGATGATGGCGGCATGACTCTGGCCAGCTGCAATGCTTGTTGTCGTCGCTAGCTATAGGTGATCTACGGACCTGTATGTATTTTTTTTACTTTTGGTGTTCTTTGTATTACTTTGACAGTTGATGAACAGATCGAAAGTTTTCCTCGCAAAAAAAAGATGCCCATGTGGGATTAAGTATATGTGATGTGCAACACCCATATCTACTACTTCTATCTTTTTATGTATATTTTACTACCTATATCTAAATAGACAGGGCTCTGTCGAATTTTAATCCTAACTTTAAAACCTGAAAAGGCTTTCGCCCCACCTTATATATAAAGGCAAAAATAATAATACAAAACCAGGATGCAACACACCACACACCCACCCAAGCCTAGATACAAGGGAGCCGACCAACAAAAACACTACACCCAAACACTAAGTAAACAATACGTGGGAAAATAAAGCACCGCTAGGAGTCTACGGAGCTCTCAAGCGTGAACGTGCCACCGGAGAGAGACGAATCCGAAACTCAACACACCATTGACTCTAAAGCGGTGCCTTCAAGGAAGATACAACACTGGAGCACCGCCATCACCCGATCTAATGGATCAAGGTTTTCACCTGGAGTAACACGAGGGACAAAGGGCCATCAGGATGACTCCTTCAAGAATTGAATGACGCAATGGATGTCATTGCTGTCATCCTGGCCAGAGCCAGATGAGGTTTTCACCCTAGCCACAACCCTTCACTTCTGCTGGGGGTACGACCCGTCACGAGAACGACAGTCGCACCACCACCATAGAACGTCGAAGACCAGCCACCATGCCGCCCATCCGGCCATGACGGCTAGACCATCCGCACCCGAGTCGTGAGCTCCGCCCATGAGCACTATAGCTCTCACCACCAAGGTCACCGCCGTGCAACCAGACACTCCGGAAACCATCAAAGGTACGGGCTTGGAACCGACCAGCAGATCCCTAACACCAACAGAGCCACCGGTAATTAACCGGCCTACCCCGAACATCTTAATCTAGAGCCATGCAGGACTAGGCATGAGGAATGGGGAGAAGAGGAGTTGAGCATGTCCGGACTGACAGCCCCCTACACCGGTGATGGGTAGCCAGACTACCCATCCCTCCTGCAACCTCCCCTCCTTTCACCCCTAACACCCACCACGTCCTCTGGCCAGATCCACGCGGGGCAGCGTGATATGTCTCCAATGTATCTATAATTTTTGATTGTTCCATACTGTTATATTATCAATCTTGGATGTTTTATAATCATTTTATAGTCATTTTATATGATTTTTTGGTACTAACCTATTGACATAGTGCTAAGTGTCAGCTGCTATTTTTTGCATGTTTTTACATCACAGAAAATCAATACCAAATGGAGTCCAAATGCAACGAAACTTCACGGTGATTTTTTATCGGCCAAAAGACACCCAATGGGCCAAGGCAGCGCCTGGGGGTGCTCCGAGGGGAGCACAATCCACCAGGGTGCGCCTGGAGGCCCAGGCACGCCCTGGTGGGTTGTGCCCACCTCGGGTGCCCCCGGACCGCCTCTTTGTTTTATAAATACCCCAATATTCCAGGAGACTTGGAGTTGACGTCAAGAAAGAATCAAGGAGGCCACGAGGCAGGTAGGCGCGCCCCCACCCTCGTGGGTCCCTCGCAGCTCCACCGACGTACTTCTTCCTCCTATATATACCCATATACCCTGAAAACATCCAGGAGCACCACAAAACCCTAATTCCACCACCGCAACCTTCTGCACCCATGAGATCCCGTCTTGGGGCCTTTTCCGGCGCTCTGTCGGAGTGGGAATCGATCACGAAGGACTTCTACATCAACACCATAGCCTCTCCGATGATGTGTGAGTAGTTTACCTCAGACCTTCGGGTCCATAGTTATTAGCTAGATGGCTTCTTCTCTCTCTTTGGATCTCAATACAAAGTTCTCCTCGATTCTCTTGGAGATCTATTCGATGTAATTCTTTTTGCGGTGTGTTTGTCGAGATCCGATGAATTCTGGGTTTATGATCAAGATTATCTATGAACAATATTTGATTCTTCTATGAAATCTTTTATGCATGATTTAAATATCTTTGCAAGTCTCTTCAAATTATCAGTTTGGTTTGGCCTACTAGATTGATCTTTCTTGCAATGGGAGAAGTGCTTAGCTTTGGGTTCAATCTTGCGGTGTCCTTTCCCAGTGACAGCAGGGCAGCAAGGCACGTATTGTATTGTTGCCATCGAGGATAAAAAGATGGGGTTTATATCATATTGCTTGAGTTTATCCCTCTACATCATGTCATCTTGCCTAATGCGTTACTCTGTTCTTATAAACTTAATACTCTAGATGCATGCTGGATAGCGGTCGATGTGTGGAGTAATAGTAGTAGATGCAGAATCGTTTCAGTCTACTTGTCCCGGACGTGATGCCTATATACATGATCATGCCTAGATATTCTCATAACTATGCGCTTTTCTATCAATTGGTCGACAGTAATTTGTTCACCCACCGTAGAATTTGCTATCTTGAGAGAAGCCACTAGTGAAACCTATGGCCCCCGGGTCTATCTTCCATCATATTATTTTCATATCAACTTGCTATTTCTATTACCGTTTATTTTGCAATCTTTATTTTCTAATCTATACAACAAAAATACCAAAAATATTTATCTTATTATCTTTATCAGATCTCACTTTCGTAAGTGACCGTGAAGGGATTGACAACCCCTTTATCACGTTGGTTGCGAGGTTCTTGTTTGTTTGTGCAGGTACGAGGGACTTGCGTGTAATCTCCTACTAGATTGATACCTTGGTTCTCAAAAAACTGAAGGAAATACTTACGCTACTATGCCGCATCACCCTTTCCTCTTGAAGGGAAAACGAACACAAGCTCAAGAGGTAGCAAGAAGGATTTCTGGCACCGTTGTCGAGGAGATCTACGCACAAATCAAGACATACCAAGTACCCATCACAAACTCTTATCCCTCGCATTACATTATTTTCCATTTACCTCTCGTTTCCTCTCCCCCACTTCACCCTTGCCGTTTTATTCGCCTTCTTTTTCGTCCGCCTCTTTTCCGCCCGTCTCTTTTTGCTTACTTCTTGTTTGCTTGTGTGTTGGATTGTTTGCCGCGATGGCTTTACCAAAAAACGTTGATCCTCACCTTAGAAGGTTGGAATAAATTGAAAACAACGTTAGAAGTTTTATGTCCTTGCAGTTTGAGCACAATAATTTCTTCAGAAACGAGCTTAAAGAACAAAAAAGTTTCATGGGGTACATGAATAAAGAGCTCGATGATATGTCTAAAGAATTTCATGGTTTGAAATCTCAATTTGCTCATCTTGAAAACTTAATAGCCCAAATTTTGGATAAGCAGGCCACCTTAGTAAATAAGATGGCCGCCAAACCGGAAGAGCTTCACGATAATAAGGATGAAGATCTAAAAGTGATTGATGTGTCTCCTATTAAATCTTTGTTTTGCAATATGAATCTTCATAATGATGGGACTAGAGATGAGTCAACTTTAGCTAAAAGGCGTCCCAATGATTCAGATATTTTAGATCTTGATGCAAAAATTGGTAAAAGTGGGATTGAAGAGGCCAAAACTTTACATATCAATGAACCCACTATTTTGGATTTCAAGGAATTTAATTATGATAATTTATCTTTGATAGATTGTATTTCCTTGTTGCAATCTGTGCTAAATTCTCCTCATGTTTATGATCAAAATAAAGCTTTTACCAAACATATCGTTGATGCTTTAATGAAATCTTATGAATAAAAGCTTGAATTAGAAGTTTCTATCGCTAGAAAACTTTAAGATGAATGGGAACCTACTATTAAAATTAAAATTAAAGATCATGAATTCTTTGCTTTATGTGATTTGGGTGCTAGTGTTTCCACGATCTCAAAAACTTTGTGCGATGTGTTAGGTTTCCGCGAATTTGATGATTGTTCCTTACATTTGCATCTTGCAGATTCCACTATTAAGAAACCTATGGGAAGGATTGATTATGTTCTTATTTTTGCAAGTAGGAATTATGTGCTCGTAGATTTCATTGCTACATGTCCTATTATTCTTGATAGACCTTTCCTAACAACGATTGGTGCAATTATTGATATGAAAGAAGGAAACATTAGATTCCAATTTCCGTTAAGGAAATGTATGGAACACTTTACTAGAAAGAAAATTAAATTACCTTATGAATCTATTATGAGAGCCACTTATGGATTGCATACCAAAGATGACAATACCTAGATCTATTCTTGTTTTTATGCCTAGGTAGGGGCGTTAAACGATAGCGCTTGTTGGGAGGAAACCCAATTTTATTTTTGTTTCTTGATTTTTGGTTCTGTTTGGTAATAAATAATTCATCTAGATTCTGTTTAGATGTGGTTTTATGCTTTTAATTAGTGTTTGTGCCAAGTAGAACCTTTGGGAAGACTTGGGGGAAGTTTATGTGATCTTGCTGTAAAAAAGAGAAACTTTAGCGCTCACGAGATTTGCTGCCATGTTTTACTGGAGAGTGCGATTAGGTTGATTCTTTTTGCAGATTATTAATAGACATATTTCTCACGTCAACCAATTCATTTCAGAATTTTCGGGGTTACAGAAGTATTCGAAACCTACAGATTACTACAGACTATTCTGTTTTTGACAGATTCTGTTTTTCGTGTGTTGTTTGCTTATTTTGATGAATCTGTGGCTAGTATCGGGGGATATGAACCATAGAGATGTTGGAATACAGTAGGTTTAACACCAATATAAATAAAAAATGAGTTCATTACAGTACCTTGAAGTGGTGGTTTGTTTTCTTATACTAACGGAGCTCATGAGATTTTCTGTTGAGTTTTGTGTTCTGAAGTTTTCAAGTTTTGGGTAAAGATTTGATGGATTTTCGAATAAGGAGTGGCAAGCGCCTAAGATTGGGGATGCCCAAGGCAGCCCAAGGTAAATTTCAAGGAAAATCAAAAGCCTAATCTTGGGATGCCCCGGAAGGCATCCCCTCTTTCGTCTTCGTCTATCGGTAACTTTACTTGAGGCTATATTTTTATTCACCACATGATATGTGTTTTGCTTGGAGCGTCTTGTATGATTTGAGTCTTTGATTTTTAGTTTACCACAATCATCCTTGCTGTACACACCTTTTGGAAAGACACACATGAATCAAAATTTATTAGAATACTCTATGTGCTTCACTTATATCTTTTGAGCTAGATAATTTTGCTCTATGTGCTTCACTTATATCTTTAAGAGCGTTGTCGGTGTCAAAACCGGCGGATCTCGGGTAGGGGTCCCGAACTATGCGTCTAAGGCAGATGGTAACCGGAGGCAGGGGACACGATGTTTACCCAGGTTCGGGCCCTCTTGACGGAGGTAATACCCTACGCCCTGCTTGATTGTTCTTGATGATATGAATAGTACAAGAGTTGATCTACCACGAGATCAAAGAGGCTAAACCCTAGAAGCTAGCCTATGGTATGATTGTATGTTGTCCTACGGACTAAACCCTATGGTTTATATAGACACCGGAGGGGGCTAGGGTTACACGAGGTCGGTTACAAAGGAGGAGATATACATATCCGTATTGCTTAGCTTGCCTTCCATGCCAAGTAGAGTCCCATCCGGACACATGACAAAGTCTTCAATCTTGTATCTTCATAACCCGACAGTCCGGCCAAAGGATATAGTCCGGCTGTCCGGAGACCCCCTAATCCAGGACTCCCTCAGTAGCCCCCGAACCAGGCTTCAATGACGATGAGTCCAGCGCGCAGTATTGTCTTCGGCATTGCAAGGCGGGTTCTTCTCCAAATCTTGAATATCTGTAAAGTAGTGTCCGGCTCCTATAAATGTTGGACTTCTAGGCTTCTGTGCCCAATAAGTACCACTCTCCACGCGTCTAGCAAATGCGAGGAGCCAGGGCGTTTTTACATTCACCCCCCTAGCCAGGTAAATAATTGTCTATTAAAGGGTTCTTAGATCCAATCCACACCCTCCTCCCCCAGCGAAAATCCATCGGAGCGTGCTCAGAAAAAATCCATCCCATCATGGCTGACCACCGTAGCTCCTCCTGTCGCCCCCGTAGCCCTAAGCCCGGTGATTGGGAGAGGTGTTCCGTCCCGCGCAGTCGTTTGGTAGAGCTGCAGACCCAGGGATTTCTCCCTCCGGCGTATTTGGTCCTCGTCCGAGCCGGGCTCGCCACCTATAATGGCGGGGAGCAAGCGGAGAGCTTCCCCAGCCCCTCCAAGGGGGCGCGAGTGTGCCTTGTTCCTTACTTACTAAGGGGACTCGGATTTCCAATTCATCCGTTCCTCTGCGGGCTCCTGGAGTTTTACGGCCTCCAACTGCACAATTTTACCCCTGCTTCCATATTACACATCGCCGTATACGTTGCCCTTTGCGAGCTATTTCTGGGCTGCGAGGCTCATATCGAGCTGTGGAAGAGGTTATTTTGCCTTGTGCCACGCACACAAAAGGGGTCACTTTATCAGGTGGGCGGAGCCGAAATATGGCGCATCGCCGAAACCGGATACCTGTCCGGTACTCCGAAGAAGACGTCCGAAGATTGGCCTTCGGAGTGGTTTTATATGGAGGACGTCCCCCTTCCAGACCCTGTTCGGCGGGGTATTCCTGAGTTCAACAATGCTCCTTTGAAGAATTCCGAAGTTGGCATCCACGGAGCCCCCAGGAGGAACACAACGGAGAAGTCCTCTACCTGATGAACCGGATTAAAGCGCTGGCTCAATCAGGATTGACAATAATTGAGGTTATGTCAGTATGCATAATGCGGGGAGTGCAGCCACTTCAATATCGAGGGCACCCCCTATGGTGTTTTAACGGGGAAGATGATGCCACCCGTTGCGGGCATAAGGGACCGGACTCCGCTGCTGCTTTAGCAAAAATTTTGTTCGAGTTGTTCTAGGGAGAGGAAGAGGAGTTCATCCGTATCAAGCCACGGGATGGATTCTCCATGTACAACCCTCCAAGCTGGGTGAGTTATACCTCTTTACTCCCATTCCTCCCGCATTCTTCGTCGTAGGTACTCACCTTGCCATTTTACGGCAGGAACTGCGAAAAGCTATAAGGGAGATCAACAGCCCATATCCACAACCAGAGGACCCTGGCCGGGCCCTCGGTCCCGGACTCGAAGAGGATCCGGACATATTCGTGGAGCTGATAGACAGGCAATTCTATCAATTGAGCTGCGATGACGCCATGGTGGCCATAACGACCGACTATCCCGGGCTGCTCCCTGCGTCGCACGTAAGAAAAACCAAAATCCCAACTCCGAAAATAGGATCTCCCTTTAGACACTTCACCTACCGTACACATATGGTGTTTTACAGGGAAGGCATTCGAGGCGCTGTGCCGAACCCGTAGCAACTCGCCAACAAGTGGCACCGAAGCCGGGTAGGTCAAAAAGGAAGGCAGTCAGGACGGAGACGCCGGCGCAGAGGTATGCCACAAAACCTCGCTCCGTGGTTGTCGTATTTCTGAAAATGCAATGACATCCATGCTTCTTTAATAGAAAAAACACTCCCCGGACTATATCCGGAGAGGCCGCCGATCATGCCTCCACCAGTCGGGCCCCAGGGCCGGACATACAGGCGGAAGCCAACATGGGGCGGACGCCGGATGCTCCTCCTACAGAGGATGCAGATAGACTATCCGCTACAAATTCAGAAGTGGAGAGCGCCATGAATCATAGGCGTCGCCGGGCCGTACTCCGTGCCGATTGTTTCTCGCTAGAGGCATTTGATGCCTTCAATTCCGGAGACGCGTACATCCATGCTGCTTGATCTATTGTAAGTACAGTGGGATATTTTGCCCGGACTGCGAGTGTCGTGTTCTCCACAGGGACTAGGCGACAATAACTATGCTCGGCCAAAGCTAGGTGATAGAATTTAGATGATGATAGCAAGGAAATATAGATGTAAACTAACCAAAGTTGATGACAAACAAAATGAGAATAAGCAATGAAAGGTTCAGATTATCTTCACTGTATTTTTGGTATTTTTGTTTTACTAGAGACAATAAAACACCAACACATGCATACATAGACTACAAAAGGAAATCTACAATAAAAGAACACATATATTACTAGAAAGTATGTAAAAGGGGCAAAAGTAAGATTACGGAACAAGGAAAGAAATTTCACATCACAATCACACTCACATATGTATACATCACAGGTACTTGATATTACAACACAAACATATATAACTAACATACAATGTAACAGAGGGAAGAAGCAATAATGTGACAGGATAGAAATATATCACCATACAAATATATATTTATATCACAGGTACAAAGCTACCACAGGTACTACAAGATGAACTCCTTTATTCAAGAAGTACATAACACAAGTGACAGGTTTAACTAATTACCACACATAAGAACAGAGGGTCATATGCCACAATTCAGTTTTCAGATCAACAATTTAAAACCACACAAGCTTGAGTCTGAAACTAAACATATCATAGCACTAGACAAATCTGAATATTACATTCAATCTCAAATATACAGAAATTTAGAGAGAGGGAGATAGCAGCAGCAGGAGGTTAAGGGAGAAGAAGTAGCAGCAGGTTGGTGGGTGAGGAGCAGCAGAGAGGGAGAGAGCAATAGCAGGGGGCGCAAGAAGCAGTAGCAGGGGGCATTTGAGATGAAGAAGCAGCAGCAGTAGGTTCAGATAGCAGCAGCAGGAACGAGGGAAGGAGCGGAAGGAGTCGGAGAAGAACAGCAGCAAGGGGGCACAAGGAGAGAGGAACAACAGCAGATTCATGGGAGAGGGAGCAGCGGCAAGAGGTGGAGGAGAGAAGGAGCAGCAGCAGGGGTTCAGGAAGAGAAACAACAAGATTAGGAGAGGAGGAGCAGCAGGAAAGGGAAGAAGGGCTTCCGGTCCTTGGTCAGTCGATGGGTATGGAGCAGCAGCAAGGTTCACAGGGAATGGCAGAAGAATTCAGATCGGAGGAGAGGAGCGGCAGAGGTTCGGGAAGACGAAAGCAGGGGTGCAGCGAGGGGAGAGGTGGTGATGGTGCTGGTGGTGGGTGGATGGCGATGAGGTGTGGAGAGATGGCACTGGTGATGGATGGCAATGAGGTGTGGATAGATGGCGCTGGTGATGGATGGCGATGGTGGTGTCTTGCGGGGCTGATGGATGGGAGGCGCGCCACCACGCCGGCCTGGCCGTGGCAGTGGTCGGAGCTGGAGAAGGAGAGGTGAGGGAGAGACAGAGGTGTGGCCAGGCCCAAAGGGGATCGGTGGTTAGCGCTAGGGATTTGATCCCACGATCAGATTTGCCACTTTTTGATTTGGCCCTCCTGCTCCCTTCTTTCTTCACAAGCACATCCCTTCCCTTCTCTAGTTTGGCCCTCGGTCTCTTCTTTCCTTCATGCTCAGGTCCCCCTTATTTCTTTCCCGTCCTTGTCTTGTATTCTTCGGCCTCTTAGTCAGAATCTTGTGGTTTATAGTGCCTTTGCGCACTTTTCTGCAGAAGAAACAAATGACGAGTAAATGATCTTTTATATGATTTTCATCCAAATATGTCACAGTTCATAGTAAGAATGGATGAACATATATCAATAAATGGTGTATATATGTGCCAAAATTATGTATATGAAATGTGCTTATCAAGTTCCCCCACACTTAAATATTTACTTGTCCTCAAGTAAAGGCATATGACAAGAGCAAGATAGTGAATAGTGAGCTGACTAGAGAATGCCAAGTGAAGTAGATCTCTAAACAATGCATGCTTCAGACTTAGTTAGTGAAAATTAATGGTTAGAGTGCTACAAAGCAGTAGGATACCAGTAGACTTGACCATTTTAAACCTTTACAATGATAAAATAAGATTAGAAAGTTCAAATGCTGATTGTGCCAAAAGGTTCCTAAAGAGAGCATGATCCCGAGGACAAAATGAACTGGAATTAAATCTTGAGATCAAATCACTTATTTACAGAGATAAAGCAATGATTATATTATTATTAGTCTCACCATAGGAACATACCACCGATCCCGAGAACATGGTATACACCCGGCTCGACCAATTATTAGTTTTTTGTTTGTCTCCCCAAAGGAACATACCACCGATCCCGAGAACATGGTATACACCTGGTTCGACAATTACATATTTATTTATTAATAGTTACTGCCCAAGCTAACCCGATTTCACATGCCACCGATCCAGGGAACATGGCATGCTACTGTAGGTAGTCAGACTTATCATTCATTATAAGATTTACTTTTTTTTAAATGAACAACGCATAAGCACAAAAATAGGAATCCTCACTTCTCCATGTCTGGTTCACATGCTACCGATCCAGGGAACATAGCATGCTAATCCATAGTGGTTAGGTGATTGCTCTCAATGGGAACACACTTAGCACAAATTCAACATCTAACACATGGTGATCTAGGTGTATCATAGTAAATGCAGAAAATGATGAAATTTTCTAGTGTACTAGGGATGTGAGCACTCAAAACTAATAGTTCTCACTAATTTCAGCCAAGCACGCATGGTGTAGATCACTAGTTTACAAGGCATTTAAAAATCAAGGTCATAAATTCACATCAAGCACGATGCCAAAGGTGAATTTCAGCTTGACAACAAGTAATAACTGGCTCAAGCAACCCAACTAGCAATTGATTTCAGCTTGTATCAATAGATGATATATTCAGATTGGGGTCATGAAACAGCTCACCGGGCTTTATGAAGTAGAACTCGCTCGATCAGCTCACATCCTCTTGCATCGTGACTCCTCTCGTTTTGCTTCTCTATCCTTATGCTCTCTATCCTCGTGCACACTCCAGCTTTTCTCTTCCTTGTATGTGCCCATTGCTTATCCTCTTCACCATGCTCTAAATCCACCGGGGTCCCAAGGAATGCCACCTCGAACCTGGTCAGCATGTAGTGAACGGTGCAGTAGCAAAAACCTGAAAGAGCACTCGACAAAAGAGACCATACAAGTGAAAGGGGTAATACCCTCTAAATCATGAATAGAGTACACAATTACATAAGCATAGCTATAAAGAACATGGCGAGTATGATAGGAATCAGCAAGCTCAATACTAACATGAGGATGATATTTATCATTAAGCATAGGTTTGGCATGAGGAAAATAAGAGTGATCATCATTAATATGAGCAATGCCACCAACAGTATATGTATCATCATATCCAAGCAAACACTTCTTCAAATCTACTTTAACAGATAACATCATGCAATGCAAGGTAGTAGCAAACAATTCATATGGACGCATGTCATCAAGAGGATTAGATAAACCTGCTATATCACGCTCTTGTATGACGATGGGAAAATGAATTTCTGGTTCTTCATCTTCAACTACAGGAGCTTCTTTTACTTCTTCAGGAGTGATAGGCAACGAATCTTCGTCTTGATCACTTGGGCATTCAAGCTCTTGGTCATCTTGTTCCTTGTCTTCTAGTTCATCTTCTTCAATCTGAGATATCTCTTCCTCAAGGCACTTGCTATCTTCCTTGGCTGGATATGAAGGTGTTGGAACCTCACATGTATCAAGGGGAATCCCAGAAACACTCAGCTCAAGCTGTGAAGAAATAGTGCTGCCAGCGTTGATGTTCTTCTCAATCTTCCTTACTTCTTCAACTATCTCTTTTCCACTCTTGATCTTCTTCATTTCCTCTAGTATAACCTTCCTAATAGGATCATCCTCGGCACTCCAAGTGAACTCGAGACTAAGCAATGTGAGCTTGTCTATATCATCAAATTCATATTGTGTGGGCACTTGCACATGAGATTGCTTGGCGGTTGCTGGAGTTGATGGTTGACCAAATGGAGGACCATTTAACTCCATTGGCAACATCTCCTGGTGTTGAGGTATATGAGTAGGAGCTGAATAAATCTGTTGTGGATCATATTTGTGGCTCTCCTCATTGTACCTAAATCCCTGCATATGATTACTAGAAGTAAACGGTGAGATCTCAGGGTTGTTGCTCCTATGACATATTCTGGTTCTCAGGCCACCCATATGAGTAATTTTTTTGGTATGAGCTAGGCTGTGGGGCGAATCTCATGCCATAACAATCAGGAGGGTGAGAGTAACCACACTGACATTCAGCGGGTGAATGGCCCTGCAATCCACAAATATGGCATGTAGGAGCAACATAAGGATGACCTCTAGAATAAGGATCATAAGAGCCAGGCCTATCCTCAAAAACTACTTCTCGCCGCCGAGCTAAATCATCTAATTGATGGGAAATCTTACTTATTAGTTCTTGAATACTTCCCGTGCTGTTTGTAGTGTTGCTCGCATATCCTTGGTGATTTGAGTAATATGCCATAATCAAGAAGATAGTTCTAACATGCAAAACAAACAAGAAAAAGAAGAGAAAATAACTAGAACAGTGGTTAGGGGTTATATATATATATCACATATAAATGTCACAAAAAGAAAACAAGAAACCTAGTCTATAGCCTAACACAGTCACTCGACGCTAGTCCCCGGCAACGGCGCCAAAATTATCTATTGTAAGTACAGTGGGATATTTTTCCCGGACTGTGAGTGTCGTGTTCTCCACAGGGACTAGGCGGCAGCAACTATGCTCGGCTAAAGCTAGGTGATAGAATTTAGATGATGATAGCAAGGAAATATAGACCTAAACTAACCAAAGTTGATGACAAACAAAATGAGAATAAGCAATGGAAGGTTCAGATTATCTTCACTGTATTTTTGGTATTTTGTTTTACTAGAGACAATAAAACACTAACACATGCATACATAGACTACAAAAGGAAATCTACAATAAAAGAACACATATATTACTAGAAAGTATGTAAAAGGGGCAAAAGTAAGATTACGGAACAAGGAAAGAAATTTCACATCACAATCACACTCACATATGTATACATCACAGGTACTTGATATTACAACACAAACATATATAACTAACATACAATGTAACAGAGGGAAGAAGCAATAATGTGACATGGACAGAAATATATCACCATACAAATATATATTTATATCACAGGTACAAAGCTACCACATGTACTACAAGATGAACTCCTTTATTCAAGAAGTATAGAACACAAGTGACGGGTTTAACTAATTACCACACATAAGAACAGGGGGTCATATGCCACAATTCAGTTTTCAGATCAACAATTTAAAACCACACAAGCTTGAGTCTGAAACTAAACATATCATAGCACTAGACAAATTTGAATATTACATTCAATCTCAAATCTACAGAAATTTAGAGAGAGGGAGATAGCAGCAGCAGAAGATTGAGGGAGAAGAAGTAGCAGCAGGTTGGTGGGTGAGGAGCAGCAGAGAGGGAGAGAGCAATAGCAGGGGGCGCAAGAAGCAGTAGCAGGGGGCATTTGAGATGAAGAAGCAGCAGCAGTAGGTTCAGATAGCAGAAGCAGGAACGAGGGAAGGAGCGGAAGGAGTCGGAGAAGAACAGCAGCAAGGGGGCGCAAGGAGAGAGGAACAACAGCAGATTCATGGGAGAGGGAGCAGCGGCAAGAGGTGGAGGAGAGAAGGAGCAGCAGCAGGGGTTCAGGAAGAGAAACAACAAGATTAGGAGAAGAGGAGCAGCAGGAAAGGGAAGAAGGGCTTCCGGTCCTTGGTCAGTCGATGGGTATGGAGCAGCAGCAAGGTTCACAGGGAATGGCAGAAGAATTCAGATCGGAGGAGAGGAGCGGCAGAGGTTCGGGAAGACGACAGCAGGGGTGCAGCGAGGGGAGAGGTGGTGATGGTGCTGGTGGTGGGTGGATGGCGATGAGGTGTGGATAGTTGGCGCTGGTGATGGATGGCGATGAGGTGTGGATAGATGGCGCTGGTGATGGATGGCGATGAGGTGTGGATAGATGGCACTGGTGATGGATGGCGATGGTGGTGTCTTGCGGGGCTGATGGATGGGAGGCGCACCACCACGCCGGCCTGGCCGTGGCGGCGGCCGGAGCTACAGAAGGAGAGGTGAGGGAGAGACAGAGGTGTGGCCAGGCCCAAAGGGGATCGGTGGTTAGCGCTAGGGATTTGATCCCACGATCAGATTTGCCACTTTTTTATTTGGCCCTCCTGCTCCCTTCTTTCTTCACAAGCACATCCCTTCCCTTCTCTAGTTTGGCCCTCGGTCTCTTCTTTCCTTCATGCTCAGGTCCCCCTTCTTTCTTTCCCGTCCTTGTCTTGTATTCTTCGGCTTCTTAGTCAAAATCTTGAGGTTTATAGTGCCTTTGCGCACTTTTCTCCAAAAGAAACAAATGATGAGTAAATGATATTTTATATGATTTTCATCCAAATATATCACAGTTCATAGTAAGAATGGATGAACATATATCAATAAATGGTGTATATATGTGCCAAAATTATGTATATGAAATGTGCTTATCACTGCTTAAAATGGTCTAGCCAGTGCAATGGACCAGTATGTAAGGGATATACGGGTAAGAAAATCTGACGAATATATGTATCAGTAGCCCCCGAGACTTGAAACAGTTGACGCAACTGATTTAAGGATCATTATTCATGCAGGTTCTTATGGAGAAGAATTCCCAATTGTCTCAAGAGCTGGACAAGTGCAAGGCCCAGCTGGAAGCCGTTGTTGCCGCATTGAAGGAGTCCAAAAAGGGTCCCCCTGGTACCTATTTTTTTATTGCAAAGAATATAGGTACCGGGTAGTATGCAGCATGTATGCACACCTAACAATAGATGTTGTAGGTGGCCCCGAAGTGAATCCGGAGGCTGTGGAGGCGGATACGGTGCGTGATGATCGACAGCGAAATGCTGGCGAGCGCGTGCTGACGCGAGTCAGGCAGGAGAAAAATGATCTCCAAGATGCCAATATCCGGCTGGGCATGGAACTGAAGGATGTCCGGGCCCAGCTTGCGGACTCCGTGAAGGAGAATAAACGGCTTTGGCGCGAAATTTTTAGTAAGTGCTTGAATGGACTTCTTAAAGGAGTTCGGCGGAGAAGCCTGCTAACAGCGTTATGTCTGCAGATATGCTGACGGGTCGTCCCGCGGAGGAGATGCCCGGGTCTTCGGGTGATCTTCTACCAGAGCTCTCACAACTGCACGAACAAGTTCGGCAGGTGATGCAGAGTATTGCCCAAGCCTTGTGGCCATCCGCGTCCTCGCCAGGAGGCATGGGGGAGCTTATAGAGAAGCTCAAGGAAGCACGGCGGCGCTTCCGATTATGGAAGATATCAGCCTGCCGACAAGGTGCAAGGGAAGCCTGGGCTATGGTGAAGACACGATATACCAAGGCTGACCCAAACCACATGGCCGAGGTCGGACATGTGGGGCCCGATGGGAAAGAGATCCTCGTCAGTTTAGTGTATGATCAAGTAGAATTAGCCGCAAAGTATTCCCAACAGGATTGTAGGCTAGACAGCCTGTTGGATGGTATAGAAGAAGAATTTAATCAGTCTTAGTGACTGTGTACTTCAAGTGACATATGTAATGTCCCTAGCTGGATTGTAAATCATTTGTCATGGCGGACCTTTTTGCTTCGACCTCTAGACCCGATAGTCCGGAGTGTATCCGAATACCCACTTGGTTATATAAGAATCGGGGTATGCATGGAAACCAGACGTAGGGGTCATAAGTGCTTGAACAGACAAGTACCCAACTAGCTATGTTATATTACATGGATAGTGAGAAACATCTTCCAGGGAGAATAGTTCCGTTAAGGGTTCCTTTCCCTGGGTACGCATGCCCTAATGTGCATGTCCGAACTGTGAGACGCAGGCTAAAAACATCTGGGGGCGTGTAGTAATTTAAATGAAAGTCATCTTTTATTCACCGATCGAATATTCCCTTAAGAATGCTAGCTTTCGGCTTCACCCAGTCCGAGGTACACATCCGGCTGACCCGACAGTAATTATCGCAGGGGTGCTCCCCTTATGCCCTAGCCGAATTAACGGTAATGTAGGGCATAAATACAAGAGCCAGGCAACCCAGCTTGGCCAAAACTTAAGTCATATCGATGCATATAATGGCGAAAAAAGGTACATGCGGAAGAATAACACATGTGCAGGGCATAAAGCCCGGAAAGGTAATTAGATTAAGCTTCTGTATAGGAAGCCCCCAGGTATATTGAGCGCGGTTAGCGCGTCAAGATTGTGTAACCAAGACACAAGTGTAGCCCTTTAGGGCCTTGAAGGAAAAATATAGAAAGAAAGAGAGAAAAAAATGTGCAAAAAATTGATGGAGGTAAGGAGACGAACATAGAGTCCGTCGCTAGGCGTAGAATCTTCGGAGTCTGGCTGCGTTCCATGGGTTTGGCTCGAGTCGACTATCCGATGCATCTCGCAGATGGTACGCTCCACCGGTCAGAACCTGGTCGATAATGAAGGGACCTTCCCATTTGGGCTTGAGCTTGTTCTTTTTCTTCTCTGGCAGGCGTAGAACTAGTTCGCCAACATTATAGGTTTTGGCCCGTACTTCTCTGCTTTGATACCTTCGAGCCTGTTGCTGATAGAATGCGGAACAGGCCTTTGCTACATCGCGTTCCTCCTCCAGGGCATCCAAACTGTCCTGCCGATCGAGCTCGGCCTCTCTTTCTTTGTACATGCGCACTCGAGGCGAGTCATGAATTATGTCGCAAGGCAGCACCGCCTTAGCACCGTACACCATAAAAATGGTGTGTATCCGGTAGTGCGATTCGGCGTGGTCCGCAGCCCCCATAGTACGGAGTCGAGCTCCTCTACCCAATTCGTGTCTGATTCCTTTAAGGACCGCATTAATATGGGTTTAATACCGCTCATGATAAGACCATTCGCTCGTTCGACTTGACCGTTAGTTTGCGGATGATAGACAGAAGCATAATCAAGCTTAATTCCCATGTTGCTGCACCAAAGTTTCACCTCGTCGGCTGTAAAGTTCGTGCCGTTGTCAGTGATGATGCTGTGGGGGACGCCATAACGGTGTACAACCCCGGATATGAAGTCTATCACCGGTCCGGATTCAGCCATTTTGACAGGTTTGGTTTCTATCCATTTGGTGAATTTTTCCACCATGACTAGTAAGTATTTTTTCTTATGGATTCCCCCTTTGAGGGGTCCGACCATATCAAGCCCCCAGACCGCAAAGGGCCAGGTAATGGGGATTGTTTGGAGGGTGGTAGGTGGCATGTGGCTTTGGTTTGCAAAAAGCTGGCAACCAACACAATGTTGGACCAGATGTTGTGCATCTGCCTGGCCGTCAGCCAATAAAAACCTGTACGGAAGGCCTTGCTTACAAGGGCCCGAGCTGCGGCGTGGTCGTCTCCAAGTCCGGCATGGATTTCTGCCAAAAGCTTCCACCCTTCCTCTTCGGAGATGCACCTTTGAAGGACTCCGGTTGTGCTTTTCTTATAAAGCTCTCCCTCGTGGACCTTGTAGGCTTTAGATCGCCGCACTATGTGCAGCGTGCCTCATTTTGGTCCTCGGGTAGTTCCTGCCTAGTTAGGTAGGCCAGGAATGGTTCTGTCCATGGGGCGATGACGGCCATTATCACGTGGGCTGAAGGTGTTATTTCGGTGGCGGAACCTCCGATTGTGTCAGGGTGTTCGTTATCTGGGGTTGTGGCCGGGTCCTGACTATTTTTGCCGGTGTCCCCTTCCCATACTACGGATGGTTTGAACAGTCTTTCCAGGAAGATGTTCGGTGGGACAGGGTCGTGTTTAGCGCTGATACGGGCAAGGATGTCCGCCGCCTGGTTGTTTTCCCGAGCCACATGGTGGAATTCAAGCCCCTCGAACCAAGCTGACATTTTGAGGACGGCGTTGCGATATGCCGCCATTTTTGGATCCTTGGCATCGAAGTCTCCATTTATTTGGGATATTGCAAGGTTCGAGTCCCCGCGCACTTCGAGGCGTTGAATGCCCATGGAGACTGCCATCCGGAGACCGTGTAGAAGGGCCTCATATTCGGCCGCGTTATTGGAGTCTGTATATAGTATTTGGAGCACGTATTGTACTGTATCTCCGGTGGGGGACATCAGGACGACGCCAGCCCCGAGACCAGCCAGCATTTTAGAGCCGCCGAAGTGCATGGTCCAATTGGAGTATGCGCCGTACTCTTTAGGGAGTTCGTCTTCCGTCCATTCGGCGACGAAATCGGCCAATACTTGCGACTTAATGGCTCACCGAGGTTTGTATGTTATGTCGAACGGGAGGAGCTTGATGGCCCACTTGGCAATCCGGCCCGTGGCATCGCGGTTGTTTATTATGTCATTGAGTGGTACTTCGGAGGCCACCGTGATTGAACACTCTTGAAAGTAGTGCCGTAATTTCCGGGATGCCATAAATACCGCGTATGCTATCTTTTGATAATGTGGGTACCGTGATTTGCATGGGGTGAGGACGGTGGATACATAATATACCGGCTTTTGAAGTGGGAATTTATGTCCGTCCATCTCTCGTTCGACGCCGAGCACTGCGCTTACAACTTGATGAGTTGCCGCTATATATAATAGCATTGGTCGCCCACAGTTGGCGCAGCCAAGATTGGGTTGGTGGCCAGGATGGCTTTTATTTCTTCCAGTCCTGCCGTGGCTGCGTCCGTCCACTCGAAGTGTTCGGTGCGCCGAAGAAGGCGATAAAGGGGAAGTGGCTTTTCTCCTAATCGGGAGATAAAGCGGCTTAAAGCCGCCACACATCCAGTCAATTTCTGGATTTGCTTGAGGTCAGTTGGGATAGCCAACTGCGACAGAGCCTGGATTTTAGTCGGATTTGCTTCAATTCCTCTACCCGAAGCCCAGGAGCTTTCCGGCGGGAATGCCGAAAACGCATTTTTCCGGATTGAGCTTAATGTCATATGTTCGGAGATTGGTGAATGTGAGCCTCAAGTCGTCTATTAAAGAGTCGACGTGTCTGGTTTTAATGACCACATCGTCTACATATGCCTCCACAGTCTTGCCGATCTGCTTTTCCAGACATGTCTGGATCATGCGCTGATATGTTGCGCCAGCATTTTTGAGCCCGAAGGGCATTGTGTTAAAACATAAGGGGTCGTATGGAGTGATAAATGCCGTTGCGGCTTGATCGGACTCCGCCATCTTAATCTGGTGGTAACCGGAGTATGTGTCGAGGAAGCACAATGATACGTGCCCTGCGGTAGCATCGATGATTTGATCGATGCGAGGGAGTGGAAAGGGATCCTTTGGGCAAGCCTTATTAAGGTCTTTGAAGTCGACGCATAGGCGCCATGATTTGTCCTTCTTTGGTACCATCACCAGGTTTTCGAGCCAGTCCGGATGTTTTATTTCTCTAATAAATCCGACCTCCAGTAGCTTGGCTAGCTCTTCTCCCATGGCTTGTCGCTTAGGTTCAGAGAAACGCCGAAGAGTCTGCTTGACCGACTTGAATCCTTTTAGAATATTAAGGCTATGCTCGGCCAATCTGCGTGGGATTCCTGGCATGTCTGAAGGATGCCAGGCGAATATGTCCCAATTCTTGCGTAGAAACTCCCGTAGTGCGGCGTCTACAGCGGGGTCTAACCGTGCCCCGATGGATGCTGTTTTTGTGGAGTCCGTTGGATGGACTTGGAATTTGACTATTTCGTCCACTGGTTTAAAGAAGGTGGACTTGGATCTTTTATCTAGTATCACGTCGTCCCTGTCCACCGTGGAGCGCAGCGCGGTTAACTCTTCCGCCACAAGGGCTTCGGATAATGCCTCGAGGGCTAGTGCGGTTGTTTTGTCTTCGGCGCGGAGTGCTATGTCCGGATCACTAACTAGGGTGATGATTCCATTGGGCCCGGGCATTTTGAGCTTCATGTACCCGTAATGGGGTATGGCTTGAAAAATCATGAATGCCTCCCACCCTAGAAGGGCGTGGTATCCGCTACTGAACGGGGCCACTTGGAATGTAATTTCTTCGGACCTGTAATTCTCCGGAGTGCCGAATACCACTTCGAGTGTGATTTTCCCAGCGCAACGTGCCTCCCGACTAGGGATGATTCCTCGGAAGGTCGTACTGCTTTGCTCAATACGGTTGCTATCTATTTCCACTTTTTTGGAGAGTTTCCTCAAAAATGAGGTTTAATCCGCTGCCGCCGTCCATGAGCACTTTATTGAGCCAAAAGCCGTCCACAATTGGACTGAGGACTAAAGTGGTTGGTGTTTGGGCTGTTTGGAATTTAGGTTTGTCACTGGCATTGAAGGTGATAGCCGTGTTGCTCCATGGATTTATTGCCGCCACGTGACAGACTTCGGCGAGGCTGCGGAGTGCTCGCTTACGCCTATTATTTGAGGCGAAGGTCGCGAAGACCGTTAACACTGTATTGTTATCCGTGGGAAGGTGCTCTGAGGTATTTTCGGTGAGGAGATCCTCACCGCTTTTGGCCACCTACCGGAGTACCCAACATGCTCTAAGGTTGTGTGTTGATATGGTATCTGCTGTACTATGGATTTTGCAGGGCCCGTTAAGCCATCCCTCCAATATGGTTCCACGCCCTGTAGTGGGCTTTTGCTTCTATGGAATTGAGTCGGGCGACTTATGAGAGTGTACCCTTTTAGTTAGGACCAGGGGTTTTGTTAGGGCCGGATTATCCCAGAATTGTGTTTGGGTTTTCCAGGCACTTTCCATCGCACAGTATTTCCATACTATGGCCGCCAAGTCAGCGAAGTGTGTTATGTCACGGCGACTTATGGCGTTGAGGACTCCCTTGTCCGTGCAATTGTTGCAAAAGAACGAAATTGCGTCTTCCTCCCGACAGTCCTTAACCTTGTTCATTACAAGGAGGAACCTGGCCCAATAGTGATGTACTGTCTCTTGGGGCGCTTGTCTAATGTGGGAAAGATCGTTTGTATCTGGGTGGGTGGGTGGATTTGAGTCTAGACCTTGACCCAATTTGTGATCCCGGGGCAGGGGAGTTTCCGATCTTGGAAGTTCGGGCTCCGGGATGTTGCCCTGTGGGTTCAGTATGCGGCCTGATTCTGGATTCAAGGCTAGGGCGGTGTCTTCCCGTGAATGAGTATCCGGCTCGGGGAGCTCGGGAATCCGGACATAGTTCGTCCTCAGGATAGGGGGAGAATCGCCGCATTGCTCCTCCACCACCTCTATCTGATGGGTGACCGACGGAGAGTTAATCTCCCTTTGGTCAGGCTTAAGCCCGATCCGATCATAGTCCGTAGTGACTCCCAGAGCGGCGATGTGATCCAAGAGCTCGTTCAAAGAGGAGAGCTCCATTGGATCCATCTGCTCGGTAAATTTCGAGCTGATGTGGAGGCAATTTTCGATGACCCAAGAAGTCATCGTCGGCGCGGCGGCCGAGCGGCCAGACATGATGAGGCTGCCTAGTCGGAGAGTTTGGCCTGCAGCCAGGGCTCCCCCAGAGGTGATGTTGTCCTTGACAACGAGACGAGCCATCCTCCTTATGATGACGACATAGCGGAACTCTCAATGAAAGCACCAATGTCGGTGTCAAAACCGGCGGATCTTGGGTAGGGGGTCCCGAACTGTGCGTCTAAGGCAGATGGTAACAGGAGGCAGGGGACATGATGTTTACCTAGGTTCGGGCCCTCTTGATGGAGGTAATACCCTACGTCCTGCTTGATTGTTCTTGATGATATGAATAGTACAAGAGTTGATCTACCACGAGATCAAAGAGGCTAAACCCTATAAGCTAGCCTATGGTATGATTGTATGTTGTCCTACGGACTAAACCCTCCTGTTTATATAGACACCGGAGGGGGCTAGGGTTACACGAGGTTGGTTACAAAGGAGGAGATATACATATCCGTATTGCCTAGCTTGCCTTCCACGCCAAGTAGAGTCCCATCCGGACACGGGACGAAGTCTTCAATCTTGTATCTTCATAATCCGACAATCCGGCCAAAGGATATAGTCCGGCTGTCCGGAGACCCCCTAATCCAGGACTCCCTCAAGCACGGTGGTGGTTTTATTTTATAGAAATTATTGATCTCTCATGCTTCACTTATATCATTTTGAGAGTCCTTTAGAACAACATGGTAATTTGCTTTGGCTATAAAATTAGTCCTAATATAATAGGCATCCAAGTTGGGTATAATAAAAACTATCATAAAGAGTGCATTGAATACTATGAGAAGTTTGATACTTGATGATTGTTTTGAGATATGAAGATGGTGATATTAGATTCATGCTATTTGAGTAGTTGTGAATTTAAGAAATACTTGTGTTAAAGTTTGTGATTCCCATAGCATGCACGTATGGTGAACCGTTATGTGAAGAAGTCGGAGCATGATTTATTTATTGATTGTATTTCTTATGAGTGGCGGTCGGGGATGAGCGATGGTCTTTTCCTACCAATCTATCCCCCTAGGAGCATGTGCGTAGTACTTTGTTTCGATAACTAATAGATTTTTGCAATAAGTATGTGAGTTCTTTATGACTAATGTTGAGTCCATGGATTATACGCACTCTCACCCTTCCACCATTGCTAGCCTCTCTAGTTCTGCACAGCTTTCGCTGGTACCATAAACCCACCATATACCTTCCTCAGAACAGCCACCATACCTACCTATTATGGCATTTTCATAACCATTATGAGATATATTTCCATGCAACTTACCACCGTTCCGTTTGTTATGTCACGCTTCATCATTGTCATATTGCTTTGCATGATCATGTAGTTGACATCTTATTTGTGGCAAAGCCACCGTTCATAATTTTTCATACATGTCACTCATGAGTCATTGCACATCCCGGTACACCGCCGGAGGCATTCACATAGAGTCATATTTTGTTCTAAGTATCGAGTTTTAAGTAAATAAAAGTGTGATGATCATCATTATTAGAGCATTGTCCCATGTGAGGAAAGGATGATGGAGACTATGATTCCCCCACAAGTCGGGATGAGACTCCGGACGAAAAAAGAGAAAGCCATAAAAAAGAGAAGGCCCAAAAAAATGAGAGAAAAAGAGAGAAGGGACAATGTTACTATCCTTTTATCACATTTGTGCTTCAAAGTAGCACCATGATCTTCATGATAGAGAGTCTCCTATGTTGTCACTTTCATATACTAGTGGGAATTTTACATTATAGAACTTGGCTTGTATATTCCAGTGATGGGCTTCCTCAAAATGCCCTAGGTGTTCGTGAGCAAGCAAGTTGGATGCACACCCACTTAGTTCTTTTGTTGAGCTTTCATACACTTATAGCTCTAGTGCATCCGTAGCATGGCAATCCCTACTCACTCACATTGATATCTATTGATGGGCATCTCCATAGCCCGTTGATACACCCAGTTGATGTGAGACTATCTTCTTCTTTTTGTCTTCTCCACAACCACCATTCTATACCACCTATAGTGCTATGTCCATGGCTCACGCTTGCTACCTCTTGAGCACTGCGTTGGTTTTCCCTTGAAGAGGAAAGGGTGATGCAGCAAAGTAGCGTAAGTATTTCCCTCAGTTTTTGAGAACCAATGTATCAATCCAGTAGGAGACTACAAGCAAGTCCCTCGTACCTACACAAACAAATAAGAACCTCGCAACCGACGCGATAAAGGGGTTTTCAATCCCTTCACGGTCACTTAGGAGAGTGAGATCTGATAGAGATAATAATAATAAGATAAACATTTTTGGTATTTTTATGATATAGATTGAAAGTAAAGATTGCAAAATAAAATAGATTGGAAACTTATATGATAAAAGATAGTACGGGGGCCATAGGTTTCACTAGTGGCTTCTCTCAAGATAGCATAAGTATTACGGTGGGTGAACAAATTACTGTCGAGCAATTGATAGAAAAGTGCATAATTGTGAGAATATCTAGGCATGATCATGTATATAGGCATCATGTCCGCGACAAGTAGACCAAAACGATTCTGCATCTACTACTATTACTCCACACATCGACCGCTATCCAACATGCATCTAGAGTATTAAGTTCATAAGAACAGAGTAACACATTAGGCAAGATGACATGATGTAGAGGGATAAACTCAAGCAATATGATATAAACCCCATATTTTTATCCTCGATGGAAACAATACAATACGTGCCTTGCTGCCCCTGCTGTCACTGGGAAAGGACACCGCAAGATTGAACCCAAAGTTAAGCACTTCTCCCATTGCAAGAAAGATCAATCTAGTAGGCCAAACCAAACTGATATTTCGAAGAGACTTGCAAAGAAACCAATCATACATAAAAGATTTCAGAGAAGAATCAAATATTGTTCATAGATAAACTTGATCATAAACCCACAATTCATCGGATCTCGAGAAACACACTGCAAAAAGAGTTACATCAAATAGATCTCCAAGAAGATCGAGGAGAACATTGTATTGAGATCCAAAGAGAGAGAAGAAGCTATCTAGCTAATAACTATGGACCCGAAGGTCTGAAATAAACTACTCACACATCATCGGAGAGGCTATGGTGTTGATGTAGAAGCCCTTCGTGATTGATTCCCCCTTCGGCGGAGCTCCGGAAAGGCCCCAAGATGGGATCTCTTGGGTACAGAAGGTTGCGGCGGTGGAAATAGGGTTTCATGGTGCTCCTGGATGTTTTCGGGGTATATGGATATATATAGGAGGAAGAAGTACGTCGGTGGAGCTACGAGGGGCCCACGAGGGTGGGGGCGCACCTCCCTGCCTCGTGGCCTCCTCGTTGATTTCTTGACGCCCACTCCAAGTACTCTAGATCACGTTTGTTCCAAAAATAACTCTCCCAAAGGTTTTATTCCGTTTGGATTCCGTTTGATATTTCTTTTCTACGAAACACTGAAATAGGCAAAAAAAAACAGCAATTTGCGCTGGGCCTTGGGTTAGTAGTTTAGTCCCAAAAATAATATAAAAGTGTATAAATAAGCCCATTAACATCGAAAACAGATAATATAATAGCATGGAACAATCAAAAATTATAGATACGTTGGAGACGTATCAACGCTCATATATTGCGTGAAGATTGAAAAAGTTTGAGAACATCAAAAGTATGAAACAATTGCTTGGCTTGTCATTGGGGTTGTGCATGATTTAAATATTTTGTGTGCTGAAGATGGAGCATAGCCAGACTATATGATTTTGTAGGGATAACTTTCTTTGGCCATGTTATTTTGAGAAGACATGATTGCTTTGCTAGTATGCTTGAAGTATTATCATTTTTGTGTCAATATTAAACTTTTGTCTTGAATCTTTCGGATCTGAATATTCATGCCACAATAAAGAAAATTACATTAAGAATTATGCTAGGTAGCATTCCACAACAAAAATTCTGTTTTTATCATTTACCTACTCGAGGACGAGCATGAATTAAGCTTGGGGCTGCTTGATATGTCTCCAACGTATCTATAATTTTTGATTGTTCCATGCTATTATATTATCTGTTTTGGATGTTTAATGGGCTTTAATATACCTTTTTATATTATTTTTGGGACTAACCTACTAACCAAAGGCCCAATGCAAATTGCTGTTTTTTGCCTATTTCAGTGTTTCGCAGAAAAGGAATATCAAACGGAATCCAAACGGAATGAAACCTTCGGGAGAGTTATTTTGGAACAAACGTGATCCAGGAGACTTGGAGTTGACGTCAAGAAAGAAGTGAGGAGGCCACGAGGCAGGGAGGCGCGCCTAGGGGGGTATACACGCCCCCACCCTCGTGGGCCCCTCGCAGCTCCATCGACATACTTCTTCCTCCTATATATACCCATATACCTCGAAAACATCCAGGAGCACCATGAAACCCTAATTCCACCGCCGCAACCTTCTATACCCGTGAGATCCCATCTTGGGGCTTTTTCTGTCACTCCGCCGGAGGGGAAATCGATCATGGAGGGCTTCTACATCAACACCATAGCCCCTCCGATGATGTGTGAGTAGTTTACCACAGACCTTCGGGTCCATAGTTATTAGCTAGATGGCTTCTTCTCTCTCTTTGGATCTCAATACAAAGTTCTCCTCAATTCTCTTGGAGATCTATTCAATTTAATTCTTTTTGTGGTGTGTTTGTCGAGATCCGATGAATTGTGGGTTTATCATCAGGGATATCTATGAACAATATTTGATTCTTCTCTGAAATCTTTTCTGCATGAATTAAATATCTTTGCAAGTCTCTTTGAATTATCAGTTTGGTTTGGCCTACTAGATTGATCTTTCTTGCAATGGGAGAAGTGCTTAGGTTTGGGTTCAATCTTGCGGTGTCCTTTTCGAGTGACAGCAAGGGCATCAAGGCACGTATTGTATTGTTGCCATCGAGGATAAAAAGATGGGGTTTATATCATGTTGCTTGAGTTTATCCCTCTACATTATGTCATCTTGCCTAATGTGTTACTCTGTTCTTATGAACTTAATACTCTAGATGCATGCTGGATAGTGGTCGATGTGTGGAGTAATAGTAGTAGATGCTGAATTGTTTCGGTCTACTTGTCGCGGATGTGATGCCTATATACATGATCATGCCTAGATATTCTCATAACTATGCGCTTTTCTATCAATTGCTCGACAGTAATTTGTTCACTCACTGTATAATTTGCTATCTTAAGAGAAGCCACTACTGAAACCTATGGCCCCCGAGTCTATCTTCCATCATATTATTTTCATATCAACTTGCTATTTCTATTACTGTTTATTTTGCAATCTTTATTTTCCAATATATACAACAAAATACCAAAAATATTTATCTTATTATCTTTATCAGATCTCACTTTTGTAAGTGACCGTGAAGGGATTGACAACCCCTTTATCACGTTGGTTGCGAGGTTCTTGTTTGTTTGTGCAGGTACGAGGGACTTGCGTGTAGTCTCCTACTGGATTGATACCTTGGTTCTCAAAAAACCAAGGGAAATACTTACGCTACTGTGCTGCATCATCCTTTCCTCTTCAAGGGAAAACCAACGCAAGCTCAAGAGGTAGCAGGCATCACGGGAACGGATTTCTCCGATGTGCTACTTTCCAATTCGAGAGAAGGTACAATTACCTTATCAAGTTCTACTTTCCTCCCACTCGCTTATTTTGAGAGAAACCCCTTCTCTAGAAATGTTCCATTCTTGGAAACAAAAATCTTGCCTTCAGATCTGTGGTAGAAGGTGTACCCAATTGTTTGCTTAGGGTATCCTATGAAGACGCACTTCTCCGATTTGGGTTTGAGCTTATTAGGCTGAAGCCTTTTGACATAAGTGTCACAACCCCAAACTTTAAGAAACGACAGCTTAGGTTTCTTGCCAAACCACAATTCATACGGTGTCGTCTCAACGAATTTAGACGGTGCCCTATTTAACGTGAATGCGGCTGTCTCTTGTATAACCCCAAAACGATAGTGGTAAATCGGTAAGAGATATCATAGATCACATCATATCTAATAAAGTCCGGTTACGACATTCGGACACACCATTACGCCATGGTGTTCTAGGTGGCGTGAGTTGTGAAACTATTCCACATTGTTTTAAATGAAGACCAAACTCATAACTCAAATATTCGCCTCCGCAATCAGATCATAGACACTTTATTTTCTTGTTACAATGATTCTCCACTTCACTCTGAAATTCTTTGACCTTTTCAAATGTTTCAGACTTAGTGTTTCATTAAGTAGATATACCCACACCTACCCAAATCATCTGTTAAGGTCAGAAAATAACGATACGCGCCGCTTGCTTCAACACTCATCGGTCCGCATACATCGATATGTATTATTTCCAATAAGTCATTAGCTTTCTCCATTGTTCCAGAGAACGGAGTTTTAGTCATCCTGCCCATGAGGCATGGTTCGCAAGTATCAAATGATTCATAATCAAGTGATTCCAAAGGTCCATCTACATGGAGTTTCTTAATGCGCTTTACACCAATATGACCTAAACGGCAGTGCCACAAGTATGTTGCACTATGATTATTAACTTTGCATCTTTTGGTATCAATATTATGAATATGTGTATCACTATGATCGAGATTCAATAAACCATTCACTTTGGGTGTATGACCATAGAAGGTTTTATTCATGTAAACAGAACAACAATTATTCTCTGACTTAAATGAATAATTGTATTGCAATAAACATGATCCAATCATATTAATGCTCAACGCAAACACCAAATAACATTTATTTAGGTTCAACACTAATCCCGAAGGTAGAGGGAGTGCGCGATGGTGATCGTATCAACCTTGGAATCACTTCCAACACATCGTCACTTCATCTTTAACTAGTCTCTATTCATTCTGCAACCCCTGTTTCAAGTTACTAATCTTAGCAACTGAACCGGTATCAAATACCCAGGGGCTACTACGAACACTAGTAAAGTACACATCAATAACATGTATATCAAATATACCTTTGTTTACTTTGGCATCCTTCTTATCCGCCAAATACTTGGGGCAGTTCCGCTTCTAGTGACCAGTCCCTTTGAAGTAGAAGCACTCAGTTTCAGGCTTGGGTCCAGCTTTGGGCTTCTTCCAGGGAATGGCAACTTGCTTGCCATTCTTCTTGAAATTCCCTTTCTTCCCCTTGCCCTTTTTTCTTGAAACTAGTGGTTTTGTTAACCATCAACACTTGATGCTCTTTATTTATTTCTACCTTCGCTGATTTCAGCATCGTGAAGAGCTCGGGAATTTTTTTCATCATCCCTTGCATATTATAGTTCATCATGAAGTTCTAGTAGCTTGGTGATAGTGACTAAAGAACTTTGTCAATCGCTATCTTATTGGTACCTCTTGAGCACTGCATTGGTTTTCCCCGAAGAGGAAGGGATGATGTAGCAAAGTAGCGTAAGTATTTCCCTCAGTTTTTGAGAACCAAGGTATCAATCCAGTAGGAGGCTACGCGCCAGTCCCTCGTACCTACACAAAACAAATAAATCCTCGCAACCAACGCGATAAGGAGTTGTCAATCCCTACACGGCCACTTACGAGAGTCAGATCTGATAAATATGATAAGATAATATTTTTGGTATTTTTGTGATAAAGATGCAAAGTAAAATAAAAGCGAAGTAAAAAGCAAAGGGAATAACTAAGTATTGGGAGATTAATATGATGAAGATAGACCCGGGGGCCATAGGTTTCACTATTGGCTTCTCTGGAGAGCATAAGTATTCTACGGTGGGTGAACAAATTACTATTGAACAATTGACAGAATTGAGCATAGTTATGAGAATATCTAGGTATGATCATGTATATAGGCATCACGTCCGAGACAAGTAGACCGACTCCTGCCTGCATCTACTACTATTACTCCACTCATCGACCGCTATCCATCATGCATCTAGAGTATTAAGTTAATGAAAACAGAGTAACGCCTTAAGCAAGATGACATGATGTAGAGGGATAAACTCATGCAATATGATGAAAACCCCATCTTGTTATCCTCGATGGAAACAATACAATACGTGCCTTGCTGCCCCTACTGTCACTGGGAAAGGACACCGCAAGATTGAACCCAAAGCTAAGCACTTCTCCCATTGCAAGAAAGATCAATCTAGTATGCCAAACCAAACTAATAATTCGAAGAGACTTGCAAAGATAACCAATCATACATAAAAGAATTCAGAGAAGATTCAAATATTGTTCATAGATAGACTTGATCATAAACCCACAATTGATCGGTCTCAACAAACACAGCGCAATAAGAAGATTACATCGAATAAATCTCCACAAGAGAGGGGGGGAACATTGTATTGAGATCCAAAAAGAGAGAAGAAGCCATCTAGCTACTAACTATGGACCCGCAGGTCTGAGGTAAACTACTCACACTTCATCGCAGGGGCTATGGTGATGATGTAGAAGCCCTCCGTGATCGATGCCCCCTCCGACAGAGCTCCGAAACAGGCCCCAAGATGGGATCTCGTGGATAAAGAAAGTTGCGGCGGTGGAATTAGGGTTTTGGCTCCGTATCTGATCGTTTGGGGGTACGTAGGTATATATAGGAGGAAGGAGTACGTCGGTGGAGCAACAGGGGGCCCACGAGGGTGGAGGGCGCGCCTGGGGGGGGGGGGGTAGGCACGCCCCCTACCTCGTGGCCTCCTCTTTTGTTTCTTGACGTAGGGTCCAAGTCCCCTGGATCACGTTCGGTGAGAAAATCACGTTCCCGAAGGTTTCATTCCGATTGGACTCCGTTTGATATTCCTTTTCTCCGAAACCCTGAAATAGGCAAAAAACATCAATTCTGGGTTGGGCCTCCGGTTAATAGGTTAGTCCCAAAAATAATATAAAAGTGGATAATAAAGCCCAATAATGTCCGAAATAGTAGATAATATAGCATGGAGCAATAAAAAATTATAGATACGTTGGAGACGTATCAAGCATCCCCAAGCTTAATTCCTGGTCGTCCTCGAGTAGGTAAATGATAAAAACATAATTTTTGATGCGGAGTGCTACTTGGCATAATTTTAATGTAATTCTTCTTAACTGTGGTATGAATATTCAGATCCGAAAGATTCAAGAGAAAAGTTTATATTGACATAAAAATAATAATACTTCAAGCATACTAACAAAGCAATTATGTCTTCTCAAAATAACATGGCCAAAGAAAGTTCATCCCTACAAAATCATATAGTTTATTCATGCTCCATTTTCGTCACACAAGAATGCTCTCATCATGCACAACCCCGATGACAAGCCAAGCAATTGTTTCATACTTTAGTAATCTCAAACCTATAAACTCTCATGCAATATATGAGCGCGAGCCATGGACATAGCACTATGGGTGGAATAGAATATAATGAGGGGGTTATGTGGAGAAGACAAAAAAGGAGAAAGTCTCACATCAACAAGGCTAATCAATGGGCTATGGATATGCCCACCGATTGATGTTAATGCAAGGAGTAGGGATTGCCATGCAACGGATGCACTAGAGCTATAAATGTATGAAAGCTCAACAAAAGAAACTAAGTGGGTGTGCATCCAACTTGCTTGCTCACGAAGACCTAGGGCACTTGAGGAGGCCCATTGTTGGAATATATAAGCCAAGTTCTATAACGAAAATTTCCACTAGTATTTGGAAGTGAGAAAACAAGAGACTCTCTATCATGAAGATTACGGTGCTACTTTGAAGCACACGTGTGGCAAAGGATAGTAACATTGTCCCTTCTCTCTTTTTCTCTCATTTTTTATTTGGCCTTTTCTCTTTTTTATATGGCCTTTCTCTCTCTTTTCTTATAATTCCTCTTGGGACAATGTTCTAGAAAATGATGATCATCACACTTCTATTTATTTTACAACTCAATGATTACAACTCGATACTAGAACAAAAGATGACTCTATATGAATGCCTCCGGCGGTGTACCGGGATATGCAATGGACCAAGAGTGACATGTATGAAAGAATTATGAACGGTGGCTTTGCCACAAATACTATGTTAACTACATGATCATGCTAAGCAATATGACAATAATGAATGTGTCATGATAAACGGAATGGTGGAAAGTTGCATGGCAATATATCTCGGAATGGCTATGGAAATGCCATAATAGGTAGGTATGGTGGCTGTTTTGAGGAAGATATAAGGAGGTTTATGTGTGAAAGAGCGCATCATATCACGGGGTTTGGATGCACCGGCGAAGTTTGCGCCAACTCTCAATGTGAGAAAGGGCAATGCACGGTACCGAAGAGGCTAGCAAGGATGGAAGGGTGAGAGTGCGTATAATCCATGGACTCAACATTAGTCATAAAGAACTCACATACTTATTGCAAAAATCTACAAGTCATCAAAAACCTCGGCACTATGCGCATGCTCCTAGGGGGATAGATTGGTAGGAAAAGACCATCGCTCGTCCCCGACCGCCACTCATACGGAGGACAATCAAATAACACCTCATGTTTCAAATTTGTTACATAACGTTTACCATACGTGCATGCTACGGGACTCGCAAACTTCAACACAAGCATTTCTCAGTTTCACAACTACTCAACTAGCACGACTTTGATATTATTACCTCCATATCTCAAAACAATCATCAAGCATCAAACTTCTCTTAGTATTCAAAACACTCATAAGAAAATTTTACTAATCTTGAGTACCTAGCATATTAGGATTTTAAGCAAATTACCATGCTATTTAAGACTCTCAAAATAATCCAAGTGAAGCATGAGAGATCAATAGTTTCTATAAAACAAATCCACCACCGTGCTCTAAAAGATATAAGTGAAGTACTAGAGCAAAACTATATAACTCAAAAGATATAAGCGAAGCACATAGAGTATTCTAACAAATTCCAAATCATGTATGGCTCTCTCAAAAGTTGTGTACAGCAAGGATGATTGTGGTAAACTAAAAAGTAAAGACTCAAATCATACAAGACGCTCCAAGCAAAACACATATCATGTGGTGAATAAAAATATAGCTCCAAGTAAAGTTACCGATAGAAGTAGACGAAAGAGGGGATGCCTTCCGGGGAATCCCAAAGCTTTGGCTTTTATGTGTCCTTAGATTATCTTGCGGGTGCCATGGGCATCCCCAAGCTTAGGCTCTTGCCACTCCTTGTTCTATAATCCATCAAACCTTTACCCAAAACTTGAAAACTTCACAACACAAAACTCAAAGTAGAAAATCTCGTGAGCTCCGTTAGCGAAAGAAAACAAAAGACCACTTCAAGGTACTGTAACGAACTCATTCTTTATTTATATTGGTGTTAAACCTACTGTATTCCAACTTCTCTATGGTTTATAAACTATTTTACTAGCCATAGATTCATCAAAATAAGCAAACAACACACGAAAAACAGAATCTGTCAAAAACATAACAGTCTGTAGTAATATGTAGCTAGCGCAAGATCTGGAACCCCAAAAATTCTAAAATAAATTGCTGGAAGTGAAAAATTTATCTATTAATCATCTGCAAAAATAATTAACTAAATAGCACTTTCCAAATAAAAATGGCAGCATTTCTTGTGAGCGCTAAAGTTTCTGTTTTTTACAGCAAGTTTAACAAGACTTTCCCCAAGTCTTCCCAACGGTTCTACTTGGCACAAAAACTAATTAAACACAAAAAACAAAACCTAAACAGAGGCTAGATAAATTATTTATTACTAAACAGGAGCAAAAAGCAAGGAATAAAAATAAAATTGGGTTGCCTCCCAACAAGCGCTCTCGTTTAACGCCCCTAGCTAGGCATAACAAGCAAGGATAGATCTAGGTATTGCCATCTTTGGTAGGCAATCCATAAGTGGCTCTCATAATAGATTCATAAGGTAATTTAATTTTCTTTCTAGGAAAGTGTTCCATTCCTTTCCTTAATGGAAATTGGAATCTAATATTTCCTTCCTTCATATCAACGATGGCACCAATCGTTCTAAGGAAAAGTCTACCAAGAATAATAGGACATGAAGGATTGCAATCTATGTCAAGTACAATAAAATCTACGGGCACATAATTCCTATTTGCAACAATAAGAACATCATTAATTCTTCCCATAGGTTTCTTAATAGAGGAATCCGCAAGGTGCAAGTTTAGAGAGCAATCATCAAAATCACGGAAACCTAACAAATCACACAAAGTCTTTGGAATCGTGGAAACACTAGCACCCAAATCACATAAAGCATAGCATTCATGATCTTTAATTTTAATTTTAATAGTTGGTTCCTGTCGGTGTCAAAACCGGCGGATCTCGGGTAGGGGGTCTCGAACTGTGCGTCTAAGGCGAATGGTAACAGGAGGCAGGGGACACGATTTTTTTACCCAGGTTCGGGCCCTCTTGATGGAGGTAAAACCCTACGTCCTGCTTGATTATACTTGATAATATGGGTAGTACAAGAGTTGATCTACCGCGAGATCGGAGAGGCTAAACCCTAGAAGCTAGCCTATGGTATGATTGTATGTTGTCCTACGGACTAAAACCCTCCGATTTATATAGACACCGGAAGGGGCTAGGGTTACACAAGGTCGGTTACAAAGGAGGAGATATACATATCCGTATTGCCTAGCTTGCCTTCCACGCCAAGTAGAGTCTCATCCGGACACAGGACGAAGTCTTCAATCTCATATCTTCATAGTCCAACAGTCCGGCCAAAGGATATAGTCCGGCTGTCCGGAGACCCCCTAATCCAGGACTCCCTCAGTAGCCCCTGAACCAGGCTTAAATGACAATGAGTCCGACGCGCAGTGTTGTCTTCAGCATTGTAAGGCGGGTTCCTCCTCTGAATACACCATGGAAGAATTTGAATACAAGGATAGTGTCCGACCCTGCAAAATAAGTTCCACATACCACCGTAGAGAGAATAATATTACCACAAATCTAATCTGCTGACACGTTTTGGCAGCATGACATCACGCCACGGCCCGGTAATTATTTGAACCGTTTTTCTTTAACCAACCCCGCACATAACGCGAGGCGGTTTCTTGACACGTCTTGTCAAAGCAGAGATCGTGTTCCCCTTATTACGGGATTCTCATCAATACGGACGTGGGTAACCCAACCGTGCCTAGGACTCCTAGATTTTAGGCAAGTCCCAAACGGCCACGAGGAGGACGCTTGATATTCACCCTCTTTATAAAGGGACAAGGCTGTTACTTTTTTCCCTCCTGTGCTCAATTGAATCCCTCCCCCGCCTCGAGTTCTAACACCCAAAGCCAAGGTCAGGTGCTTCGGACCTTCAATCATGTCCGGATCCAGCCTTCAAGGCCGGTGGATGCCCTCCTCCGTCACGGAGGAGGACATCAAGAAGTTGAGGGAGGCCAGATATCTGACCGCCGAAATTTCGCATAGACTGCCCGCCCGAGGGCAGGTCGTCCCTACTCCCGAACCCAACGAGAGTGTTGTGTTCATCTCCCACTTCCTCTAAGGACTAGGGCTCGCTCTGGATCCCTTTGTTAGGGGTCTCATGTTGTATTACAGGCTGGATTTTCACGATCTGGCCCCGGATTCCCTTCTTCACATCTCGTCATTTATTGTCGTGTGTGAGGCATTCCTCCGCATTACCCCTCACTTCGTCTTGTGGCTTAAGACCTTCGATGTGAAGCCGAAGATGGTCGAGGGACAGTACGCAGCGTGCGGAAGTGCTTTAATAAGCAAAATTGCTGATGCTCCACGGCCAAAGGGTTCTTTTCCAGAGGTGTCCGGATTGTGGCAACGGGAGTGGTTTTACGTCACAGCTCCCCGAAGTGCCAAGTGGGTAGCTGCCCCCACCTTTCGCTCGGGCCCTCCACCACAACTGATGTCATGGATCAGCAGGGGACTGAGCTGGGGTCCAGCCAAGGACGTGCCAATACTGCAGAGCCGTATCCGAGATCTCTTTGAGGGAGATTTCAGTCTGGTTATGGTAATGCAAGTCATGCTGGTTCGTCGAGTCCAGCCTTGCAAATGTCGGCCCCTCCGCATGTGGGAATTCAACCCAGAAGGACGGCACACTATTCAGAATTTCCTCGGCATGACGCACGAGGAGATGTACAAATCGTTCTTCGGACCCCAAATAGTGTGTTCGGACACTACCGAGGACGTGGGCCTGAGCAGCAACCGCACCGCTGCCCAAGTAAGTAATCCCATGGCCGAACACACCGTCCTTTTATTTATCATGACATCATTCTGAAGAATCGCTCTTTGACCAGGACTGGATAACAAAGGCGAAGATGATCCGGTGTTTGGCCCCCCTTCCTGAAGGCTTGGACAATCTGGTGCTGGAAAAGATGCTCGAGCCAGCACCTTGTCCGGTGCCCTCAAAGGAAGATGAAGGGGGGAATAAAGAGGGCGAAAGCGGGCCTCCATCGCTACCTATTCCAACCGAGCGAATAAGTGCCTCCGCGAGGGAGGATAACTGAGGGGAAGAATCTGATATTCTCTCTCCCCGGGGAAGGAAGAGGACTACCTCCGAAGATCCGGAAATCAAGGTTTCCAAACAGGAGAAGAAATCTCCGCCAGAGGGCCCTACCTCGGAGGGTGTTCTTGCCGCACAATGTTCGCGCGGGGATCATCCCTCTAACGAGCTGTAAGTAATCAAAAGGTATTTAATAGTGAAGATATCCTACCTTACTTCTGAGGAAAATAACTGAAGTATTTATCTTGCAGTTCGGATCTTAGCCCTTCTCAGCTGAGCTCGTCTTCGGGGGATCTTCTTCCGGAGATGATGGAGAGCAAAACGCCTCCTCCTGCCACACCGCCTTATGAAGCGGGCGACCCTGAGGTGTCGTCGCGGAGGGCTTCTCCTGATCCGGCAAGGCCAGAAGGTAATCCTATGGCCACCCGTAGTCCTCAGTATCCGGCTCTCGAAGAGAGAAATCAAAAGAGTCTGACATCGTCTGGTGCGCGGTCAGATGTACGGAGGGATCTGCTGGAGAAGGCGGCTATCTCAGAAGAGCACCGCACATTGATGGGTACGGTGATTGAAAGGATTTCGTCCGCCGAAAGCGGGCTGCATGAAGCCTTTATGAGTCTACTGACGGGTTTTGAGGTACGTGAAATGATGTATGTTTTTGAAAGTACCACACATTTTTAGATGTGCCATGTGTAGATAGTAGCCCCTAAGACTCTGGTTGTCGTCGAAAACGGCGGCAAACAGAGGATCATAGTCCCAGGTAATAACCAGACTGCCTTTATGTGCAGGTGATGGAGGCTCCGGTGGCTAGCCGGACTGATGGGTATGCCAAACTAAAGCGGCAGTTGGATGCGGCAGATGCCGACATCGTGCTTGTCAACGAGCGGCTTGACAAGGCATAGGGTGACTGGCCTTTCTGGTGATCGTCACATAATAAGAGCAGCATGATGCCAGTATATTTAATATGTTGTGACTGCAGATGGAGCGGCCACCATGGAGACCCTTCGGGCGGAGCTTGCCCGAGCCAAGGAGCAAGCAAGGAGTAGCAATGTGTCTGCTTTGCAAGCGGCCGAAGAGTTAAGGGCCGAACAGGCTGCACATTGCGAGAGCAAAAAGAAAATGGCCAAGATGGCTGTAAAGTTAAAAGATACTGCCGACCGTTGCTAGCTTCTTGAAGAAGAAAACCGGGCGAAAGCGACGGACCTGGAAAAGGCCACGATGGCGACCAAAGACACCCGCTCTGCGATGAGAGCGAAAAAAGAGGAGCTGCGTCAAGCCCGGGATATCGCGGCTGGGAAACCCTTTATGCTACGGAGGAAGTTTGGAGATCCTCGGTATGCCCCTCTGGAACGGCTGTGGAGTTCGGCGGACTCATATCTAGACTTGGCGGCGAGTGCTGTCGATGCGGCCGAATACTTCCGAGATCAAACAGATCGTGAAGTGGACAAGCTATTCTGGTCACAATTTAACGTTCCAGAGCATCCTCTTCCATTGACTGATCGGCTTGCCGAATGGGCTGAGCTGAATAGATTGTCCGGACTCGCCATGAGGTCTGTTGTGGATCATCTGTGGCTGGAAATGCCAAAGCCGAACAGCTATTTTAGTTTGGTGCAGCAGTTCCTTGGTGCGGTGCCGCGCATTAATGTGATGAAGAGGTCGGCGTGCATAGAAGGCTCGCGGATGGCCCTTGCCCGTGTCAAAACATACTGGGCGGAGATGGATGCCACAACTGTTGCGGCGCAGGGTTCGGCCATAGGCCGAGTGGCTATCGGGCACTATTTTGAAGAAGTTCTTGAAGGCGCTCGTTCGGTAGAGGCCCAGTGCTCGAAGAATATTATGTTTGAGTGACATGTATTCCCATTGTAAAAACAATGTTTTATTAAGTTTATCAAGGCTGTATTTATACTTTTGCCCGAAAGTATTATGATGCCTCCCGTGCGGTCGTTTATGTATATATGTATATAACCTGAAAGATTGCAGTCGTTAGCTTCAGCCCCCACGCATATAATGCGGGGGTGTTCGCAGAAGACGCATGTTCACACTTGATCCAACGTCTTGGTCCATTAAGGAGGTGATAGCGCAGCGAACTAGGCAACCGGACTATAATGCTTTAACACTTTCACTTAGCTAGAAGAGTTTGACAGTGGGGCTACTATACAGCCCCTGGTGGCTCCGCACTCATCCGAATTCGTGGTGCGTACATGCCTGGCCGGGAAGCGTCCCTTCGTTAAGGCGGAGGAATCCCGAAGATTCCGATAGGTCATCGAGTGGTTGACCAGTCTCACGCTATATCATGACAGTCAGTTTTCGGCTTTCTCTACTGAGGTGCTCGTCCGGATGAACCAGGGCACAATCGCAGTAGTTCTCCTGGTGCCGCCTTAGCCGATAGAGCGGAACGTAAGGCAGCAAAACACAGGAGCCGGGCAAACCCAACATTTAACCAAAGACATGATTCGGAGCTGATGCATATAAGGCCAAACTCGTGACGCCGAACACTCCCTAAGGTATTCGGTCTTTATGGTGTAAATCGAGCCTAAACAGTGCCCTTTGTAATAAGCCCCTGGTGTCCAGGTACGTGCAATATTCTGACGTGGCCACATGCCAATACGTTAGCATCCTTCTCAATTGTACTGAGAATCCGAGGGATGTGTATCAATAAGAGACAGTAAAAGAGGTTTACGCAGGGTCTTAATCTAAAAAGAATCCTTGGAACGGGTCCCTGCTACACGTCCGCACCTGTGTCTCCGTTGTGCCGTATTCTGGACGGGTGTAGCACGATGGTCATCTGAAAAAGAGAGGAATTTAATTGAAAAGTTGTCGTGTAAAAGGTAAGTTATACTAAATAAACAATATGAGTAAAGTTGAGCCTGATTGTCACTTGTGCGCGCGTGTTGAGCCCCTTGTATTGTAATAGTGGTATAGCCATCAAACCCGTATCAATTACATATAGCAGTACCGGACTCGTCCAACCATGTCCGTGGTCTTAACGATCTGTCAGATGCTTTAGTTGGTGAGGCCGTTTAGTGTGCGGCTGCCAAGGCAGCCGCACGGTCTTCCGCGCACATTGAGTGCTCAATATTTGCATTTACTGTAATGATGCCACGTGGACCGGGCATCTTAAGCATGAGGGAAGTGTAATGCGGTATTGCGTTAAACGTGCGAAAGCTTCGCGTCCGAGTAGTGCTTGATAGCCACTTTGGAACGGAGCGATGTGGAACGTTAAATTTTCGCTGCGGAAGTTATCGGGAAAGCCGAATATAACCTCTAGTAGCAGGGAGCCCGTGCAATGGGCCTCTAGGCCTGGCGTTACTCCTTTGAAGGTAGTATTGCTGCGGCTAATTTTTGTTGGGTCTATCCCCATTTTCCGGACTGTGTCCTGATATATCAGGTTTAAACTGCTGCCACCGTCCATCAAGACTCATGTGAAGTGGTATCCGTCAATTATTGGGTCTAATACCAAGGCAGCCCATCCTGCCCGCCGGATACTTGCCGAGTAATCTCGATGGTCGAAGGTGACCGGTTGGGATGACCAGTGGAAGAACTCCGCTGTGATAGGCCCTGGGACATGTGTTTCTAGGAGTGCCACTTTGTTTCTCCCCTTTGTCACATGTAATACGTTTACTGTTTTGACTTCTGGTGGGAACTTCTTCTGGTCCCCAGTGCTTTGCTTGCGAGGCTCGTCCTCGTCTTCGCTTGGTGTATCCTGCCCCTTGTGTTCGGCGTTGAGCTTGCCGAACTGCTTGAAGACCCAACATTCTCTATGGGTATGATTTGCATGTTTATCGGGGGTGCTATGGATCTGACATATTTGGTCCAGAATCTTGTTTAGGCTGGACAGTTCGTCTCTGTTGCCTTTGGGGGGCAGCTTTTGCTGACCTGGCCGAGAGCTTTTGAATCCGGCGTTTACCGCTGTGCTCTTCGGGCTGTCTTCTTTATTCCGGCGCTTGTTTTTTCTGCGTCGTGATTTCCCATTTCCGTCCCTGACTTAGGATGTACTTGGGTCGCTGGTGCTGCATCGGGCTAACCAGCTATCCTCGCCCGCGCAAAAGCGGGTCATGAGGCTTGTTAATGCTGCCATTGTTCTCGGCTTTTCTTGGCCGAGGTGTCTGGCAAGCCATTTGTCTCGAATGCTGTGCTTGAAAGCTGCTAAGGCTTCGGCGTCCATACAGTCGACTATTTGGTTCTTTTTAGTGAGGAACCTGTTCCAAAGCTTTCGGGCTGACTCTTCGGGCTGTCGAGTTATATGACTTAAATAGTCTACATCCGGTGGTCGGACATAGGTCCCTGGAAAATTTGCCTGAAAGGTGTCTTCGAGCTCTTCCCAGCTTCCAATGGAGTTTTTGGGGAGGCTTTTAAGCCAGTGTTGAGCTGGCCCTTTGAGCTTGAGGGGTAAGTACTTGATGGCGTGGAGATCGTCTCCGCGAGCCATATGGATATGGAGGATGTAGTCCTCAGTCCAGACCCCAGGGTCTGTCGTTCCATCGTACGCCTCTATGTTTACGGGTTTGAATCCCTCTGGAAATTCATGGTCTAGCACCTCATCGGTGAAACATAGGGGGTGTGCGGCACCCCTATATTTGGGTGTACCGAGGTATTGGGATGTTTGTTGTGTTGCATTGCATGCTGGAGCGCACTTGCGTGGCCCGTAGATGGATCTGGTTGCGCCGTACTTTTGATGCGAGTCCTCGCGTGGATCGCATACCGACTTATGTGCGGCATCATTTGCTGTTCTATGTTGGCCACGAGGTCGTCTATCTGACTGGATGGCCGTTTTGTTTTTTGGTTGCGGGGGATCTAAGGCCTCCTCATCGAATTCAGGTAGTAGCTTTCGCTTCGGGTAGCTCTTGGTGTGGCGATTATCACCGTACTTCGCTGCAGTGTTCAGTACTTCACTCCATCTGATTCTGAGTGTGTCTTGTGCAGCCCTGAGCCTTTGCTTCTGCTTTTTCAGACTCCTCGCAGTGGCAACCAGCCTTTGATGGGCATTCTGTTGCTCCAGGTGCCTGTCCGGTGTGATGTCGTCCGGACTGTTATCTTCGACGGGGTCGGGTTGTTCGGTTTGATTCTCCGTGTTGCCCTAGTCGCGCGATGGTTCACCCTGCTCTATCGCTGGGTCTATATGACTGCTGTTTCTGCCGAGGCGGGATTTGGAGCGGCGCTTACGCCACCGCTTTGACTACTTCTCGAGGGAACAACCCTTCGCTGCGTCCTTCCGTTCCTCGTCGTCGTTTTCTTTGGGTGTGTCCACCATGTATACATCATATGATGAAGTGGGCGTCCAGTGCCCTGTGGGCAGTGGTTCCTGTTCATCTCCTGCATCATCGTCCATACCATCGATGTCTTCGGAGTCGAAGTCGAGCATGTCAGTCAAATCGTCGACAGTGGCTACTAAGTGGGTGGTGGGTGGGCAGCGAATTTCTTCGTCATCCGCATCCCAATCCTGCCGGACATAGTTCGGCCAGGACTCTCCTGACAAGGAGAGAGACCTTAATGAGTTCAGTATGTCGCCGAAGGGCGAGTGCTGAAAAATATCCGTGGAGGTAAACTCCATGATCGGCGCCCAGTCGGATTCGATAGGCATGGGCGCAGGCGGTTCGGAGTCCGGGGCCAGGGAAGAATCCGGTAGTTCGGTGTCACGGCTCCCGTGAAGGGTAAGGTCGATATTCGGCTCGATCACCGATGAGAGTGCGGCCTCCGTGGCGGGGTCTATCCACCCGTCCATGGATGGCGCAATTGGCTCCGAATTGAGGGTCGGAGCGGTTGCCTGAACACTGTCTGATGGTAGAGCTAAATCATGCTTACCGTGAACGTGCGGCGCTCTTGGCAAGGGCTCGAATCCATCGAGGGTCGAGTCTCCACGAATGTCGGCTGTGTAATTTAAGCTTCCGAACCTGACCTGGTGGCCAAGGACGTAACTTTCGATCTGCTCCAGATGGCCAAGCGAGTTGGCCCGCAGTACGAAGCCGCCGAATACAAGGATCTGTCCGGGGAGAAAAGTCTCACTCTGGACTGCATTCGCTATGGATGATCGAACGAGCCATCCAGCCTAATGACGACGACACAGAGGAACTCTCAATGAAAGCACCAATGTCGGTGTCAAAACCGGCGGATCTCGGGTAGGGGGTCCCGAACTGTGCGTCTAAGGCAGATGGTAACAGGAGGCAGGGGACACGATGTTTTACCCAGGTTCGGGCCCTCTTGATGGAGGTAAAACCCTACGTCCTGCTTGATTATACTTGATAATATGGGTAGTACAAGAGTTGATCTAGCGCGAGATCGAAAAGGCTAAACCCTAGAAGCTAGCCTATGGTATGATTGTATGTTGTCCTACGGACTAAAACCCTCCGGTTTATATAAACACCGGAAGGGGCTAGGGTTACACAAGGTCGGTTACAAAGGAGGAGATATACATATCCATATTGCCTAACTTGCCTTCCAAGCCAAGTAGAGTCCCATCCGGACACAGGACGAAGTCTTCAATCTCGTATCTTCATAGTCCAACAGTCCGGCCAAAGGTTATAGTCCGGCTGTCCGGAGACCCCCTAATCCAGGACTCCCTCAGTTCCCACTCATCATAAAGTTTTCTAGGGATAGAAACTTCCAATTCAAGTTTTTCTTCATAAGATTGCATCAAGGCATCAACGATATGTTTAGTAAACGCTTTATTTTGACTATAAGCATGAGGAGAATTTAGCACGGATTGCAACAAGGAAATACAATAAATCAAAGAGCAATTTTCATAGTTAAATTCCTGGAAATCCATAATAGTGGGTTTAGCAACATCTAGGGTTTTAATTTCTTCAATCCCACTTTTATCAATTTTAGCATCAAGATCAAAAAATTCTGAATTCTTGGAACACCTTCTAGGTAAAGGTGGATCATATTCAGTCCCATCATTATCAAGATTCATATTGCAAAACAAAGATTTAATAGGGGACACATCAATAACTTTTAGATCTTCATCTTTATTTTCATAGCAATCCGGTTTAGCAGCCATCCTATTAACTAAGGTAGCCTGCCTATCCAAAATTTCAGCAGTCAATTTCTCAAGACGAGCAATCTGGGATCTTAAACCATCAAATTCTTTAGACATATCATCAAGCCTTTATTCATAAAACTCATATGTTCCTTAAGCTCGTTTCTAAAGAAACTATTATGTTCAAATTGCATAACCATAAAACTTCTGACATTGTTTTCGATCTCTTCTAACCTTTTAAGGTGAAGATCACCAAATTTAGGTAGAGCCATAGTGGCAAGCAAGCAAACTAACACACAAGCAAACAAAAAGCGGGCAAAAGGAGGCAAACGGGAAAGAGAAGGAGGATAGAGAGAGAGAGGGCGAATAAAATGGCAAGGGTGAAGTGGGGGAGAGGAAAACAAGAGGCAAATGGCAAATAATGTAATGCGGGAGATAAGGGTATGTGACGGGTACTTGGTATATTGACTTTTTCATAGACCTCCCCGGGAACGGCGCCAGAAATTCTTCTTGCTACCTCTTGAGCACTGCGTTGGTTTTCCCCGGAGAGGAAGGGATGATGCAGCAAAGTAGCGTAAGTATTTCCCTCAGTTTTTGAGAACCAAGGTATCAATCCAGTAGGAGGCTACGCGCCAGTCCCTCGTACCTGCACAAAACAAATAAATCCTCGCAACCATCGCGATAAGGGGTTGTCAATCCCTACACGGCCACTTACGAGAGTGAGATCTGATAGATATGATAAGATAATATTTTTGGTATTTTTGTGATAAAGATGCAAAGTAAAATAAAAGCGAAGTAAAAAGCAAAGGAAATAACTAAGTATTGGGAGATTAATATGATGAAGATAGACCTGGGGGCCATAGGTTTCACTAGTGGCTTCTCTTGAGAGCATAAGAAGTCTACGGTGGGTGAACAAATTACTGTTGAGCAATTGACAGAATTGAGCATAGTTATGAGAATATCTAGGTATGATCATGTATATAGGCATCACGTCCGACACAAGTAGACCGACTCCTGCCTGCATCTACTACTATTACTCCACTCATCGACCGCTATCCAGCATGCATCTAGAGTATTAAGTTAATGAAAACAGAGTAACGCCTTAAGCAAGATGACATGAAGTAGAGGGATAAACTCATGCAATATGATGAAAACCCCATCTTGTTATCCTCGATGGCAACAATACAATATGTGCCTTGTCGCCCCTACTGTCACTGGGAAAGGACACCGCAAGATTGAAACCAAAGCTAAGCACTTCTCCCATTGTGAGAAAGATCAATCTAGTAGGCCAAACCAAACTGATAATTCGAAGAGACTTGCAAAGATAATCAATCATACATAAAAGAATTCAGAGAAGATTCAAATATTGTTCATAGATAGACTTGATCATAAACCCACAATTCATCGGTCTCAACAAACACACCGCAAAAAGAAGATTACATCGAATAGATCTCCACAAGAGAGGGGGAGAACATTGTATTGAGATCCAAAAGGAGAGAATAAGCCATCTAGCTACTAACTATGGACCCGTAGGTCTGAGTAAACTACTCACACTTCATCGGAGGGGCTATGGTGATGATGTAGAAGCCCTCCGTGATCGATGCCCCCTCCGGCGGAGCTCCGGAACAGGGCCCAAGATGGGATCTCATGGATACAGAAAGTTGCGGCGGTGGAATTAGGGTTTTGGCTCCGTATTTGATCGTTTGGGGGTATGTAGGTATATATAGGAGGAAGGAGTACGTCGGTGGAGCAACAAGGGGCCCACGAGGGTGGAGGGCGCGCCTGGGGGGGGGGGTAGGCGCGCCCCCTACCTCATGGCCTCCTCTTTTGTTTCTTTACGTAGGGTCCAAGTCCCCTGGATCACGTTCGGTGAGAAAATCATGTTCCCGAAGGTTTCATTCCGATTGGACTCCGTTTGATATTCCTTTTCTTCAAAACCCTGAAATAGGCAAAAAAACAGCAATTCTGGGCTGGGCCTCCGGTTAATAGGTTAGTCCCAAAAATAATATAGAAGTGGATAATAAAGCCCAATAATGTCCAAAAAAGTATATAATATAGCATGGAGCAATCAGAAATTATAGATACATTGGAGACGTATCACTTGTCTGGAAGATTAACTCCTACTTGATTCAAGTGATTGTAGTACCCAGACATTCTGAGTACATGCTCACTAGCTGAGATATTCTCCTCCATCTTGTAGGCAAAGTACTTGTCAGAGGTCTCATACCTCTCCACATAGGCATGAATCTGAAATACCAATTTTCAACTCTTGGAACATCTCATATGCTCCGTGGCATTCAAAACGTTTTTGAAGTCCCGGTTCTAAGCCATAAAGCATGGCACACTAAACTATCAAGTAGTCATCATATTGAGCTTGCAAAACGTTCATAACGTCTACATCTGCTCCTGCAACAGGTTTGTCACCTAGCGGTGCATCAAGGACATAATTCTTCTATGCAACAATGAGGATAATCCTTAGATCACGAACCCAGTCCGCATCATTGCTACTATCATCTTTCAACTTAGTTTTATCTAGGAACATATCAAAAATAACGGAGCTATATCGCAAGCTATTGATCTACAACATAGATATGCAAATACTATCAGGACTAAGTTCATGATAAATTAAGTTCAATTAATCAAATTACTAATAAACTCCCACTTAAATCAACATCCCTCAAGTTGTTTAAGTGATAATGATCAATATCAACTAACCCATGTCCGATCATCACGTGAGATGGGGTAGTCATCAGTGGTGAACATCTCTATGTTGATCATATCTACTATATGACTCATGTTCGACCTTTCGATCTCCAGTGTTTTGAGGCCATGTCTGTACATGCTACGCTCGTCAAGTTTAACCCAAGTATTCCGCATGCGCAAAACTATCTTGCACCCGTTGTATGTGAACGTAGAGTCTATCACACCCGATCATCACGTGGTGTCTCAACACGACGAGCTGTAGCAACGGTGCATACTTAGGGAGAACACTTTTTACTTGAAATTTAGTGAAGGGATCATCTTATAATGCTACCGCCGTACTAAGAAAAATAAGATGCATAAAAAGATACACATCCCAAGCAATCAAAATATGTGACATGATATGGCCATCATCATCTTGTGCTTTTGATCTCCATCTCCAAAGCATCGTCATGATATCCATCATCACCGGCTCGACACCTTGATCTCCATCGTAGCATCGTGGTCGTCTCGCCAACTATTGCTTCTACAACTATCCTAACGCATAGTGATAAAGTAAAGCAATTACATGGCGTTTGCATTTCATACAATAAAGAGACAACCATAAGGCTCCTGCCGGTTGCCAGATATCTTACAAAACATGATCATCTCATACAATAACGTTTATCACATCATGTCTTGACCATCACATCACAACATGCCCTGCAAAAACAAGTTAGACGCCCTCTACTTTGTTGTTAAAATTTTTACGTGGCTGCTATGGGCTTCTAGCAAGAACCGTTCTTACCTACGCATAAAACCACAACGGTGTTTCGTCAAGTTTGTTATTTTAACCTTCTTCAAAGAACGTCCGTAGTCAAATTCGACTAAACTAAAGTAGGAGAAACAGACACCCGCCAGCCACCTTTATGCAAAACTAGTTGTATGTCTGTCGGTGGAACCGGTCTCATGTGCGTGGACATGTAAGGTTGGTCCGGGCCGCTTCATGCGACAATATCGCCGAATCAAAATAAGACGTTGGTGGTAAGCAGTATGACTATCATCGCCCAAAACTCTCTGTGTTCTACTCGTGCATATCATCTACGCATAGACCTGGCTCATGATGCCACTGTTGGGAATCATTGCATGGAAAACAAAAAAATCTACGCACACGCAATGATATATCCATGGAGATGCATAGCAATGAGGGGGATAGTGTGTCTACGTACCCTCGTAGACCGTGATCAGAAGAGTTTCTCAACGCGGTTGATGTAGTCGAACTTCTTCGTGCTTCAACTGATCAAGTACCGAACGCACGACATCTCCGTGTTCTGCACACATTTAGCTTGGTGACGTCCCTCGCCTTCTTGATCCAGCAAACGTCGAGGTAGTAGATGAGTTCCGTCAGCACGACGGCGTGGTGACGGTAATGGTGAAGTGATCCTCGCAGGGCTTCGCCTAAGCACTACGAAGATATGACCGTGAGAGTAAACGGTGGAGGGGGGGCGCACACGGCTAATAATTGTCCGGGGTGTGCTAGCACTACAAAAAAATACACATCCGTGATGATACGTGTTTGTCATAGTAGGTCGTGTTTTCTGTCATGCATGTACATCCATGACAAATTTATGACAGAATCAAGATAGTCATACCTGTGCTGTCGTAGAAGTGTTCCATGACATTGCCAAAATTATGACATTGCCAAAATTATCATCACGGAAGTGTCCACTTCCATGACGATAAATCGCGCGTCACAGAAGTGCTTTCGTCAAGGGTGACCGACATGTGGCATCCACCGTAATGGAATGCTGTTAAGCTATCGGGTCAGATTTTGGATCCGATAACCCGTTAACAGCCATGACCAATGCCGATTTTCCACGTGTAAAATTCTCATTGGCTAACGGATCCACGCGTCAGCTCCGCGTTGGCACATGTGACACTCATCCAACGGTCGAGATGGGCCTATGATATGTTGACATGTGGACCGGCCCAAAAGTGGCCCACAAAGATTAAATGGGCCGGCCCAACCGAAGGCCCATAAGATTTATCGGACCATAATGGGCCGGCCCAGCTAAAGGCCCACAAAATTTAGAGGACCATAATGGGCCGGCCTAGCTAAAGGCCCACACGATTTTGCAGACCATAATGGGCTGGCCCAGCTAAATGCCCACAAGATTTTGCGGACCACAATGGGCCGGCCCAGCTAAAGGCCCACAAGATTCTGCCGACCATAATGGGCCGGCCCAGCTAAAGGCCCAACATTCTCTGTCAAATCGGCCTGTCAACGGCCTGTCCTAAACTTGTCATGAACGCGGCCCATGGTCACTTCTGGCCCGTTAACAGTCCGCTAAGTAATTGGGCCGAATTACGGCCCGGTGTATTTCCGGCCTGTTAAAGGTCCGGCTTCATTTGGGCCCATTTACAGGCCATCAAAACTTTCAGCCCATAAACGACCGTGAAGGATTTGGGTCATATTCGGCCATGTCTGACATTCGACCTGTTAGAGGCCCACTATAGCTTTGGGCCACTTTTGGCCTGTTGTCGTTTTCGGCCTGTTAACGCCGGACGTAAACCATGGGCCATATGTGGCCCAACATCATATCAGGCCCATTAACGGCCCATATAAAAATGACGATAATCTAGCCCGACCGAAGATCCGGCCTGTTAAAGGCCCGTGTATTAGGTCGGCGCATTTACGGCCCGTCCGAATTTCGGCCTGTTAAAGTCCAGTGGGTTATTTGGTGCAATCAGGGCCCAATCTCACTTTCGGTCTATTAAAGGCCCATGTATTTTATGGGCTCGAGATATTTACACCTGTAAACGGCCTATTTTTACCGAGGGCCCAAATTATGTTTAGGCCTGTTAAAGGCCCACTATGGGCACAGGCCTACCAGAAAAATATGAAAGCTTATGCTGATTTAGGCCCAGATATTTTTAGTGGGCTACATGCCAATTTCGGCCCGTACTCGTTTTTAGCCCAATTGGAATGGGCCCGACGAATGTTGGCATGTTGTGCTCCTACGAAGCTTTCGGCCGAATACATTACTAAGATAAACCTACACTATACAAAAATAGCATCGTAATTACTGCAGCCTGAGGCAGCATCATAAATGTTGTATCACAACAAAATAAATTCCAACCATACAACAAAAGGCCGGTTGGCATAAAGTTTACAGTCCTTCCAGATAAAAGCACCATCAGATGTATAGAAGCACAGATCATTTGACCTGAGTGCTAATGTTTCAGGCTGTAGAATCTGATGGAGCAGCACGATCTCCACCTTTTTCCGCCATTGCTCTTGAACAACGAAGAGAATGTCTGATAGTCTGGTTTCAAAACCATTCATATCTTGACGACATTTCTCAACCACTATTCTTGTTTCCGAAACAACGTCCATTAGGGATTAGACTTGTGTCTGGAGCACAGATATATCACTCTGTCTAGCAGGAAGATTTTGTTCAGTAGGCGATTTGGACGAGGTTACCTTGACAACCAACCCAGAATTACGCAGGAAGGTGCTTTTTGCACTGTTAGTGGAGAGATACTGACGCAGCAAGAGGTGACATTGTGCCTGTAGTAGCCTCATCACCTTCAGGTGGTTGTGGCTGTTCAATCATTTGTTCCATAGCTTCCTGAAAGTTTGAACTTGTAGATTAGTGTACCAGATAAGTTACTAATGAGACAAAAACAAACAAAGTAGGTTAAATGTTTATACATAACTTATTTTGGTGAACTACTGTAATACATTAGCATGTATTGTAGTGCCAACTACATAATAAAATCACTTTCGGAACATATGTCCATGTAGCATGCCTACTGTATTGTCTATTTCCTCACATTCGTTGACATCTAAGGATAAAGAGACATGGTTTAAAGTAGAATGAACATAGTATGACATCATTCATATCATGGGCAAATAGATATAAAACAAACAGGCTATTTTATCATTGTGTGCGCACGTGAACATAACAACTAGATTACAGATCAAGACCAAAAGAATATCCTTCATCTCTTTTAAACCATGTAAGGTGAAATGATACGTTAAGACAACTGTGAATAAAAGTGAACAGAGTAACTGACATTGGCTGCAAACTAAGTAGTTAAATGAACACATCACAGTACCAATCAGTTCAAGGCAGGAGGAGTAAGGACTTACAACAGCGGCTTGGACTGGTGTGCTCATGCCCTTCATCTTGCTGGTGTGGCAATCCTTGAAGATTTGCACTGCATTCGGTTCAGGTTCTTTTTGGTCCACACGAGATTTACTCTGTATTTGGAACAACTCAATATAGATACGATAATATGGCACAAAAAAAGAAGGAAGTAGCAGCTATTTACAAGAGCCTCGCAGTGTGCAATATAGCTACGAGATCCTGTGGTCTGTTGGAATTTCACTTTAGAACGGTTGGTTTTGTTCTTCAAATAGTTAGCCTAGAAGAAGATACACTTGTAAGGCACATACATAAATACAAGTTCAATATGTGGTCTGATCAAATACATATAGCCTACCTGATACTTTGGATCAAACCAGTGTTTAACGAGGGCTGTCCAGTCTTCATTTGTAATATATTCCACTAGAGATGTTTGGGCGATTTCATTGTTAGCCTTGCCTTCAAAGTGAGATTTTGTAAGGTGGTACCGATATTGTCGCAGAGTAGACTGAAAAACATGAGTGCATGCTTGTCTAGTTGCATCATCTTTCGGATCTAACTTGAACCTCATCTATTGAAAAAAGAATGTGAGTCTTATTAGGAGGAAGCTAGAAAGTATTGGACAGAGCAAGACAATATTACTAATTGCGATGAATAACATTACTTATGGATAAATGGTCAAGGAAGGTGTTAAAATGGGTATTGTCTTTCTCATTCCTGTACTGGATCCACGTTGGGAGGATACGTGCATGACACCTAACGGCAACGGCTGCCTCTGATACTAACTTGGCTGACTCTGTAGCATCACGTGACCTTTTTAAACCTGCCTCAAAATGGATCTCCATTCCTCCTCCTTTAGATTTTGTTAATCTGTCAAGCATTATCCCTGATGTCTGTTTCCGCTTGCGCCGTGGTGCTAGTTCAACAACGAATATGGAAAGTGTTAGTGTACATCAAACTATGAGAGTACATATAAAGGAGCATGCAACTGCAACTTGACTCGGTCAGGTACCGTCTTGGTGTTGATGCTCATGAGGTTCATCTGATCTTGCCAAGTCCTGCTGTGTCAGCAGTGCTTCGGAAGTAGTGTTAGGTGCGAAGGCAGCTTGGGAACTATCCAGTTCCGGAGCAAACGAACGAGTAACTGGTTGAGATGCTGGTACAGTTGAAGCGGATGCTGCAGCCGGTGGAGCAGGTGATACTGTGTTTGTAGATTTAGCCGGTGGACTTGGACCTTCTACTGCACTATAAGTACCAGCAGAATCTCAATGGCAGAACCTTTTCCGTTTCACCTGACGAGTAACAGCACTCCCTACTATATTATTTTCCTTGCTCTTTTTTGACTTTGCCATGTCAAGCTGTACCCACAACACAAAAGAATAAAATCGCTCTTCAGAACTCATTGATGCATGATACAGACAAGCAATACTTTGATGTAAGATAACCGTATGAGGATGGAATATGTAAGAAAAACAGGACAGCATGACATATTCACAGCTACGATGTGCAAACTAAGCAGAAGGATTTTCAAGAAAATAGAAGTAATGCAAGCTAGACATCATATGAAAGATGCAACCAATATTACTCTGCCAAGTTAAAAGTGTCTTGTCATAAGTGGCAATTCGAAAAATTAGAAGCAGTACAACGTAGAAATCAATGCAAGATGCAACCACTATCAAACTGCCATGTTAAAAGCATCCAATCATGAGTGACTGATGCGGGATACACAATAGCAGTACTTTGATGTAAGAACATGGTATGATAGATAGATGCAATGTATTCTAGACACAGAAAGCCATGTCATATGCACATGTATAACGTATAAACTCAGCAGGTGCAATTTAATCAAAATAGAAGAAATACAGGCTAGACAACATATGCAACATGAAACCAATTATCACACTGTCAACTTAGAGGAAGCACCTGCGATGGTGGAGTACGGGAGATGAACTCATCATGTAGACTTGGGACTTCAACTTCATTAGCAGTAAAAGTGGCAAATCTAGAGAGTCTCTGTTTGCGTCGGTGCGGAGGACCACCAACATCCCCTAACTTACTCTTTTCCTTCATATTTTCTAATATTGCCTTATGAAGTCAAAACCACAAGAAGATGAATAAAATTAGCTCTGCATAACTGGTTGATGCATGATACAGACGAACACTACTTTGATGTAAGGCAAGCGCAGGATAGGAGGATGGAATATATACAAAAAAGACAGCGTTTCATATTCACACGTATGATAGAGGATGGAATATGTATGAAAAAACAGTAAGCGGAAGGCATTTCAACAAAATTAGAAGAAATGAAAGCTAGGCACCATATCAACATGCAACCAATATCACTCTATCAGGTAAAAAGTGTCTTGTCGTAAGTGCCATTTCAAGAAATTAGAAGCAGTACAAGCTAGAAGACAATGCAAGATGCAACGTACATCACAGTCCCAAGTTAAATGTGTCTTATGGGTAAGTGATCGTTGCAGGTATAAGTTGTAAGCTACGCAGATGCAATTCAACATAATCAGAAGCAATACAAACTAGACATCATACGGAAAACACAACCACGTATAACAGTTCCAAGTAAGAGCAAGCACCTGTGATGGTGGAGTAGGGGAGATGTGCTCATCATGTACACGTATGTTCTAGAAATAGGAACACGTGTCATATTCACAGGCATTATGTGTAAAGTAAGCAGATGCAATTCAAGTTAGAAGCAATACAAGCTAGACATCATACACAACATGCAACCACATATAATAGTGTCAAGTTAGAGCAAGCACCTATGATGGTGGAGTAGGGGAGATGTCCTCATCATCTACACAGCTATGTTGACTGTCCAGCCTTGTGTTGTCTTGCGAATCTTGTTGGGAGGATGGCGTAGTAGAATCTGTAGAGACCCCCCTGTTTGAGTTGCTCTGAAGGACCACCATCATCCACTGCCGGACTAATTTCCTTTAGCTGTAATGATTTTGCATTGTGAAGTCAAACCGATAAGAAAAAGGAATAAAATTCGCTCTTCAGAACTCATTCATGCATGATACTGACGAACACTACTCGGATGAAAGGCAAACACATGATGCGAGGATGGAATATGTATGAAAAACAGGATGGTGTGACATATTCACACCTATGATGTGGTAACTAAACAGAAGGCATTTCAACAAATTAGAAGCACTGCAAGCTAGACACCATATGAAAGATGCAACCAATATCACTCTGCCAAGTTCAAACTGTATGGCGTTTCAACAAATTAGAAGCAGTACATGCTAGAAATCATATGCAAGACACAACCAATATCACAGTGGTGACTTAAAGGTGCCTTATCATAAGATATAGTATGTACAAAAAACAGGAAAGCGTGTCATATTCACATGTATCATGTGTAAGCTAAGCAGATGCAGTTTACACTAATTAGGAGCAATACAAGCTAGACACCATATGCAACATGCAACCAGATATCACACTGCCAAGTTAGAGCAAGCACCTTGGATGGTGGAGTAGGGGAGCGGAGACTTGGACCTTGTAATGCACTATCAGTACAAGGAGAATCGGTACAGATGCTCCGTTTACGTTGCTGCAGAGGACCACCATCATCGCCTTCCTTACTCTTTTCCTTCCTCTTTCTTGATTTTGCCTTGTCAAGTCAAACCCACAAGAAAAAGGAATAAAATTTTCTCTTCAGAACTCATTGATGCATGATACTGACGAACACTACTTTCATGTAAGACGAACACTACATATCACACTGCCAAGTAAGAGCAAGCACCTGCGATGGTGGTGTGGGGGAAGTGCGGTGATCAACTAGAGAGCTACGTTGACTATCTTCATTTAGCCTTGCTGTTTCTTGAGAATCATGCGGGGAGGATGACACTGCACTCTTTAAACGAGTATGGCGTCTCACAGAAACCCACCCGGGTGACTGTCTCATCATAAGTGATTGACGAGGGATACAAAAGAGCATTAGTTTGATGTACGAACATGGTTAATAGACATATGTAGTATGTATCAAAAACAGGAAGGCATGTCATTATCAAAGGTATAATGTGTAAAGTAAGCAGATGCAATTTAACCAAATTCGAAGCAATACAAGCTAGACACCATATGCAACATGCAACCACATTTGACAGCGTGAAGTTAAAGCAAGCACCTGGGATGGTTGTGTGTGGAAATTGAGATTATCAACTGCAGAGCTACGTTTACTGTCTCCAACTGCTGACACTGCACCCGTTAGAGCGCTGGAACGCTTAGTGCTTATCTTCGAATTACACTGGAGCGACTTCTATCTTTTCTTTTCTGCATTCATCAACACTGCGTCAGAGTCTGGAATACCCATGTGTTGGGGATATTACTACTGGGCGTAAACCGGCCAGGACAAGCCGGGTTAACTTCATCAGTAGTTGAGTGTGATAAAAGCCCATGAGGGCAGATGAGGGCTAAAGGCCCATAATCGGTTTAAGTCCTATAGCTATAAACCGGCGTCGGTATGTAACTTGTGTTATAGGTTAGGAATAGTGGAGACCGAACCGGACGCATCTATGAGCCGGTATCGAGACTCTGTGAACCGACGGGCGTCCCCATGTATATAAGGGGACAACCCGGCGGCGGTTGAGGGGGAGACAACAACTCGAGACATAGGCGAAGCTTATTTGCTCCCTAGTCATCGAAACACCCATCAATTCCATCACAACTAGACGTAGGCTTTTACCTTCATTGAAGGGGCCGAACTAGTATAAACTCTCTTGCGTCCTTGTGTCCGCTTTAACCCCTTCAAGCTAACCCGTAGCGATGGCTCCACGACTAAGTCCTTTCTCTAGGACAACTGCCGTGACAAAACCACGACAGTTGGCGCCCACCGTGGGGCTATCGCACGATGGTTTCCGGTTCTTGGAGGGCCGCTTTGAAGGACTCAAGGGCTACGCTGTAGGCCGGATGACTAAGAGTCGTCGCGGCAAACTCTAGATCAACGATGCAGGCTGGGGCCCCAAGGCTGGCTCAATTGAGTACGGGTACCGGGTCCCCTTTGGTAGCATTCATGTTTTCATTGGCAAGATCGGTGAACCGGGCCCTGAGCCGGACATCTACACCGACCTCGTCGAGACGGCTCAGCGTACGCGATCCGCCCGGATTAAACCGGCCATGAAGCGTGCCTTCGTGGGAATGATCCATGGAGGGAGTTATGAGGATGGATCGGAGCTTTGCGGGGTGACTGCCATTCGTTCCGGTGACGAATCTTCGACCGGAGAAGCCGAATCTCTTTATCAGCTACAAATGGCCAGATTGAGAGCTGTTCAGATGGTGACAGTATTCCGGACCCCTCTGATCTGCCTAACCGGGTTGGAATATTCATGACCAGAACACAAGCAGCGCTTCACTCTTCGACAGCCGCGGCAACGATCTCCGGTTCAGCAGCGGCAACGGTTGCCGGGGCGGGAGGCCCTGTGCGCCCACCGGCTCAGGTTCTATCAGAACTATTTGATGCGTTGGCGGTGCTTATGGCAGAAGTTAATCCGCCAGATCAGGACGCTCACAACACGGAGATTGCAAAGGTAAAGGAACAAATCACCCAAGCCAAAACGGATCTGGCGGCTGAGGACACCAGGATGGCTGCAGAGCGGGCCGCTTTAGACGCACAGGCCTACAGGCTTATGTTGGATCAGAGCGCGTCGCATGAAGTCATGAGGAGGAAGCACCAGTCCCGCTTACCTCCGGTTTTCGAGGCCAGAGACCTTTTCAACACTCCAGGACCAAGAGCCAGTAATCCGCTGGAGGGGAACCGGGCAGAAGCCCCTGGGACCGGTGCACCGGTTCAGCCCCGTCTGATGGACCTGCCTCGTCAAAACACCGTTATACCTCAGGATGCTTTAACACCTCTGGGTCACTACTCCAACCCAATGGACAATCTTGTTGCCGCTGCTGCATGACTGGAGGCCATTCCAGTTGAAGGTGACTCACCGCAAGCAGTAGAGATGCGACGGGTCAAGGAACTTCTGAGGACAGCTTTGGCCCAACAGGAGGCGTACTCGTACAGCCGCGACCGAATCCACTCGACCCCCTGTCCAAGCCGGAGCTATAGCAGACATATGGATGAACCAGCAGTGTCGAGTAATGAACGACGTGGAGCACCCCGTGGTTACAACCCGACGGGTGGTGCTGATGACGCTCAGGAAGTGGTGAACTGGGCCCGAGCGCGTAGGGAGGCCGAGTTAGCCGCACAGCATCAGGCTCGGCAGCTCACGCCGGTTCGTCCAACCATTTCGATCGAACCTGGTGTTACTTCTAGTTCTTTGGGGGTGCCTTGCCTCGTCCCCGCTTTACGCAACGTGTGTTTGCCCAAGGATTTCAAAGGCCCACGCAAGGTACCAAATTATACGGCGGATCAACCATGCACGGTTTATTAACAATTTCAAGGATACGTGTAAATAGCCTATGTCGATAGTGGACTTAGCTGCATGTGTCCAGGAGGAAGGAGAGTCAACGACACTTGGGTACGCCGGGTTTCACAAGTGTTGCACTCCTCAGACTGCATCGACGCTGACACCGCAGTATTAACCCTAGAAGGCAACTGCCAGTTTGGGCCCCTGAAGTTGAAATTGGGACGGATGAAGCGTCATTGCACCGACATGGGGACCCTCATGGCCGCTTTGGTAAAATATGCTGATTCTGATAGTACCAAGGATCCCGAATCTGATGATGACAAGACAGGGAAGGGGAAGAAGAACAGCAGCTCCAAAGGTCAGTAGCATCACTGGATAGGCAATGGCGGAGGAGGCAAGCGTAAAGCGGATGGCAACATGGATTTTGTGGCTAATACCAACGTACAGGACAATGGCCAACGGTGCAAGGGTAGGCCGAAAAATCATAGTGGAGCGCCCAACCCCAACCCAAACCGCCTAAACTATCTGCTAAGCCAGCCCTGTCCAAGACATGGGACGAAGGAGGAGCCAGCAAACCACCTTTGGAAGGATTGCTTTATTATGAAGGAGTTCAAGAATTCTAATAATTTCCGGTATGATCACGGATCTGGCGGTGGCTCAGGGTCCGGGCCGGGTTACGGTGGAGGAAGTTCCGGTTCAGGATTTAATGGTAATCGGGGCGGACATAATGGTCAAAATAGTCAGAACAACCAGGGTGGTTACAACCAACAGCAGCAACAGTCAGGTTACCAAAGCAACCCAAAGCAGTTGAGTAATGGGCAGTACCATGTCTTTACCACTAGCTTGGACAAGCGAGACCGGAAGGTTCAGAGGCGGACAGTCAACTCTGTTGAACCGGCCACACCCTGTTATCTACGTTGGTCTGAACAGCCAATCATATGGAGCAGAGAGGATCACCCACTCCAGGTCAATAATCCGGGTCAGTTGGCTCTGGTGGTGGCGCCTCAGGTGGGAGGTTATAAGTTCACCAAGGTGCTCATGGATGGAGGGAGCAGCATTAACATCCTATACTATGAGACCTTCTGTCGTATGGGACTTACAAATAAGAATCTCAAACCGTCCAATACAGTATTCCATGGTGTAGTGCCTGGCAGATCAGCATATCCCGTTGGTAAGATAGCTCTTGAAGCGGCCTTTGGGGATGATCATGATTCCAGATCGGAGACATTAACGTTTGAAGTGGTGAAAATCCAAAGTCCATATCATGCCCTGTTTGGGCGTCCGCCATACGCCAAGTTTATGGCTCGGCCCTGTTATGTGTATTTGCAGCTCAAGATGCCGGGTCACAAGGGGACAATAACGGTTCATGGAAGCCGCAAAATCGCTTTGGAATGCGAGGAAGGAGATGCGGCTTATGCACAGTCGGTTTGTGCCACCGAGGAGTTGAAGTACTATAAAGACAATGTTGATCCGGCAGACATGACTCCGTTGAAGAAGCCAACTACGGAGCATGATCCGGCCCTGAAGTTCAAATCGGCAGCAGAAACTAAGCTTGTTGAATTTGTGCCTGGCGATTCGTCCAAGCAGTTCAGCATTAGTGCCAACTTGGATCCGAAATAGGAAAGCGCGCTCATCGAGTTCATCCGTGAGAATCGGGACATTTTTGCATGGAAGCCCTCTGACATGCCAGGTGTACCGAGGCAACTCGCTGAGCACACACTTAATGTGGATCCTAAATACAAACTGGTGAAATAGTTCCTCCGCCAGTTTAACGAAGAAAGACGCAAGGCGATTGGGGAAGAGGTAGCCAGGCTCTTAGCAGCTGGTTTTATTGTTGAAGTTTTTCACCCTGAGTGGCTTGCCAATCCGGTGCTAGTCCTTAAGAAAAACGGCACCTGGCGTATGTGTGTGGATTACACAGATCTTAATAAAGCTTTTCCAGCAGATCCTTTTGCCCTCCCCCGTATTGATCAAATCATTGATGCTACGGCGGGTTGTGAGCGTTTAAGTTTTTTGGATGCATATTCTGGCTATCATCAGATCAAAATGGCAGTTAAGGACCAGGAGAAGACGGCATTCATAACTCCCTTTGGAGCCTTCTGCTATGTGTCTATTCCCTTTGGGCTCAAAAGTGCCCAGGCAACTTATCGACGGTGTGTACAAAATTGTCTTCACAAGCAGATTGGCCGTAATGTACATGCTTACGTGGATGATATCGTGGTTAAATCCAGGGAGAAGGACACTCTGGTTGATGATTTGAAGGAAACCTTTGATAACCTAAGGACGTACAAGATGATGCTTAATCCGGACAAGTGTGTCTTTGGTGTACCGGCGGACAAGTTATTGGGTTTTCTGGTGTCCAACAGGGAAATTGAGGCTAATCTGGAGAAGATCACAGCCATCACCTCCCTGGCTAAACCGAAGTGTATCAATGATGTTCAACGCCTGGCAGGCTGGATTGCCGCGTTAAGCCGGTTTATCAGCCGCCTGGGTGAGAAGGCGATCCCTTTGTATCAGATGTTGAACAAGACGGATCAGTTCGTCTGGAGTTCTGCTGCTGGTGAAGCATTTGAGGACTTAAAGCGGCAATTGGCCAATCCGCCTGTGCTCGCCGCTCCCATTGACAAGGAGTCGTTACTGCTATATGTTGCTGCTAATGCTCGTGCAGTCAGCGTGGCGATTGTGGTGGAACGAAAGGAGGCAGGTATGGAGCATCCGGTTCAACGTTCGGTCTATTATATCAGCGAGGTACTCATTGAGTCCAAGCAAAGGTATCCGCATTGGCAGAAGCTGGTGTATGAAGTTTTTATGGCAAGCCGGAAGCTTAAGCAATACTTCCAAGGGCACCCAATTACGGTGGTCAGTTCTGCTCCTTTGGGAGATATCATCCAGAACTGGGAAGCAACTGGCCGGATTACAAAGTGGGCTATAGAGCTGGGGCCGTATGGTTTGAAATATGTGCCTCGGTCAGCGATTAAGTCTCAAGCACTTGTTGATTTCATCAATGATTGGACGGAAATGCAAGCACCTGAAGAAAAGCCGGATCGTACGTATTGGACCATCCATTTTGACGGATCCAGGCAGTTGGAAGGCTCGGGGGCTGGAGTCGTATTAACTTCCCCACGAGGTGATAAGTTTTGTTATGTTCTCCGTTTAATGTTCCCTTGTACTAACAATGCAGCTGAGTATGAAGCCTTGCTCCATGGTCTTCGGATGGCTAAGGAGATGAATCTAAGTCGAGTTAAGTGCTTCGGTGATTCGGACCTTGTGGCTCAGCAAGTGTCTGGCACTTGGGACTCCAAGGACCCACTCATGGCAGCATATCGTCGTGAGGTGGATATTGTTGCAGGTTATATCAGAGGCTATCAGGTGGACCACGTGGACCGGCGGAAAAATGAAGCGGCGGACGCTTTAAGCCGGCTGGGCTCTCAGCGCAAACCGGTCCCACCCAATGTTTTTCTGGATGTGCTGCACAACCCGTCGGTGAAGATCCCAGGTGAAGAGGATTTGGCCATTCCTGATCCGGAGGCTCAATTGGTGGCAGTTCTTCATGTTATTCCGGATTGGACGCTTCCTTATCTGGCGTACAAGAACCGGGGTGAGTTGCCAGAAAATGAGATTCTGGCCCGGCAGATAATCCGGCGATCCAAGTCCATGGCTGTCATCAACGGTGAGTTACATCATTGCAGTGTATCAGGAGCTTTTCAACGTTGCGTGTCTCCTGAAGAAGGCCGTGAAATTTTGCGGGAGATCCACAAAGGAGATTGTGGTCACCACGCCGGTTCAAAGTCTCTGGTGGCTAAAGCGTTTCGCCATGGTTTCTATTGGTTAACTGCTCATGCTGATGCGAAGGATCTGGTCAGACGATGTGATGGTTGCCAAAGGTTTTCAAGACGTGCTCATGTACCGGCTCAAGAATTGATGATGATTCCAATTACTTGGCCGTTTGCGACTTGGGGGCTGGATATGGTTGGGCCTTTCAAAAGGTCCAAAGATAAGAAGACCCACCTCCTGGTGGCGGTAGACAAGTTTACAAAGTGGGTGGAGGCAGAACCTGTTAGCAAGTGTGATGCGGCCACGGTGGTTCAGTTCATCAAAAAGGTGATTTTCCGGTTTGGCTTTCCGCACAGTATTATCACAGATAATGGTACCAATTTATCCAAAGGTGCTATGAAGGAGTTCTGTGAACGGGAGCACATCCGGCTCGACGTTTCATCAGTGGCACATCCACAGTCCAATGGTCAAGCAGAAAGAGCTAATCAAGAGATCTTGAGAGGCATCAAGCCCCGACTCATGGTTCCTTTGCAGAGAACACCGGGTTGTTGGGTAGAAGAATTACCATCTGTGTTATGGAGCATCAATACAACACCCAACAGATCAACAGGATACACACCGTTCTTCATGGTTTATGGAGCGGAGGCGGTTCTCCCCAGCGATATCTGTCATGACTCACCTCGTGTCACGGCTTATGTTGAGGCAGACAACGAGACAGCACGGCAAGATGCTTTGGACCGGTTGGATGAAGAGCGTGACATTGCAGCCGCCCGGTCGGCGATTTACCAGCAGGATCTTCGTCGTTATCACAGTCGCCGAGTCAGAACCAGAGCCTTCCAGGAAGGATATTTGGTGCTTCGGCTCAACCAAGATCAGACTGATATGCATAAGCTATCCCCACCTTGGGAGGGGCCTTTCGTGGTCAGCAAGAATCTGCACAACGGGTCGTACTATCTGATCGATATTCGAGAGCATAAGGACTCACGTACATCAGAGGAAGAGACTAACAGGCCGTGGAATATAGCTCATCTTCGGCCTTACTATACCTGAGCCATTGGCTATACTATGTACATACAATGTATATATTATGATTAAGTATAATAAACCGGAACCTCAGCTAAAGCGGGGTATCTGTTCTTTTACATCATGTGAGGTTACACGGAGTTGCTCTAAAACGGCCTCCGGTTTACCCCTTGAGTTCGCTTTGCTAAAAGCATCGTGTTATATCACTTGGAGGATTGGTCGTGTCCGAACCAATACCATGCCTCTTGATAGGCGAAAGCCACCAGATCACTTGGGGACTTGGTCATGTCTGAACCAGTCATGCCTCTTGATCGGCCTAAGGCCACAAAATCACTTGGGGGCTTGGTCGAACCCGAACCATGACCACGCCATTTGGTCGGAATAAATGCCACAAGAATCACTTGGGGACCTGGCTAACTAGAACCACAGTTACACCTAACGGGAGCTTGGTCGTGTTTGGCCATGGTTACGCCATTTGATCAGCTTAAATAAATCTTTTTTGGCAAACGTTTTTGTCGTTGCTTTTGCTTCATACTTTTCTTTGAAGGGGGGTTTTTGCTTTTTATTGTGTTCTTTAAACCAACAAAGTTTTTTAACCAGCCAATTGACGGAACACAGTTCACGTCAATCCGGAGACTATTTGTCCGGTTTGATCCTTGTTGTTAACATCCTCTTATGGAGTAACACGGTGTTCATTATAACCCGGCACGGTTTACATGGTAACCAGTGTCATATACATATACAGGAGTTCTTATTTCCTCCAACAGTGTGGGTTTGCAAAAGCTCCGCTTCAAGGTTGGCCAAGCCAACGTCACACTCAATGGTGGCAGGTATTATGTATCTCAAAATTTTTGATCATATACTTAAAATTTTGTTTTGGATGTTTTGACTTTATATATACAAACATCATATTCTGCCTGACGGTACAACCGCGGTGGCACTTAACGAATTTCTTATTTCAGAAAGCATTTTGGAAAGTTCATTACCACAGGAAGAACAAGCTATGCGCGAAGGCATATCAACATCAAAGGTATCAGCTAGCCTATTACAAGGCAGCATGCTGCCCATAATAACATAATTATTTTTCACAAAGGAGAGATAGTTTTAAAACCGGCTTCCGGTTTAAGCTTGGCCACTAGCCTGGCCTAATGGTTGTGGGTCATCCTGCGCCGCTTCAGCTTCCGTTTCTCTACCCAGTGGCTGGAAATCCATAGTTGTCCAGTCAATTCCCATCAATGCTTGAAAAACAGCTTCGTCATGGATTAGCGAAGACGGGTCAATATCGGGAGCGTAAGTATGCTTACGGATTGGAGGGATCAGGTTTTCCGATTCATGGATTGGTGCAACTATTCGCTTGTTCTGGCTGTCATATTGGGCTTGATAATGAGACAAATCTGCTTCCTCAGCCAGTTGACAAGCTAGCGGACGTACCTCCCGGTTTATGGCTCGCAGATCCGCTTCACCAAATTATGACCCGTCTTCCTTCAAACTGGGATAACCCTGAGCCGCTTCAATAGGATCAAAATCCGGCACCCAGGCTTTTGCCCGGATTAAAGCATTGATTGCACCGGTTCGAGCAGCAGATTTCTTCAGCTCTTCAACCCGGGCAGGAAGCACTGACAATTTCATCAAAGTATCTTGAATCAAAGTGGGCGCCGGTTTGTTATGAGACGCGGTACAGATGATCCGCTGGGCACCAGTATACAATTGTTCAACCAAGGTATAGGCGGCTTTCAATTTCTTCCGCACATCTGACCCCAAGTGACCAATGCGTGTCCCTGAAATACCATAAAAGGTTAATAAACCGGCGACGCTGTAAGAAGGCAGAACCAAATCAGAAGGCAAGCTGGCTTACCAAAGATAGAAGTGGTCATGGCATGAACGTGCCGCTTTATGCTGGTCAGTTCATCCGTCACTGGTTTCAGTGCAGCCTCGGCATCCTCTGCTCATTTGATCAAAGCGGACTTTTCAGTGGCCCAATCCGCCCGTTTCTTCTTGAAGTTCTCCTTAAGTTGTTCCATGGCGCTTAAGGCACTGGCCAATTCCTCTTTTGCCTTGGAGGTTTCAGCCTGTTGGGTTTTCAGGTTTTCTCGCAGATCGATGACTTGGCTTTCTTTCGCCTTTAGCTCCGCCTGCAGGCATACAGATATATGTTTCAACAAATCGGTAGAAGGATTCAAGTACCAACCACATAACAAGTTATGCGCTTAGCACTTGGGGGCTAATGCATATTCGATCTTCATCTTTTAATTGTTTACAAAGTCCCAAGCTCAATACAAGTATTCAACTTGGCACTTGGGGGCTAATGGCTATTTGATCATATGTATTCTGATGCGGCAGTTTCAATTACTTAAAGTACCGGTTTAACTACGCTAAGTTGAACCGGCCCTTGGGGACTACATCAGCAAATTTCAAAGCATCAAGATTCATATTATTAAGTCCTGGTTTGAAAGAATATTTCAAATCGGCCCTTAGGGGCTAGGAGAGTCAGCAAGAATGAAAGCATGCAAGCAGGAAGGAGCATATGGAAGTTACCTCATATTTATCCTTCATCATGTTAACCAGACCGGCTTCATAGCCACGGCTGGTATACAGCCGGTTCAGATAGCCGGAATGGATATCTTGGGCGTTCAGAGCAGCATAAGCCGTCAGATCAGCATTCCACTTGCCTTTGTCAAAAGTAGCTAATTCTTCCTTGGCAAAATGTTTGGATAAAGCGACAGGATTGCTTGGCTCAGTATGGCCAGTGCCAGTAATAACAATTTCATCATCATTGGTACCGCCGGTTTGCACTGGAGCTGTGGGCTTGTCACTAGGTTTTACGGGACCGGTGGAGCTTTCAACCCGGAGGGAACCTGTGGGCTGATGGATAGGACCTGAGGTATCAGTAGGTATTTCCTCAGCAGTAAGATCATCATCTGGCTGCGGTGGATCATTGGGAATATCCTCGGGAATAGCCGCTTCAAGATTGGGTGTGGTGCCTGGTTCAAGAATGACATCTTCTTCGGCCGCTTTATCCAGGCGGGCCTTCTTGCTCGGCCTGGGTTTGGCCCTGAGAAGAATAACAAAATTAAATACAGCACGAAGTTAAAGAAAGCACCTGGGATGGTTGTGTGTGGCAATTGAGATTATCAACTGCAGAGCTACATTTACTGTCTCCAACTGCTGACATTGCACCCGTCAGAGCGCTGGAACGCTTAGTGCTTATCTTCGAATTACACTGGAGCGACTTCTATCTTTTCTTTTCTGCATTCATCAACACTGCGTCAGAGTCTGAAATACCCATGCATAAAAAACAATAGTGTGAGTATGGGTGAAGTGTGTGCACAATTAGTATAGTGTAAAGGTAGCAGATAGCAGGTCGGTGAGAAATAAATGACGGGAGACATATGATAGCTCTACAACATGCATGGCACACTAAATTACTACAGGATTCTATGAAAATAACAGTCGACTGAAAGCAAATAGGTCAGTCCATTTTTTCTGCACCGTCCGATGTACAAAGAACGGGCAGATCGCCTTCATCTACCTCCAGCGAGTCAGTGTTGATGATCTCCCTCGAAACGCCAGCGACCACCGGCCCAGTATTCCTCCCCTACCTGCGCCCTCCCCTCGACCTCACCGCACCACCGTGCTTGGCACCGCCCCCCCCCCGGCCATCCATTCAAGCCCCGCCGACCTCCAGATCGGGTGCAAGCAGCTCCTGCACCCCACACCCCTATGATAGACACCGATGCACCGCTTCCCTGGGGCAATAATCGTAGCTTTAGGATTTTCAAGACTAGGTGCTCCGCGCGCCTAAGCGGGTGCTGCTTCTTTTAATTGCGGTTCGAATGACCCTGAATTGAAATCCAGGCGGGCTACTGACCTCTAGCAAAGGTGAAATAGTAAAAGGGAGGAAACCTTATGCATTTAGTATCACGAAGAAGATGCAGTAAGAAGCGCTCAACTAGTTTCTTTCGTGGGATGAATACGGTGTGAGAGGAAACGTAAGATTTGCACGAATAAGGGAAGAGGAGTACCTCTTTCTGCTGGCAGTGTTGTGTCCTCCTTTTGTTTTTCCGACGGTCTTCTTGTTGTTCGCCGGAAACCAGAAGTTGTGGAGGACGTTGCAACCTTGGACGAACCCATGGCCAAGTTGTTTAGTGTGGTGCGGTGGCCGTCTGTCGGCGGCGGGGAAGCAGATCCGAGGCGGCGAACGACGACGTAGCAGGAACAGCTCCGGTGCGGTGGACGGTTGCGATAGTGGAGCCGCAGTAGTGAGGCGCAGGACGGCGTGGTCGGAGTGGTTCTGGTACGGCGCACGTCGGCGTCGGCGTCATGGAGGCAGCTCTGCCTCGGCTTCAGCTGCTAAGTCCTTGAGGGCGTTGCGGTTGTGGTTGCGTTGGACGATGACGTCGGGGTACCGGCTCTGGCGTGATGGAGGAGGGCGGAGGTGGATTGGCCGCTATGGGGTGGAGGACGGAGGAGGCTGGGGTTTCGCGGCTGGTGGAGAGGGTGTTTTCGCGCCCACAGAGTATGAATGAGGAAACGGAGGGAGGCGGGGAACTAAGGGGGAACAATGTTTCGGTTTGAGACGCGCTTGTTTGAAATTTGGGGAAAGTTGCAAACTTTCCCCCCATCTAAAATTTCGGACATATTGTGGGTTGGGGGTAGGACAGTCATGTCATGTGTCCCAAATGTGGGTGGGATAGATTTCGGCCGAGCGCATGGGTAGGCACCCACGGCGTATGAATGCTTCTCTGGCATCTTGGTGAAGTTACAAACGTACCCCGGTTTAGACCTTTGGACATTGGGACGATAGGCTACACGGGTCAGAGTTAGGACAGTAATTTCCTACCACCAAAACATTAGTCTCACGCGGTTTCGGGTGACCAGAGGCCTATTTGGCGCTTCGTTCAATATTTGGGAGCAGAAGCATTAACGTTTTCGGTTCTCTTGAATTGAACTTTCAGGATTTGTCAAACTTCACAAATCTTTACTCTTGAAAATCCTAAAGCTACGATTATTTTGGAATGGAGGGGGTACATTTGAATATACATTGTACACGAGTATATATTAAAAAATATGCAACTTACCTCAGTTCATGCATGGTTCCAGATATAATCTCCTTGGTTGCAAAAAAGTTAGATATGCGTATGAATATATATAGCATGTTCAAACTCACAACAAAGATTGATGCCCCCTTTTACATCTGATTTACAAATGCCATTATCTCGGGTTAAAATAGATGAATGCACTTCCTATGAATTCGAATCTTTGAAACCCCCTATATGTTTAATTCGACATGTATTCTATTTCATAGCTAGCAATTTGGAATGTATCCATGCAAGTGACAAATGTATAAAGTGCTTCACACTAACAACATGGAGTGCACTAATTAATGTTTACATATGAATTGCAAAAGCATCCATTGCCTGTATTTCAAACCGCTCTCACTTTATGGATCGATAATATGAAGTAAACACATGCACATGCTAGAATTCAATTGCAGTTGAAGAAAGAGCCTACTCCTGGTACTGTATATTAGTGATAGGGGTGTGTACAAAGTACACATGAATACCAGGCATTGTGTGTGTGTATACTATCGACGAACTAGCCCCCAAGCTTGTATAACATACTAAGGGCCTAGGGCTACAAATCATATATAGTCGGCTTATCACCAGTGGGGACAGAGTCCTCCGCGACTCTGGTAGCTTCGTGTTGTACGCTGAGTCCTCCACATGGGTCTTCGTATAACACGTCTCGGTCCAACCTATATGTGGCGCAGGATGGAACCGACCCATGAGTCTTGATGTTGACCCACCACAACTAGAAATGATGTGCCCACCACATCACACACGCAATCGGCCACTAAGAAAATAAGCATATACAATAGTACAACGGTATCTAGCTCACGATACGTCTCCATATTTTGTTGATGACACTGACGGACTTTGCATTTGATGCGTGCTCCGTATTTTGTTGACGACACTTATGGTCATTGTATTTGAAGCGAAAGCACGATATGGTCACTGGACTTCATAATAAGCTCATCACGGTCACCACATACATTTTGTCGTGCTAACCAACATGTGGTTGGATGGTTAGAGGACAGTGGTTTCTCGAGCCCACCAAGGTTAAAGACCCGGTGCTCGCATTTATCTTGTGTTAATTTCAGTATTTTCCAGTGACGTACGTTCAGTGGGAGGAGACGTTCCACTCGACTACGAGGCACCTATGGTGACTTCGTAAAATCTCAAGATCATATATGCTGGCCTACTCTCTCGAAGGTGCTCATAGGGGTAGGGTTCGCGTGCGTGCGCTTATAGCGGTGAGTGCTTGCGCGTATATATGAGCCCTTGCGTCTATACCGTGTTAAACAAATACGTATCATGATTATACGGTCACTGGCTCACCCGTACAACTCCGTATTTTGTTGATGACACAATCAATTGACCAGTCAAACGTTCCACGCGGCGCAACTAGTGTTGCACCATCGGGGCGCGTAACCGTGGTGCCCACCTGTCAGCCCGTATATGAAAGAAAGAAATGGTAATTTGAGTCTGTACTATGTTAATAAAATAGGAGTACATTTGAGGGTGATCATACGGTCACTGGCTCACCATACAGCTCCGTAATTTGTTGATAACACGATCAATTGACCAGTCAAACGGTCCACATTCAGCAGCGCGCATTACCATAGGGCCCACCTGTCAGCGCGTATATGAAGGACAGGAATGGTAATAAATTAGTGGTCGGAGGGTATTCGAAGTCGTGAGACCTCTGGTTGGCAGTCACCGGCGGTTGGGGGCGTTCATTGGGCGGTGGGGTGGGGATCCCCGGAGAAAAAGCTCGGCGGAGGGGGGGGCTAGAGGGATGGCCAGTGCGGCAGCGGACCGGCGGGGGGGAGTGGTTTCGGGGGAGGGCAGGCCGGCCGCGGGCGGCGGGGGCTGGCGGTTCGGCCGGTGGTGGCTGGCGGCTCAGGGGAGGTGGAGTTTGATGATAAACTGGAGGCCCTTGATTTCGTATCCAATGGCTGGAAAATCTAATGACCAGAGATGAAAAAGTCAGTCGACTGACGTGTAGCCTCACCCCGCACGTACACATGCACGCACGCAAGACTCGCACGCATGTAGGCGTGCAACACTGACACGTACACACGCACGCATCCTGGCGTGCAACACTGACACGTACACATGCACTCACGAACACACGCACGTACGCACCCATGCATGCAACACTGAAACGTACACTTGCATGCACGCAACACTCGCACGCCTGCATGCACACAGCACACGACGCAAGACACGCGTTCAACCTATACGTGCATGCACCCTTTGTTAAGGACATGGATTGTTACGGGTATTAATCAATCTTATCTGTGATAAGCAGAACATTGATATTTGCAGAGGCCTTTATGAATCACAACATATCGAACGGGCTATCAACATAGTAGGCTTATCTACATGAAAAAGATGACGTCACACTCAATGAACAATCATCGGTTTATGAAATGACCGCTTCTGACCGCCCTGGCCCACCAAAGGTTCCTCTGCTGTGCGCTGCCTGCGTTGGGTCACTGACACGCATGCCATGCACCAAAAGAGCCCACATGTCAGTGGAAGAACGGCGCGGTGTCCTAGGTCAGAGTCGAATTTTGCCATGTGTTGTTTTCATGGACTAGCAAGATGCCCGTGCATTGCACGGAACATCAAGATGCATTTTTTTACAAACTCCCACATGCATGCAAGGGATAATTAATGTCCTCCTTTGCTCGTACCACAAGGCAAACACCATTAATATTGCATCGATTTGTGTTAGTGGCCTTGTATATCTCCAAATTGTTATTTTGATAGTGGCCCCTTGTATATAAAAATGGAGGGAGAAAGATGAGAGATAAGGTGAGGAGGAGTGGGGCGTGGTGGTGACTGGTGGTCGGACTGGGCGGAGGCATGGGGATGGACGGCGCATTATGTCTAGGTTTGTATCTCTCTCACACACACCCACGTAGGTGGGGGACGTGCATGAAGAGAAGAGGTGCACGCACGGCGCATGTACTCCCGTCTCTTTCCCAACCACACCCGCGCGGGTACACGGTGGAGCTCATTTCTGTACGAAAAAGGCAGCCCATGTGGAAATTTGGCACGTGTACTGGTTATCCACTTGGTGGAGGGAGGATCGTCTACCACGGGTGAACAAACAAATTGCGACTTGACGCGTTATGTTAAATTAAAAAAAGAGGCAAACCATGTGGGGCCTACCTTAGAGGCAAGGCTCTATACACTGGAGTACTTTTGATGTGTCCCGTCAACTCGTAGAACGAGGAGAAGCTTGGTTTGTACGCCGTCTCCCCCGCCCACGAGCGCGGTGGTTCGCAGGATGAGGTGAAGCTTGCTTACTACGCCTTAGGCCCGCTCCCTCGCCCACGCACGCGGTGGCTCGTAGCACGAGGAGAAAATTTTACTACTCCCTCCGTTTACTCCTCGTCCCTACTACACACTTTGGTTAGTACTCCCTCCATTTAATTATACGAGGCCACTATAAAAAATACATTTTGCATCTATATAAGGCCACAAATAGTAATCGAGACAAAAGTTACTACTCCCTCCTTTCCAGTTTATGGCTCAATTTCAAAATCTCTCCAACCAAGGTAGATGGTGAGTGGTCGAATTAATTTCATAGTTTGCACAAGTAATTAGTACGCTCGTTTTTCTCAGGCTGCTTGTAATGGGTAGTATCATAAGTTAGTATCATGCATATGATACTAGTGTGTGATACTACCTCTCTAATGCATACTATCATGTATTAGTACCATAGATGACTTTATTTATTGTCATGCATGACACATAGTAGCATTGCATTTATTATGATACGGTATCATGATATGATACTCAACCATCTCTTTCTTCATTTAATGCTATGCCACATCATCAAAATTACCTACTTGGCATGCATGATACTAGTTATGATACTGCCATTACGACCAGCCTCAAGAAGTTATGTTTACCGAGGCATTAATTAGAGCGAATGCATGAATGACCACTAAATTTCCATGAACTTGTGCGTGCATTGGTTAGTTTCCTCTTGACACTGCTTGTGTCGGGTGATCTAACACACCTCGAAATCCAACATGTAATGGTACTACTACTAGTATAGTAGAATTGAGACTTATCAAATGGAAAAACGAATGTTTTTTAGATGAGCCCTATAAACCCTAGTGGGTACGTACTTCGTAAAAACAGATTTTTCCAAAACTAAGTCGCTCCCTTTCATGAATTCTGTAGTATACTCCTCCGTCGACGCTCCCTTTCATGAATTATGTACTTCATGTCGCCGACATGTGGGACATATAGCAACCGGGTTGACGTGTCAAGCACCAAATAACAGTGCAGAACAGCAGGGGGTGCACCCCACTCGTACCGGCCCAGTAGTAGTAATGAGCAATGAGACGTCAAATCACAATGCTGCACTTTCCCAGATGGACGAAGCAACCATTATTTCACACTTCGGTTCGTCATCATCTCAAACCACGTACTAGTATTGCTTCTGCTTCAAGAGGGACACGCGCATTGCCTTGGTACATCATGACATGTGGGACCGCATGACAGGCCATGCTCCCCCGCCGATCGCTCGGTAAAATCACCTCATTTTTACTATACTTCCTCCGTATCGGTTTACTACATGGCATGCACGTCGTTCTAGGTTGAGAATTTAACTGGCTATATATGTGATGAACAGTACTCTAGCCTTTTAAAAAATGTATACTTTTGTACAGTAGTACTATCGATGGATTGCGCCATGGAGCAAAAATTGAAATTAAAAAAAGGTGGTACATATAGAGAGCGCTCGTTGCCAAATTATGCATATAGTACTGTTAAATTGGGGTGCTAAATTCTATTAAAGTAATACTAGTAGTATGTACATATTGAAGAGTTAAAGTAACGAGAAGAAACATAACATAGTTCTGCTGGGGGCTCAGCACAACACACCCCTCAAATTAAACTAAGCACACCTGAAATTAAACTATGCAACTAATCCGGTAGACACTGCATTAGAAGTTTAGAACCACCATGAGCAACGACACTGCCACCTTACTCGGTGTCCTCGTCCACGTCCTCGACTTCGTCCTTGTCCCTATCCCTCTTGGTCGATACTTCTTTGCTTGAACCGCACACTTGGCTGTTGCTCTTCATCCAACCCTTGTAGATATTGAAACAAAGGTAGACATCCATTGCAGCATAGTGGATGTGGTCTACATCTAGTACATTCCGCTGCCATGCATGACGATGAAACGTGTATGGAGGTTTCTCCAGTTTACCGTACGAAGGATGAACCATGGCTCCTGCCAGGGTCAGCATTGAAGGCTGACGAGAGGGCACCAGCCGATTCTTCTGGAGGTCGAAGGGGTTGCCTACAACGAGGCCTATCCGACCCAGGACTTCTTCGTCGTTCGTAAAGTCTACGGTAACGAATTTCACTGTTTTGTCCTTGAGGAAGTTCTTAAAATCCTGGCACTCAACGTCGGCATGGCATATGTGGTAGACCAAGCAAACGTTATGTACGCAAACCTGGATCACGGCGGGCTTCTTCCTCTCTTCGTCCTTTAGATCCTTCTATCGTCCCAGGACTGTGGTGTACTCAACATCTAGCCCAGCAACCCACTCATCATCTGAGTTTTCGAACATGCGTCTGAAGCGAGAAAGGCATCCTTTCACTGTTGCGGAAGAACGAGTGTAGATGACGTCGAACTCATCGCTGGTGATGGTTCTAACCTTGTACTCACTGCTGATCGTGGAGATTTGGGACGCCATGGATTTGGGAGGAGGGTTAGGATTAGTGGAACTGTCGTAATGTGAATGGACGGGATGACTAGGAGCGAACCGCCGTAGTATTGAAGGACGTGCGGGGACGAGTAGAAGCGGACTGCCAGCGTGCGAACGGCAGGGTAGTGGCTTTCCATTCTCCCATGATACGGGCTTCTGAGAGCCCTTGGATCTGAGATCGAACGGTTGCATGGCGTGATTCTAGACCTATGGGTGAATATCCTATCCTGGAGGGTTATTCTGCAAGATTTCAGCAACTTAGCATGCGACCGTTTGATCTCAGATCCAAGGGCTGCCAGCAGCCCGTATCATGGTCGCGCCTACCACGACCGTCGCGTCGCTCGTGCGGTCGCGCCCTTGGAGATTTAACACGGTGCGTTAGGCTATCTAATGTTGGCATGTCATACATAGTCATCACTTAGTCACTCATACTACAACAAGGTTGGCTATAAGTGTATTTTTTTACTCCTCTCTATCTCTTTCTTCGTACTCAAGGAAGAAAACGGTGCTAAGCGCGTGTATTTATTGCATTGGCCAAGGAGTGACCTCTTCCAATGAAATGGTGTTGCTAAGTTTGCTTCATTTAATTAGCTATAGACTCAAAATTGTCTTTTCACCTAGGTACACGCGCTTAGCACCGTTTCTTCCTTGGGTCACAAAACTAGTTTCTCTCTTCTTGATTAACTTGCCACATCAGACTTTATGCCTATGTGGCAAGCTTAAGCACCTGTAAGAGCAAGTAAAAGTAAGTACAATAGTGCGCTTTACATGGCATTTTTGCATATGTGGAGGAAAGAGAGGCAAGGAAAAAGTGGAGAAGTGGGCTCTCATGCAAGAGCCTGCCTCTACTACATGGTGGAGCATTGGGAGAGGCACCTGTATGGAGGTGGCCAGGAATCTGGGAGACTCACGCCAGTTGTAGCGCCGCAATTAAAATGGTAATGGCAAGTCAAATCACGGGGGCCCACCTATCCAGCAGTAACTCGTTGTCAAATCACACAGCCCTACATTTGCAGCACCCTACTCCCTCGTCTTCTCGCGTCTCTGTCGAACCGACTAGGCGGAACTGCCCCGCCGCCTACCGCGCAGGAAAAGCCCCGCCCCCGACTTTTAAATACAACTACATCCGCTTAAGAATCCAATGATATACTTTTTTTGACATAGTAACTCATATTTAGTTAGTCAAATGGATGACCTAGAACTACGTGCAGGCCCTATAAACCGAGACGCCTAAAAATAAAAAAACTGAGACGGAGAGGGTAGTTCAGCATGTATCTTTTTAGATCAATATAGTCGGGATTCACCAAGGAGCAAAACCAAGTGGTAGGATGCTCATGTCGTGTTGGCGTAGCAACTCAAGCAGGGTCAGTCCACATACGAAATGGCGACACACTTAGCAGGACCCCTTTGGCCGACATGTGGCTCATCCATCATTTTGTTCCACGTGCGATGCACCAAATTACAGTTCGGAGCAGCGGTTGGAATTGGTGGCACCCCGGTCATAGCGCCGCAGTAGTAGAAAATGAGCGACGAGGGGTCAAATCACAAAGCCCCACCTTTCCCGCATTAAGCTGGACGAACGAAGCAACCATCATTTCACTCTAGGGCGCAAGAGTATAAAGAAAAGAGAAAACAATGATGCGTGCGGCAGCTACCTAGGGCACCCTAGAGTAGGGGTCTCCACTACAGATCCTTTTTTTAAAGCGCCTCCACTACAAATCGGCTTCTCCCTCGTCCTCTTGAAGAAAACCGATGATGAGTGCGGCGGTAGGGTTTGTAGGAGTACTACGGTGTGCGGGGCCACGTCGTAGTAAACAGGTTCGAGCCGACGCCTTAAATATGTGTGGGCCGCTTTGTTTTACGGGAACGTGGCAGTATTTTGGGTTCGGGGACCAGTGGAGATATAGTACGTACAAAAAATTGTGGATGTAGGTTCGACCGAAAGGCAATGATGCATGGGCCCTGCATTTTGATATACCCGGGGTCGCGTGAAATTTGCTACTCTACTCAAAACTAGTAAGGCACACATGTATTGAACGCATGAGATTTCGAAACCAAATTGTGAATAAATACACACTATAGCATGTAAAGCTTTGAGTCATATATGCATGATGTAGATGTTCGTTTACTTCTTATAGTTCATCTCATTCAAAATCAATAAGTTTTATAGAAATGTTAAGATTCATGGGGTTGTGCATTGTACTCCCTCCGTTCCAAAATAGGTGACCCAACTTTGCACTAACTTTGTACAAAGTTAGTGCAAAGTTGGGTCATCTATTTTGGAACGGAGGGAGTAAATCATAAAGTAAAAAACAAATAATGGCAATTCATTTAGAAAAAATAATCAATTATGATACAGAAGATTCTAGAACAAAGGAGAAGTGCTTGTGTTTTGAGGTTTGTGCATTATGCTTAAGTTCAACCATGGAGTCTTCTAAATTGTACATGTGGCAGATCTGGTGGAATGTTGATGATATCCAACGGCCAGTAGTGCTCGGATTTGCCTATCTCTGCACTGTCGGGTTAGCTTCATCCAGCGACCATCTTTCAAAGTTATTAGCACACTATATAGTTCTTGTTCCATAGTTGCATGTTTTGGAAAAAAACTACTAGTGGGTTGTACTATCTATTTAGGAATAGAAGATGTATACATGGAAGTTGTAGGGAAAGAGATGACATGGAGCATCTCAATTCCTATGAGTAGGGATTGGAAAAGAGATGTCATTTGGTTCACATCATAGGAACTTTTCTATTGAATCTAGAGATGACATGTTTCTCAATTCCTATGAGGAGGGATTAGAAAAGAGATGTAATTTGGTTCATATCATAGGAACTTTTCTATTGAATATACGCTAATGTTTATTTTCCTTTGAAACTAAGGGAGTATAGGAATCCATTCATATGAACCAAGTGGCTCTAAAGCTATAGAAATGATATCATGTTTATTTCCTTTGAAATGTGGAGTATATGAATCTATTCCTATGAACCAATTGGCTCTAAAGGAAAAAATTCTATAAAAATCATATCATATAGAGTTCCTATGATATTCCTCGACACTAAAGGATGCTTGAAATTGCTGCGGGTGATACGATGGTCTTTCTTTGTAGACTCCTCACCCAACTTTATAGTTACCTCTCGAAGATGAATGAAATGATATATACATGGTATTCTACATGTGCAATTTGGTACACGAAAACTCGGTAAAAGTTTGCGAGGTTCGAATTTTCAATAAAGCTATATGCACTGCATTTCGGAACGGAGGGAGCATACGGTAGTTTCTAACACTCACGTGGAAGATTTGTGTGTAGGAGGAGTGGTTGTTTTGTTAAATGACATGGCAAAACTGACACTGTCGGATGCCGATCTAACGGTCCTTACGGCGTTCGTCGGGAAAAGGCTTGTGGCGAACGTTTGTCGGATAAATGATTTACGGACACATGCATTGCATTGATACGTGCCCCCCTCTCTCTCACACACACACGCACCCTCACGAGTCACGACTCTCCCGAGTCCTCTCGCAGACTCGCACGTCGCACCCACCGTCTATCTGTAGGTAGACGTCACGCACATATGTGCTCTTCACACCCTACCCTCAGAACTTCTAAAAAACAAAAGACGGCACACACATTTTATTTTAGCTCACACATCACACACTTGTACTATTACTCTTGCGGCGAACGTTCTTTGGGCATAGTATATTATACTCTCACGAAGAGAAGCGGTGCACGCACACACTAGTTCTCTCACACCCACTCGCGGGTACACGTAGGAGCGCATTTTTTGAAGGTGGTACAACAAAATCACTCCACTATATATAAAAGCAGGAGCCTTAGCGCTTGCTTTACTAGGGTTCCTCTCGTTCACTCTCTCATGCTCTCCAGATCTAAGCAACACATAGGTGGCCACACTCTCTCTTAGCTCACGGCTGGTCACAAATCCGGTCGGACAACCTCGACCGGGGGAAGGGTGTAGGTGCATCGTTCACGCTGTCATCGGCGGCGAGGGAGGATACCAATGGCTGCCCGCGCGTCCTGATCGGCGGCCGTGCCGTTCTCTCCGAGAGAGCACCGGCTCGGGAGGGCCTCCGACCCCATTTTCCTCCCTGCGGTATTGTGGCCAAGATGCGGCCTCCTGACGCCGTCTTTGCGACATGCCAACGACCCTCAGGTATATATTCCTTCGAAACCTGCCTTGCTCTACTGCCCCAGCTCCCTTGCACAAGTCAAACTGAGTTCCAAGTAAGAATTTGATTACAAGATAAAATTTGTAGTTTTATTATATGCTGTTTCCTGGGTTCCACTGATGTGTAGTTCTAGAGTTGTTTGACGGTTTACATGCATGTTTATGGACTATTTTGTGCAACTAAATAAGTCATTTAGGTCTGGCAGACACTCGTGTCCTGTATTAGCTTGAGGTATGGCTTATGTATGACTGAAATAAAATATTACACTTTTTCTGCGAATAATAAAAATATTACATTTCTCGATGAAGCATAATAAAACTTTAGCTAGCATCAGCCATGTAATGTTATGTTATGTGAACAGTGTAAACTTTGCAGTATAGCGGCATCTAAAAAATCCATTTTTACAGTAATCTAAAAAAATAAGTTAGTAGTAGAGTGTTTATTTCCTAGGTGACAACGGGGAACCAAAATGTGCTAGCTATTTGCCAACTTGTCGTACTTGCATGTGAGGAGGTGGCAGCAGTTTCTAAACATTTCTCAACTTCAGTAGGTGTAATCCAGATTCAACGAGGACTTCTTTATTTCTTTACTTGGAGAGCAGAGTCGGCCATGTGCACAAGGAGCGGGAGCGAATCCGGCAGCTCTTAGCCATCAGATCATGTCAACCTTTGTTTGATGGATGGCAGTGATATGCATGAGAGGGGAAATGAACGGTGGATTTTGAGCCAATGCTTGTTTGGGCGGGAGAACCGAAGATGGAGTGGTAAATCCAATTTCAAAACTGCCGCATTATAGTAGTAGTAGTTTAGAAGTAAAGCTATTTCATACAGTCGACTCAAAGCGTTGGTTCAAACAGGGAAGAAAGTGGGAAAGTTGTAGCATGAATCTAGGACTTGGTTCTAAGAGGAAACGGGGGAAAGTAGTAATATCTGTCACTGTTTAAATAACTGTATTTCTTATTTGCGCAAACAGGGATGTCTGTCTCCATATCATTTCGGGATGTCTGTCTCCGTATCGTTTCTATCCGCGCAATCAAAAGCACACACCTCAGTTTTATTACAACTACGCAAAATGGGATGGCTATCCCTCGTTGCCGTCGTCTAACCTCCCGTCTTCAAGGTATCCCTACATTGGTAGTAACTAAGGTAGAATGACCAATGCAATCTAAAAGAAGTTGATTCGTACGTTTTACTTCCTGATTGTAGTGCAGGGACGAGCGAAAACAACTGCATCCTAGTCCGGAATGCACTTTCTACCAGTTCATCCATGGACCAAGGACTAGCTGGCACGGCTGCACGACGGTTTATTGGACAGGTGCGCGGACAAGAGGCATTGTGGTCTGCTTATTTCTGCAAATAGCGGTGCCTAAATTTAGTGGAATGCACAAGCATTTCAGCTGGTCACTACACTGCATGGTTTAGTTCAGCATTCCAGCTGAGACCACAATTATAATTGGTTATTCTGGAATGAGAGAACCTAACCCTGAATGGTGGCAACAAGAAAAAACCAGAGTGAACTCCAGGAAATTTAATCCTGCCGGGAAGCCCTTTGCTCAGAGAGAAGCCTTGCTTGTTTTTTCCTGATTTGTAAACCTTCTCACAACTTTGTCTTTTGCTGTGAACTAATATATGTTTGTTATGCTCTATGAATCATTGAGATGTATAAAATTGCTTAACTTATGCTTTTCAATTTTTTTATGAAGACGAGTTTAATGTGAGTGTTCCACATGAGCGCTGGACTAGTGTGTGAACGTTTGGAATTTATTACATTGTGGCCTCAATTAACTGCATGAACCATTGTAACAAGATACATAGTTGCTTATATGTCAAACAGCGGATTGTTGATTGTTAGCTGGTCGATAGCCTAGTGTTGAAGCGAGCTGAGCCAATGTGCCGTGTTTTGCACAACTGCTTACAAGTGGGGTAGCACCAACATTGTTTACAAGTACTTATGTATACGTCGGTGCACGGTTCTCGAACGAGTGCTCTATTTCATCAAAACACACACTGCTCGTATGATAAATCGTGACAACTTATGTCTTACCATGCCATATTCATGAAAAAACTAGTGAGGACGCATCTGTGTCGGCAACAATTACGATGGTTCTCACATGATTCACGGGCACACAAAAGTAGCAGCAGTTCCCATAGACGGATTCAAACAGAGTACTAGCCCCAGAGGGGTCGATAACAGGCAAGGTTCGGATAATTAGACACAATCCAAACTACTATTAAACACTAGCTGGGGCAACTATTTCATGCCTCGATCTAATTTGGGCTGGACACAAGACGGACCTTGCCATGAACATCATTGAGGACGTCCCGCAGCAGCTCAATCCTGTGAACCTTCATGAAGACAACCTTGTGGCCTTGCCATTGATAAACTTGTTTGTGGAGGCATGCCACGTCATCTTCCTGCGTAAGCTTGACAAGAACAGTATTCCTCACAAACGAAGGAGTAGCTTTGAACTTCTTGTGCTTCAGTACACCCTGGACAACACGCCTGACAACAGTGAGGCTGGAAAACTCTTCATTGGTATAACCGCAAATGGCTTCCAGGATCCAACAGCCTAAGAACTCTGTTTTCCCAGTGCGTATATTCAGGTCGTTCGCCTCATAGCGAGTGACATGTACAACCACACAATCCTTGTCTGCATCAGGGCTCTAATTGAAATAGAAACAAATTCTGAATTACTTTTCAGTATAGGAAACACAAGTTATTTAAACCACTACGTATACCATGGCATCGAAGCTAATAAAATTTTGCATTATTAATCACCACATACTTCCTTTTCTAAAAAAAACACCACATACTTAGATGAAAAACCACAATCGAGATCGGCAAAGAAGGAAATCACCTTGGGCAGCTCAGTGGGGGGGGGGGACACATCCTCGAAGGGGGGAAACTGCTCCTGCAGTGCCACGGGGGTTGTAACCTCAAACGGGGCGTTGACCATCTCAGTATCTGGGGTCGCCTCGGTGGTTGCCTCCATCTTCTTGGAGCTCTCTGTCTCGTGGGGATCAGCCTCCCACGTCTGCTCCAATATCGGCAGATCTTTGCCTGGTACTCCGTGGTCCATCATGAAACTGACGAATACTAGGAGTCCACTGAAAGGAAAACACAATCGCAATGAAAATGAAACAAAAAAAGAGTGAGGATCGGTTACTGCTTTGCAAAAGTTTTTTTTCTCTGAATGAAAATATACCAACATCACGGATCCGCTTACCTTTCCTTCGTTCGGAGAGAAGAACAGTGGCAGATGCAAGTGTTGCCTTTCTTGAAGACGGTGAGGGAGAAGGGGATTCAGCGAAGAGTGAAATGATGGTTGCTTCATCCGTCAAACTTAGACTGCGAGGAGGTGGGATTTTGTGATACGACGGCTCGTTACTGCCGCGCTACGACCGGGGTGACTCTCCGCCTGCATACTGCCTTCTAATTTGGTGGATGGCATTTGGGCCCGCGCGCTGCATGGCCCGCATGTCGGTGAACAAAAGTATAACGGCATTCAGTAGAGGGAGACATTTCAATGACCTAGGAGGAGCCAGAAGCGGTAGAGTGTCTCCACTGTACTAGTAGTAATTGTTTTCCTGGGTAGCTATAGAGTGTCTCCACTGTACTAGTAGTAATTGTTTCTCGGGTCCCAAGACAAAACAACCCATCCACACTAGTAAATAGTAAAATCAATTCAAAAACCTGGGTGCTCTTCTTCCTCCTCGCTCCCACCCACCTCACATCAGCTCACTCCACTCGTACCCCCAAATTCCTCACCTCACTCCTACAGAAAACCCTAGCTCCCCTTCTTCCTCACTCATACAAAAAAAACCCAGCTCCCCTTCTTCGCTCGCACTACAACTAGGCTCGTCATTCGTTACTCTGCTCAAATCCGTGAGCGTGACGTGACGCCCTCGAGGAAAATGGAGTCGGCTGACCCCAGCGCCAAGAAGATGAGGCTCCCGCCAGCGGCGACGCCTGTTGTAGATCCCGCACCCGGCAGCGCGGGGAGAAGCGGCGATCCCACCCGCACCGGATCCCAGGAACTCGTAGAATCTCGGGTGGACTGCATCAGCGATCTCCCGGACGCCATCCTTGGGGAGATCATCTCGCTTCTCCCCACCAAGGATTGCTGCCGCACCCAAGTCCTCTCAATTCGGTGGCACCCTCTATGGCGCGCCATTCCCCTTAATCTCAACTGTCGTCAGCTATCTCTCTTCAATGATTTTGAAATCCCCAGAGCCATCATCTCCTCCCACCAGGGCTCCATTCAAAGCCTCTACATCCCGTCATGCTACCTGAGCAAGCATACCATGCCATGCACGGTGGACGCCTGGCTGGAATTCCCTGAATTCACAGAACTACAACTGCTTGAGTTCTACTATTCCCCTGGAAATCACATACCACATACCGAACGCCATGAACTTGTGCCCTCAGCACCGATGTCCATCTCGAGGTTTTCATCCTCTCTCCACACCGCCACCTTTGCGCAGTGCTACCTACCAGGCAATCTGGTTATAAACCTTCGACTCCCATTTCTCAAGAAACTTTCACTTGTGCGGGTTCGTATATCGGAGGCCTCATTGCACATCATCATCCACTCCAGTTGCCCTGCGCTGGAGTGCTTGGTGCTTGTTTTCATAGTTAGAATCGGTTTTCTCCAAATAAAGTCGCCTAACCTTGTAAGAATTGGAATTTATTTTGACGGAAGGGAGCTCATCATCCAAGATGCCCCTTCACTTCAAAGGTTGATCCTTGATTCTAGTTATTCACCGTTGCAAAAAACCATCCTCTATGCGCCTAAACTAGAGACCTTGGGTGTAATACATGATCTCTGTGCTCATTTCAATATGGTGTTTGGCTCCACAGTTCTTCAGGTACTTTATATTATCATCTACACTTGTAACCATAAGCTGCATTTTAAATTTCTGCGCATAATTTATATATCATCTTAGAGTACACATTTTGTACTAATATTATGTTCTATGCTCAATGAAGAGTTTCTCCATGGATGGCCTATCAATGGTGCTGGATTCTGTCAAGATCTTATATATCCAAATGAATAGTTTTGATATGAACAAGATTATTGGCTTGCTGCAATGCTTTCCATGTCTGGATAAGTTGTATATAAAGGTGATAATTTCACGCACATTGGAAGCCCGCATATAGTGTACTAGAATTAACCGTTCAGTTGTTGCTCTTTCGACACTCTTCTTTTAGACCTTAACTATTTTCAATCTTCATGTCTATTTAGCCAATAGGACGGGGTAAGAAAGTTATAACCAATCAGTGGATTCGTAAGCATCGGGATTTTCTCACTTCTCATGAGATTCGATTGAAGACAATAACGCTAGAACGATATGTAGCCAACCGTGCAAACACAAGATTTGTCACATTCTTCCTGCTGAATGCGAGGTTACTATTTTCCATTAAGCTTAAGTTTATCAGCAGCATGGTTTTGACGGATGGGTATGTCGAAGAGCAAAAAAAGGAGTTTCAGGTGCGCAAAAGAGCTTCTGAACGTGTCGGGCTTCTATTTACAACATATTGTGGTCATAATCCAGTAAATTTTACGACTCAGCATGTTCATTCTATGGACCTGACCGATCCATTTGACTGTGACTGCCAAAAACAGTGCTGGAGTTAGATGTTGTTGCCCTTTTCAATCTGGTTTTTTTTGTAAACCTCATGAACAATTAACCCTCGTGTTTTTGTACAGTTTGTAAGCTAGAGTTAGATGTTCCTTCCCTTTTCAACTCGGCTGTGACTGTCATATTTTATTTGAAACAAGGCAAATGGCTTGCCATTCGTTTAATTTAGAGTGAAATATTGTAACAAATCCAAACCAACAGAAATAACATCACTCTCGCTGGCTGCTTGAGCTCACTGTGCATTACAGAAGCCAAGTGATTAGCCCCCACCAGCACCCACAAACTTATTTCGAACTAGCACATCAAATGGGCTGTAAATTTTCATAGGAAAAGCTGCATGACCGTGGAAGATTTGGATTCTGACATTTGGGACCTGCGAGAAAATAGCCTATCCAAGGTGGTGTCGACTTACTAGCCAGTCAACAAACGATTCTGCCTACCAGCCGTTGGATTGACATCCAACATCTGTCGTGTATCTTCTATCTCTTGTCTTCTTCTTCCTCCAATCGCCCAAACCAAACCACCCCGTCGGCTCCGCCTGCTCCCGCCTCCCATGGCTGGCTGCGCCTCCGCCGCCCTACCGTACGTACCCTCCAACATTGGCCAGTCCCTCCCTCTATTCCCCCACACATCCTGTTATTCTCCGGCGACGTCAGCCCCAACACGCACCCGCACCTAAACCAGTCAACCCTCGTACTCCCCTCTGCCTGCGACTGGTCCGGCGCATCTTGAACGGCTTCTGTTCGTTCCGTCCGAGGCCTCGCCGTCGTCCTCCGCCTTGCGGCCTTGGTTCGCTCGCCGTGAGCAGTGCGCCGCCCTCTTGCATTGTCAATGTCGTCAACAACCGAGAGGAACAAGGAGATGATTGTACGTGGAGAGGATGACAGTAGGGACCCACCAGCGTCATGGCAGTACGCAAGCAAGTGCCTCTATAGTACAAGCCCAAAAATATGGTTCCTTCTAATGGTGGGACATCTGGGGCTCACGCCATTGTCAACGTAGTCAATAAATGAGAGAATTACACTACGAGCGGCTGACACCAGGGACCCAGCAAGTCGCGCAGTTTTTTGAGGAACAAGCAGTTGTTATTTATACTAGTTTTAGCGACGGATCAGGGTAACAACGGGGCTGTGCGGGGACTTTGGCCCGTCTATCCAGGGTTTTATTTATGTTTACCACATCATGAGCCTAGTTGTGTTTTTTCTTATTGAAAATGGCTAGCCCAGTTCTATTTTTTTTAAAGAAATACCCAAACAAGGCCTATTTTCTTTATCGGCCCTGCTGGGCTGCAAATCTTTCAAGACGAGGAGAGTTTCATTCGGTTTGCCGAGAAATGGGCTGTACATTTTTAAAACACATCAAACTGGGAATTAGTTTCAATTTTTTTTCATTACAAGATCTTAAATTCCATTAATTTTTATGCGTGGACAATTATTTGGATTTTATATTTATATAAATTATTTTTAAAATAGTTTGAATGTGAATCGATATTTCTGGATTAAAAACAGTTGACCGCACCGAAATATGCAAAATGTCGTATACTTTTAAACCGTGGCCACAATATGGGGTGTGATGCTAACAAAAAGAAAATGGGCCCCAAAAAAATTCTTAAGAATTAGCAAATGGGCTGTACATTATTAGAAATAATGGCAGATGGGTTGTATGCTGTTTTCCACAGATTTGAAGCTGACTTGTGCGCCTACTACAGGTTGACACGTATGCTTTCATAAAAAAAAGGTTGACGCACACGCAACGCCCTGTTAACTTAGTCAACACACGAGAGCAGTGACTGTTGGATATCCATCCAACGACTGTCGTGCTTCTTCAATCTCCGCTCTTCATGCTCAAGCCGCTCAAACAAGCGCCGGCGGGACTGCCTGCTCCCTCCTCCCACGGCCGGCTATGCTGCCGCGCAGGCCTCACGGCCCCATCGTACTCTCATCGCTGGCCTAGCCATCCCTCTACTCACCTACACATGCTGTTATTCTCCAGCGTCGGCAGACGAACCAGTAAACCCTCGTACTCCTCCGCGTGGGAAACAACTGCCGAGTATTCCCTGGCTCCGTGTCGTTCCCTTCCTAGTCCTCGCCGTCTTCCACCGCCCTGATGCTCTCGGCGCGGCCTGGTCAACGTGGTCAATGAACGACATCCATCGGAAGTGGACTGTACGTGGAGAGGCTGACAGCTGGGTCCATGGCCGCACGCAAGGAAATGCCTCCTTATTACGCGCAAAATAATGATTCCTCCACCTGAAAGTTAGAACCCACAGGAAGGGCCTCTGTATTTCGCGAAAAAACATTCCCCCCGCTGACAGGTCGGACCCACCAGCTTTATCTTCGCACGCAAGGAAGTGCCTCCTTATTACGCCCAAAAAAATGAATACCCCTTGCTAGCTGGGACCCACCATATTGTTGGGCTGACTTGTGGGCCTACTAAGTTGACAGGGACGGAGAGCTTTGTCAACTTAGTCAATACTCCAGTGACCGTATGATGTCCATCCAACGGTCATAGTGCTTCTTCAACCTCTGGTCTTCTTGCTCCAGCCGCCCAAAACAGCGCCGGTCGTACCGCCTACTCCTGCCTCCCGTGGCCGGCTGTGCTACCGCGGAGGCCTCACCGCCCCCATACTACTCCCATCACTGGCCAGGCCATCCGTCCACTCACCCACACCCCCTGTTATTCTGCGGCGACGACAGCCTCACACCGCAGCCGAACCAGTGAACGCTCGTACTCCTCTCCGCGTGGGCATTCACTGCCGCGTCTTGCATGGCTCCACGTCGTCCCCTTCCTAGGCCTCGCCATCGTCCACCGCCGTGGTGCTCTCGGCACGGCGTGGTCAAGTGGTCAACGACCGACTTCCATCGGAACTAGTACTGTACGTGGAGAGGCTGACAGCTGGGTCCACGACAGCAGCAAGGAAGTGCCTCCTTATTATGCGAAAAATAATTATTCCTCCATCTGACAGCGGGGACCCACCGGATGGGCCACCAGTATTTTGCGAAAAAATCGTTTCCCCCTGACTGCTGGGACCCACCGGACGGGCCACCGTATTTTGCGAAAAAAACGTCCCCCCCCCCCCCCGCTGTCAGCTCGGACCCACCGGAAGTGCCTCCTTATTACGCACAAAAAAATGAATACTCCCCCGGCTAGCTGGGGCCCACCTTGCTGGGAGGCTGACTTGTGGGCCTACTAAGTTGACGGGGATGAAGGGCTTTGTCAACTTAGTCAATATGAACGATTCTAGCTCCAGTGACCGTACAATGTCCATCCAACGGCCATAGTGCTTCTTCAACCTCTGGTCTTCTTGCTCCAGCCGCCCAAAGCAGCGCCAGTCGTGCCGCATGCTCCTGCCTCTCGTGGTCGGCTGTGCTGCCGCAGAGGCCTCACCACCCCTTACTATTCCCACCGTTGGCCAGGCCCTGCGGCGACGACAGCCTCACACCGCAGCCGAACCAGTGAACCCTCGTAGTCCTCTCCGCGCGGGCTTCCACTACCGCGTCGTTCCCTTCCTAGGCCTCGCCGTCGTCCACCGCCGTGGTGCTCTCCGCACGGCGTGGTCAACGTGGTCAAGGAACGACTTCCATCGGAAGAGTATTGTACGTGGAGAGGCTGACAGCTGGGTCCACGGCCACAGCCCAGTTTTTTTGTGATTTGCCAAGTAAGTCGCTTTGTTAGGCCTGTTGGGCTGCAAATCTTTCAAGACGAGGAGAGCTTTCATTCGGCTGGCCGAGAAAATGGCCCATCAGTAATGAGAAATGGGTTGTACATTTTTAAAACACATCAAACCGGCAATTAGTTTCAAATATCTTTTTTTTTCATTTCAAGATTTTAAATTACATTAATTTTTATGCGTGGAGAATTTGTTTGATTTTATATTGATATACATTTATTTTTTAAATCAGTTTGAATGTGAGTCGAAATTCCGGGATTAAAAACAGTTCGGACCGCACCGAAATATGCAAAATTTCGTATAATTTTTTAACCGTTGCCACAATATGGGCTGTAATGCTAACAAAAAGAATATGGGCTCCAAAAAAACCCTTAAGAATTAACAAATGGGCTGTAAATTATTAGAAATAATAGCATATGGGTTGTATGTTGTTTTCCACAGATTTGAGGCTTTCCTAAAAAAAAAAAGGTTGACGCACAAGCACTGACTGTTGGATGTCCATCCAACGGCCCTCGTGCTTCTTTAATCTCTGCTCTTCCTGCTCCAGCCGCTCAAACAAGCACCGGCGGGACTGCCTGCTCCCTCCTCCTCGCGGCCGGCTGTACTGCCGCGTAGGCCTCACCGCCCGACCCTACTCCCATCGCCGGCCTAGCCATTCCTCTACTCACCCACACCTACTGTTATTCTCTGGCGACGGCAGACGAACCAGTAAAGCCTCGTACAGTCGTACTCCCCTCCGCGTGGGAAACAACTGCCGAGTCTTCCCTGCCTCCGTGTCGTCCCCTTCCTAGGCCTCGCCGTCGTCCACCGCCCTGGTGCTCTCGGCACGGCGTGGTCAACGTGGTCAAGGAACGACTTTCATTGGACGTGGACTGTACGTGGAGAGGCTGACAGCTGGGTCCACGGCCGCAGCAAGGAAGTGCCTCCTTATTACACGGAAAATAATGATTCCTCCACCTGACAACGGGGACCCACCGGACGGGCCACTGTATTTCGCGAAAAAAACGTTTCCCCCTGACTGCTGGGACCCACCAGCTACATCTTCGCACGCAAGGAAGTGCGTCCGGGCAAAAAAAAACGATTCGCCCCCTGACTGCTGGGACCCACCATCTACATCTTTGCAGGCAAGGAAGTGCCTGACAGTCGGGACCCACCTGGTCGAAGCGTACGTAGCATTGTCATTCTGGTCGCGAACGTGTACGTACATAATAGTCGATGTAGAGGCGCGCATGTGTCGTAGTAGAGGCGTGCACGTAGCATGTACACGTACGTACAGCGGCCAGGGTGCAAGAAAGAAAATACGGCCACGTATGTGTACATACGAGCGGGGTCTTGAACGCCTACTCGTGCATACGTATGGCCAGGGCTCGTGTACATGGCTGGGTCGGAACGGAGAAACATCGTCGTCGTCGTGTTCATGGGGAGGCAACGGAATGCGTCATGTTCATCGGGAGGGCTTGGATGGAACAGGCGATGGAAACGAGGCCTGGCGTACCGCAGAACGGAGGAAACGGCCTTGTGTTCGACCGGCCACGTTCGAAACGGGATCCTGTTCATCGGGAGGGGTCTGGCGTACCGCAAAACGGAGGAAACGGACCTCCTACGGACGAAACAGGGGTCCTGTTCATCGGGAGGGGTGTGGCGTACCGCAAAACGGAGGAAACGGACTTGTGTTGGAGCGCTACGGTCGAAACGGGGGTCCTGTTAATCGGGAGGGGTGTGGCGTACCGCAAAACGGGACTCCACGGGATACTGTTCATCTCCACCGTCGACCCCCTCCAGCCTCCACGAGCTACTGTTCATCCACCATCGACCTCCTCCAGCCTCCACCTACGACTGTTCATCCACGGGCTCCTATTCATCCAGGCTCCACCGCGCGCCACTCCACCGGCTACTGTTCAACCAGCCATCTCCACGGGCTCCTGTTCAACCACCCCTCCACGGGCTACTGTTCATCCTGCCCTCCACCGTCTACTGTTCATCCTGCCCTCCACGGGGTGGTCCTGTTCATCCAGCCCTCCACGGGGTCCTGTTCATCCAGCCCCAACCGGCTCGATCGATCGGGGTCCTGTTCATCCGGAAGAAACACCACGGGGTCCTGTTCATCCACCCCCACCGAGAACTGTTCATCCAACCCCCCCCTCCCGCAACGCTCACTGTTCATCCAGAGGCAGCACCGACCGGCTTCAGTTGGCAGCAATAGCGAAGGAATTGCTCGATCGGGTTCAGTTAACAGCCATCGATCGATCGCTCGGGTTCAGTAACGCGTAACCTGCAGTGCAATCGCTCGGGTTCAGTTAGAGCCCAACGCCTCGCACACACGCGCGTACGTGTACGAGAGAAATGCGCATTGCTCGGCCCCCGACCTCTCACCGTAACCGGGAACTCCCCGAAATTTTCCTCGCCCTCGCTTCTACCACGGGTTTTTCCGTCATGGACGGCCCAAAGAATGTCATGCAGCCGCGTCTCCGGCCCGCCCAGGACGAAAAGCCCATTTTCTGTCATGATTTTTTGTCATAGAAGTAGGAGCCCACCACATCTATGATGATACCGGGTTTTGTCACAATTATCGTCATAGAAGTGTCATATGTATGACAGAAAAAAATTCGTTCGGCCCAAAATGTCACGGATGTGTCTTTTTTGTAGTGTAGGGGCGCCCCCCACATATATATATATAGTGGGAGGGAGAGGGGAGGCAGCCAAGAAGGCTCCCAAGTAGGCCGAATCCTACTTGGGGTCTCCCCATGGCCGGCGCCCCCCTTCCTTATCTCCCGAAGGGGGAGGAAAAAGGAGGGAGGAGGGGAGGAAAGGGGAGGCCGAATCCCTCCCCTTTCCTTCTCTCTTCCCCTCTTTCCTTCTCCTCTGGTTCGGCCCATATGGGGGGCGCACCATCCCCTGGTGGCTGGTGTGTTTCCCCTCTTGGCCCATTAGGCCCATATCTTTTGCCAGGGGCGCCCGAAACACCTTCCGGTGACCCGATATGTACTCGGTACCCTCCGGAACACTTTCGTTGTCGAAATACTACCGTCCTATATATAAATCTTTATCTCCCGACCATTTCGAGACTCCTCGTCATGTCCGTGATCTCATCCGGGACTTCGAACAACATTCGATCACCAAATCACATAACTCATATAATACGACATCGCCATCGAACGTTAAGCGTGCGGACCCTACGGGGTCGGGAACTATGTAGACATGACCGATACACCTCTTCGGTCAATAACCAATAGCGAAACCTGGATGCCCATATTGGCTCCTACATATTCTACGAAGATCTTTATCGGTCGAACCATTATGACAACATACGTTATTCCCTTTGTCTATCGGTATGTTACTTGCCCGAGATTCGATCGTCGGTATCTTTATACCTAGTTCAATCTCGTTATCAGCAAGTCTCTTTACTCGTTTCGTAATACGTCACCTCGTGACTAACTCCTTAGTCGTTTGCTTGCAAGCTTATGATGTGTATTACCGAGAGGGCCCAGAGATACCTCTTCGATATTCGGAGTGACAAATACTAATCTCATTCTATGCCAACTCAACAAACACCTTCGGAGATACCTGTAGAGCATCTTTATAATCACCCAATTATGATGTGACGTTTGATAGCACACAAGACATTTCTCCGGTATCCGGGAGTTGCATAATCTCATAGTCAAGGGAATATGTATTTGACATGAAGAAAGCAATAGCAATAAAACTTAACGATCATAATGCTAAGCTAACGGATGGGTCATGTCCATCACATCATTCTCCTAATGATGTGATCCCGTTATCAAATGACAACTCATGTCCATGGTCAGGGAATCTTAACCATCTTTGATCAACGAGCTAGTCAAGTAAATGCTCACTAGGGACACGGTGTTTGTTTATATATTCACACATGTATTTAGGTTTCCGATCAACACAATTCTAGCATGAATAATAAACCTTTATCATGAATAAGGAAATATAAAAATAACTTTATTATTGTCTCGAGGGCATATTTCCTCCAGTTACTCAATAATTGAAAGTTTTCTAGTTATGTCTGAAATGTCAACTTCTATCAAACTATAGAGGGAGTATCCTCGCACAAAAAAGAAGGTTGTATAATTTTTTCCGTAAAAGGAGACCGAGTATAAGTATTTACTACTTTTTCGCCGAGGGAGTATAAATATTGGGTTTAAATAGTACAAGCATCAATCTTTCAGTTGCGGGAGTATAAGTATTCAGTTTGAATGGTGCATTAACCTTACGGTTTCTTTTAGCAAGAAACTATATTGCGCTATGTTCAACTATAGAGCAACCCAAAGTTCGTATTTTTGGGGCTGTAACATTACAATACGTCTAGGCTGCAAAAGGTAGATTTGCCGCTTGTACACGACCCGACGCCTACTGGCAAGGCGAGTTGGGCTACCCTACTTTGGTTTTTTTTCTCTCCCTATTTTAAGTTTCTCTTGCCTTTTTATGTTAGTGTTTTGGGTATTTTTTTCCTTTATGTTTTTGGTTTTTCTGTATATTTTTCCTTTTCTTTCTCTTCTTTTTTCAAAAATTCATAATTTTTTCACCATATATTTTAAAAAGTTCATTAGGCATTATAAAAATATCCTTGGTATAAGAAAAAATGTTCAGTGTATATTACAAAAATGTTCAGTGTGTATTTAATGTTTTTTAGTGTAATGTCAAAGTGCGCCTGGACCGACTCGTGGCTAGTGATTCATGGCGTGATATGTTTGAAGATGCATCTGTTGAACATTTGGTTTCTTCATGTTTTGATCACTCCTTATTATTAGTTCGTTTATATGATGAACAACCTACACAGAATAAATGGAGGTGTCAACAGTATGAATTATTTTGGGAGCATGCATCAGACTTGCCTGAGATCATTGAACAAGCTTGGAGTGCAGCTGGGAGAAGGATGACCTTGAATTGATTCAGGGCTGCCTCGGCTCGGTCATGAAGTCTCTGCACGCATGGAGCAACAAACGCTTTGGTAATATCCTTCGAAAGCTTACAGAATTGCGTGCTGAACTGAATCGTCTTCTTGGTAGTGGGGCAGACAAAGTTGACGTACGTAAGGTCATTGATCAGCTTAACGAACTTCTATATAAAGAGAAGATGCTATGGCTTCAGAGATCTCGTATAAAGTGGCTAAAGGAGGGTGATTGGAACACGCAATTTTTCCATAAAAAAGCAATCTGGCGGGCTAAGAAAAATAAGATTACCAAGCTGAAAGATGCAAACGGCAGGTGGGTCACATCTACGGATGAACTTGAGGCCTTGGCCATAGGCTATTTCCAGGAGTTATTTACAAGGGACCCCAACCTAAATCCGGAGGAGATTGTCAAGCTCTTTGAGGAAAAGGTGACACCAGAGATGAACGTGGAATTATGTCGTGAATTTTCAGAAGGAGATATCAGATGCATTGTTTCAAATAGTCCCTTGAAGGCACTGGGTGTTGATGGTTTTCCGGCAAAATTCTATCAGCGCAACTGGGGTATTCTGAAGGACAAAGTTGTTCCTGCGGTCCTGCAATTTTTTGCCCGTGGTCATATGCCAACAAATGTAAACCATACGACCATTGTTCTAATACCTAAAGTGGATCAGCCTACCACACTGAAAGAATTTCGGCCAATCAGTCTATGTACTGTCCTATATAAGGTGATTGCCAAGTGTCTCGCAAATAGGCTAAGACCCCTGCTAGGAGATATAATTTCTGCAAATCAAAGTGTGTTTGTGCCCGGTAGATTGATCACAGACAATGCACTAGTGGCATTTGAATGTTTTCATTTCATTGAGCAGAATAGTAACCCTGGAAAGAATTTTTGTGCCTACAAGATTGAATTGTCGAAGGCCTACGACCGCGTGGATTGGGACTTTTTGGAGAAGGCGATGAAAGGCTTAGGTTTCACTCATCGATGGATTGGCTGGATCATGTCATGTGTATCCTCGGTGAGCTACTCAGTCAAATTAAATGGAACCTTGATGGATTCGTTTGCACCAACCCATGGTCTTCGACAAGGCAACCCCCTTTCGCCATTTCTCTTTCTGTTTGTAGCGGATGGGTTGTCGGCATTGCTGCAAAACAAAATTAATGATGGCACCATTTCCCCCCTAAAGGTGTGTCATGGTGCCCCTGGTATTTCTCACATGTTATTCGCTGACGACACACTTCTCTTTTTTAAAGCAAATGCAGAACAAGCTACTAGAATGCAGCAAGTCATCACCTCATATGCCCAAGGCACAGGGCAACTTGTAAACTTTGATAAGTGCTCTCTCATGTTTGGAAAGTCTTGTTCTGTCGAGATACAAGAGGAGGTTAAATCTGTCCTTCAAGTGTCACAAGTGGAATTTGAGCCCAAGTACCTTGGCCTTCCAACGCCAGAAGGAAGAATGCAACGGGGTAAATTCCAAGGGATGCAGGCTAAAATGCTCAAGAGACTTGTGTTGTGGGGTGAGGCTTCACAAGGGGGAAAGGAGGTGCTCGTCAAGGCAGTTGCCAAGCGCTGCCCACATATCTTATGGGTGTCTTTAAGCTACCTGATGGGTTGTGTGAGGAGTTGACAAAGATTATACGAAACTTTTGGTGGGGAGCGGCACAAGGACATCGGCGTACCCATTGGGTGTCATGGGACATTATGCTTAGGCCTAAATCACATGGTGGCATGTGATTCCATGACATGAAACTGTTTAATCAAGCGCTGCTAGCTAAGCAGGCTTGGAGGCTGATTGTTAATCCTCAAAGCTTATGTGCACAGGTGCTCAAGGCGAAGTACTACCCCAACGGGTTCTTGGTGGATACAATATTCATTGACGATGCATCCTCGACGTGGAAAGCTATCAAATACGGGTTGGAGCTTCTTAAGAAAGGGATTATTTGGCGCATCGGCAATGGCTCTCAAGTCCGTATATGGCGTGACCCTTGGATCCCTCGTGATCATTCCCGGTGACCAATGACTCCGAAGAGACGCTGCCATCTTAAATGGGTCTCTAGTCTTCTCAATCTGGATGGTACGTGGAACAATACCTTGCCTCGAAAACATTTCTATCAGCCAAATATCGATAGTATCATGCAGATCAGGACTTCGAGTAGACTCGAAGCTGACTTCCTTGCATGGCACTCGGACAAGCGCGGATGCTTCTCAGTACGCAGTGCCTACTATCTGGGGCTGCAGGAATACATGGAGGCGCAGGACGTTGGTGCATCGAGTACGTGACCGGATGGGCGGCGGTTGGTGTGGAACCTTATTTGGAAGAATGGGGCGCCAGCTAAAGTACGTGTGTTCGCATGGACTGCAGCCCAGGAGGCCCTTGCAATGCAAGCTAGTAAGACCCATAGACACATGGAGGAGGATCCTACATGCTTGCTTTGTGGCCATGCTGTGGAGGATGTGCACCACGCCCTTGTCCAGTGTCCCCATGCAGCTATGCTCTGGGCAGCCATGCGAGAAGACTGGGACTTGTCGACCACTGCCGAGCTACGTGACGCCGAACCTGAGTGGATACTTCGCTTGCTTGAAAAACTGTCGGATGTTCAGAAGTTGGCTTCCTTGATGATCATGTGGAGGATTTGATCTGCAAGGAATGAAATTACACATAAGAAACCGCCGGTCCCGATCTAGGCCTCGCGCAGATTCCTCACGAGCTACATTACGTCCTTGCTCGCAATACAACAGCATCCATCGACAGACCTCATCAAGGGAAAGCAGGTGGTTGCTCTATCAGGAAGCATGCAAAAATACGTACATACAATAACAGCCACGCCACGCTAGGAGACGCCTGATGCATATCATGCTAAACTGAATGTCGATGGTGCTTTTGTGAAAGAAAATGATATGACTGGGGCTGAGATGATCTTGCGGGATCATGAAGGTGATGTTATCTTCGCCGCGACACGGATGCTATTTAATTGTGGTGACCCCTTAGAAGCTGGGATGGCGGCTATGGAGGAAGGATTACGGCTTTCTCTACACTGGACGAACCTGCCGCTGATTGTGGAAACGGATTGTGCCGAGCTGCTGAAGTTGGTTCAATCCAAAAATGGCAATCGATCGAGGTATGCATATCAGGTTAATGAGATCAGACGAATTCTGGATCAAGAAAGGAACATTAGTCTAGCTAAGATTAGTAGGCACGCGAATGCGACGAGTCACGCCCTTGCTTGTATGGGTCGATCGCAACAGCGCACAGCATGTTGGCTCCGAAACATTTTTTCAAATCGATAAACTTATTTTCAAATTTGTGAACCTTTTCTCAAATTCGGTGATCCTTTTTCAAAATTGATGAACTTATTTATAGCTTCGGTGAACTTTTTTTAAAACCGATGAACTTTTTTCAAATTCAATGAACTTTTTTCAATTTGGATGAACTTTATTTAATTTCGATGGACTTTATTTAAATTCGCTTCGGTGAACTTTTTTCAAAATTTGATGAACTTTTTCTCAAATTTGATGAAATTTTTCTCAAATTCGATGAACTTTTTCACATTTGATGAACTTTTTTTCAAATTCTATTAGTTTTTTTCCAAAATCGATGAACTTCTTTCAAAATTGGTGAATTGTTTTCTAATAGATGAATAATTCTTATCAAACTGGATGAACCTTTTTCAAAAACGATGAACTTTTCCAATTCCTGAACTTTGTTCAAGATTTGATAAACGTTTTTATAAAAAATATAAAAAATGTAATTTTTATTGCATAGTAAATAACGCGGCTGCAGTAGTTCATTTAGAATTCACGTTGATATTTATCGTAGTGGTGTAGTGGCTATAGTGGTAAGCTGAACCAACTACAGAAGTAGTGACTCGAGTTTGTTTCCTCCTACTCGTGAGTTTTTTTTTGCCGGTCTTTTTTTGTGAAACAATTTCTGCGCTGGAGCTTTGGTGGGCCGGCCAACTTGGCATTTGCTGTAGGCGCCGGTTGACTTGTCCGGCGCTTAAAGCTCTCAATAGGAGCTCCCCTGTTTTACTCCTGTGACCATTGAACAAGAGCTCATGCCACGAACCAAATTCCATCTGCAAGGGAGCTCCTAAAAGACCTAACTGCGCCCTCAGCTAGGGCTGCAAATGAGTCGAGTTCGAGCGAGTTGGAGTTGGCTCAGCTCAATTCATATGAAAATTTGAGCGAGCTCAAACTGAGTGAAGCTCATGATCGAGCCATAGAACATGGCTCGTGCTCAGCTTGTAACGATCTCGAGTCGACCTCGAGCTAGTTTCGAGCTAAATGAGATGGTAAAAGTTATAAATCTATGGATGAAAAACAAAAAAATTAAGGTGAATAGGCTAGGAACCTTTGCCAAAAATATAGGATATTTAACACATATTCGACCACGTGCCATAATTAGGCCTAAATCTTTTCTACACTGAAGTAAGTTTCCATGTTCGTTGGTAAATAAAATGGAGGCAAATTATGGACAACATATATGATAATAAATTATCTTATTTCCATTTAATACATGGCATGATCATTTAACATAATGATATTCTATCGAGCTAATGAGCTAAAATTGAGCGAGCCAACATTGGCTCAAGACCGGCTCGTTTCTCGGTCGAGCTACATAAAGTATTCAAATTCAGCTTGTTTCTTTTCGAGTCAATCTCGGGTCGAATCAAAAAACGAATCAATCTTAGGCGGTTCACAGGCCTTGAGCTTTTCTTGCAGCCCTACCCTCAGCGGCGCTCTCAACGCCTGTTTAGACTCCTGGCGCTGGAAGGCAATGCGAGTGGGCCAGCCCATCAAATCAATGAGCACAACGAGCATACGATCGGGCGAACGAGACGAGCAACGACTACTTTGTCTGGTTGACTCGTAATGATGACTGCATCATGTTTGGTACCCCCTCAAAAAAACAACTGGCACTAAAAAACAATTTTAACCTCTCAAAAAAAAACTAAAAAACAATTTTAAAAATCAACAAATATTCATGAATTCAAAAGTGTTAATGGATTTTGAAAATAAGTTCACAAACTCTAAAAAGTTCACGAATTTGAAAAAAAAAGTTCATTGATTTGATTTTTTATCAAATTTAAAAAATGTTCATCAATTTTGAAAGCAAAATCGTCGACTTTGTAAAGTTCATAAATTTAAAAGTAATCATCAATTTTGAAAAATAATATATCGATCCTGAATTTTTTTTATTGATTTTGAAAAAAGCAACAATTTTGAAAAGTTCATCGATTGCGAAAAAATATCACAAAAAAATAAAAAAGTTCATTGATTTTGTAAAAATAAGTTCACCAATTCAGATAAAAGTACATTGTTTTTTGAAAAAAAATTGTTCATACATTTGGAAAAAATGTAAAGAAAAGCAAAATTAAAAAACCAAGCAAAAACGTGTGTAGAAAAAACGAAAACGAGAAAAGCCAGCTTCCGCGAACTGAAGAAAGAATAAGAGGGAGAAAACGAAGTAAGTGGTCACAAGTGTTAAAGAAGTCCTAGTGGTTACTCGGTTTCTCCGCGAAAGAAGAGGTCTTCAATTTGAATATGTCGCTCGCACACTTTTTTGGAATTTAACATTAAAAAGGAAAAAAGCGTAAATGAACCGGCCTATGCATCATCAATTTTTTTTGGGGGGGGGGGGGGGGGGGGGGGGGGGGTTGCGCCGATGCATGTAATGGGCGTCATATAGGAAATGGCCATCTTCAAAGCGTTGTCCAATGGAGTTCCTATATCCCCAATGCACCAAAATGATGGCGCAATGGCTAAGCGAGCGTCGCCTACAGAAGTGGTGGGGCTGACCGACCCATTTTCGAAGTTATTCCAGTTTTTTCGTTCTTGTTTCTCTAGCTCCTGTTTTTTCCTGTCTTCTATTTCTCTTTTTTTTTGCTTTTTTATTTCTGAGTTTTCCTGTCTTTTTTCATTTTCCTTTTTATGGTTCCTTTTTCTACTATTTTCTATGCTTATTATCATCTGCTTCATTTAAATATTATTATGTTGCTTTTGCTTTTTTTTCTTTTTCTTTTTCTATTTTTCTTCTAATTTTCCTTTTTCTGGCTTCTTTCTTAAAATTATAAATATTATTGGAAAAATACATGAACACCGTTTTAATACATGACAATTCTTATAAATACACGTTGAAAATTTTTAATACATGGTTGCCACTTTAAAAGAATGATTTTAAAAAATATGAGATAAACATCTAACAAATACACATTGGATTTTTTTGAGAAAACATGATGTTTTTAAAGTACACAATGAATGCTTCTTAAACACACACAATGAACATTGTTTAATACACGTTGAATCGTTTTTAGTGCATGATGAACATTTTGAATTACATGATAAAAAATTCTAATACACTCTAAACATTTTTTTGTACATGATGACCATTTTTAAGTACACAATGAACACATTTTTGTAATTACAGTTTTTTTAAGATTATGTGAACACATATTTAATTACATGAAAACTTTTTAATGTATGGAACACTTATTTAGTTATATGAATAATGCGAACGTTTTCAAATTACATGAATAGTTTTTAAAATACACAAGTTCCTCTCGAAATTTTAACAAACAATGCATTTTCTTTAAAAAAATATTTATGAAATAATGTATGGTATATAAGAATTTTGATACTTAAGAAAAATGCGAAAAATAATAATTGTACCTATATGTAATGGGCCGTGCTAGTGGACGTCCTATTATTGTTCCCTTCACACGATGAGAATGCAATTAGACCCTTATTATATTTAGGTTTGATGGTATGATAAAGGACTAATACCTGTTTGTCAAGTTTATCTTGGGACATTGTTCTCCTTGGGGTATATTATGGAGATGGTTGAGCCCCCATTTCAAAAAGAAAAAAGTGTGAGTTATCCACAGACTTGAAGAGTTTTTTAGTTTTATTCGAGTCATAGAAAAACCACACTATTAAGGGGGTTGAGGTGTTAGAGAAAGTTTGGGGATCATGCAAAACTCATACTCTAAGGCATCCGTGTGCCTAAGGAATTTTGGATTAAAACCCCAGCCAAAGAAGACAGTTACTGGGACTCCCTGGGCCCTCCCCTCGCCCATCATGTTCATCAACCTTGTTGCCACCATGATCATGTGGGAGTAGTTTTTTTGGACTACGGGTCCATAGAAGTAGCTAGATGACACATCTTCTCTCCCTAGTTTCAGTACAAGGATCTCATGAGCCGCCCTACATGATTGAGATCAATCTGATGCAATTCTCGGTGTGTTTATTGCGGTGTGATGAATTGTCACTTTATGGTCACATATATTCATAAATTCTTTTGAGATTCCTTTGGTTTATTTGGTGCACGCTTCTTGTACAAATATGCTCCTCAAATTATTAGTTTTGCACTTGCCACGTTTAGATGAATAATCTCCAAGAGGTAGTTGTGTATGTCGGTTGGGTTCGATCTTCCAAATAATCTACCACAGTGACAAAAGTGGAAAAGACATGTATTGTATTGTTGTCACTAATTATAAACAGATAGTTGCGGAGTTGTCCCGGTGATGAATGCGCCACAAAAGAATTACATCATATAGATCTCCGAAGAGAACATTGTATGTAAGACCAGAGAGAGAGAGAGAGGGAGAGGGAGAGAGAGAGAGAGAGAGACCCATCTAGTTACTGCTATGGACACGTAGGTCTTGTGAGGAACAACACACGCATCATCGGAGTGGCAACAAGGTTGATGTAGAGGCCCTCCATGATTGATTTCCTCTCTGACGGAGTACCGAAAAGGCCTCCATATGGGATCATGGAAGAACAGAGACTTGCGACGACAGAATAATGGTTTCGGGACTCGCTCTGGGGGGTTTCAGAATATTTGGAAATTTATAGCGTTGGAATTAGGCCAGGCGAAGCCACGAGGAGCCCAAAGGAGGCACTCCGTGCCTACCCCCTGGGCGCGCCATGTTGTCGCTTGCTATCTCCTCATCTATCGTCTGGACTCCCCCCAAAGCTACTAGGGTCCCTCCTGGTCCAGAAAAAATCGTCAAAAGGTTTCGTCGTGTTTGGATTTCGTTTGGCAGGGATTTTTTGTAAAAGCAAAAACATGCAGAAAACAACTACTGGCACTAAACACTGGGTTAATAGGTTAGTTCCCAAAAATGATATAAAATGGCATATAAAGCATACAACATTGATAATATAATAGAATGAAACAATCAACAATTATAGATGCTGGAGACGTATCACACCTACCCGAGATCTGTTGGAATTAATGTCGGAGTAATGGGCCACGGGTAGCCTAACCCGAGCCCCCGAGCCTTTCAAAACAATGGGGCCAGCTGCGCCCCTCAAAGACGTCAAGATAAAGACTACGCCTTCTAGCGGCTGGTCGGCCAAGCGGCCGACTGGTCGAAGGCGGCCGAGTTCCGGAGGGTGGCATCCCGACGGGCCGACTCTTAGAGAGCGGCCTCCAGAGAGGCCGACTCCTAGCAGTCGGCCCGTGGCGCCCTCAAAGTCTGCGCCCTCATCAAAGAGACAAGACAGGTATGGCTACAGTGCAAGCCTCCCCCCGAATCCAGGGACGGGCGTGGCCACAGTGCCCCGTACAGGCGGAGATGTCCGCTTGACGCGGCACTGTTGCCTATTCCCCATACGTCACACCTGACAGGCGGAGTCCTGTTCCCACGAAGGCCTGTCAGGTACGGCTTCCAGACGGCGGGCCCTACCTGGCAGCCAGAGCCCTGAAATCGAAGGAGGCTGGGGCAGCCGGACCTCGGAGGAGCCGGCTACCAGCAGACGGCCAATCCCTCCCTTAGGCCCCATACTCCATCAACCAGATGAGACACGGAGTGACAACAGTGATCGCCCACCAGGCGGCGGGACTGTAGCCATGCCTCCCCGACCAAGCCTGCGTCATTAGCGTTACGACTATAGTGATCAGCAGCCGGCAAGACCCGCAAGCGGCGGGAGCGGCTTGTCGGCTCCGTACCAGACTAGGTGGCGGGTCCCAGCTGTCGGTCAAGAGGCCGGCGACCAGAGAGAATGACGACCGGGCCCTATGCCTGGCCAAATTACCATTGTACCCCTGGGGGTAGGCCTATATAAACCCCCCAGGGCACCCATGCAAAGGGTTCGGCCCTGTTAGGACTAGACTCATACCTAGAGGAGGAGAGAGCGTGCCTGCCTTCTTCCACCTTTGGCAGACAGCTTGAGGAGCACTGTTGTACCACTTACACATTAGTGATCACGCGGAGACCCCGCAGAGCGGGACTAGGGGTGTTATCTCCTAGGAGAGCCTCGAACCTGGGTAAAGTACGCCGGCGTACGTGTCTACGCCTCATCCCGCTTCCAGGCACCGGTGACGTTCTACTCGCTCCCACCATGATAAGCCATCCTTTGGCATATGTCACACCCAACCCCTGACATTTGGCGCCCACCGTAGGGCGAGGTGCACCGTATCCCGGAGACCTGTTCTGGACGGGAACCCTGTTCCTTCCTGGCGAGCGCAGCCAGCCCGGCACGCCGGACGGCGTCTGCGCCAAGGCGCTGCACGGTGCGGAGATCGCCTGCGCAGCGAGCTGCCTCGCTGATCTTGTTGGCAAGATTCACCTCTCCGACGAGCCTGCGCCTGACGCGGGCACCAATGGCCCCGAAGGCCGCCTCGTGGGCCTCCTCAATCAGCTCCATATCGCCAGCGAGCCTGCTGCTGACTTGGAGTCGGTTGGCTCCGCCGACCCGATGTTGGTCGACTTTGACACGGCTTCGCTCGACACGTTCCCCTCCAATGTGGTGGTCTACGATGAGCCGCTTCCTCGTGTAGACAGCGGTGGCAGCACCGTCACGGAGGTGCTCGTGATCAGCCACGGCGAGAACTCTGGTGGGGGCGGTCAGGACCCGTTGCAGACGGCAATGAAAGACTTGGCTGCGCCAATCCTGGAGGACGCCGACGCCGGGACGCTGGAAGCGCGCCGCGTCCAGCTCGTCGAGAGCGCCAGCCGGCTAGCCAGCATGAGGCCTACCAGCGGGAGGTGGACCGTGTTGTAGGCGGCACTCCGGCTCCTGGTGGGCCTAGCCGCGTTGGCTTGATCAGGCAGCGTGGCACGGCCATCGCCAGCATGTTCGGGACAGAGCGTCCCGTATATGCCACGCCTGTAGAGAACATACGAGCTGCCCAGGCGGCAGCAGACGAGCTAGACAAGCTCGAGGACGATGAGCTTCGCCACATGACGGAACGAGTTCAGCAGCTCCTCGACGCGGCTGCTGAGCAGCAAGATGCCGGCTGCCACACTGAAGCGCCCAACCGGCGAAATGACGACCCACCACCTCGCCGAGACCAAGGCGCGACGTCCCGGACGCCGACTGGTGGCGTCCATGATGTAAGAGACAAGGAGCCGGCTGCCAGCCACAGCCGGACTCACATCACCATCGAGCGCGACTAAGACGGCCGTCCAAGAGCAGTGCGACGGCGAGACTGCCCGCCGCCTCCTCCCCGCAGGGAGAGGCGCATCTCGCCGCCACCTGTTGACCACCCATCACTCGGCGACCGCCTTGGCCGCCGAGAAGGAATCGGAGAAAACGATGCCCGCCACCGGATCGACCGCCTTAATCGGTCCCTAGCGCTAGAAGAGGAAGACGAGCTGGGTCCGCCTTGTTTTGGCCCCCGCATCCGAGATGAGCCCTTTCCCAAAGGGTTCACTCTCCCAAGAGATACCCCCAAGTACACCAGCTCCGTGAAGCCGGAGGACTGGTTGGTCGACTACTCCACAGCCGTCAGCATCGCCAACGGCAACATGCGCGTTGCCGTGAAGTACGTCCCCCTCATGCTCTAGGGCACGACCTGGACATGGCTGAACAGGCTGAAGCCCCGCAACATCAATAGCTGGGTTGACTTTACTGAAGCGTTCATCCGCAACTTCACCAGCACATACAAACGGCCGCCCAAGCCTTGCCAGCTCTCCCTGTGCATCCAAGGCCCCAATAAGTCAGCTCGCGACTATCTCACACGCTGGGCCGAGCTGCACAACTCTTGCGAGGGCGTGCACGAGTTGCAGGCCATCGAGTACTTCACTGCCGGGTGCCGAGAGGGCACCCTCCTCAAGCACCGGCTCCTCTGTGACGAGCCAGCGACCCTTGACGAGCTGATAATCACAGCAGACAAGTATGCCACAGCCGACTACTCCATGAAAGCGGAAATTCAAGTCAACGCGTCGGGCAAGGTGGCTCCCCAAGCCCCTCGGACCTCGGCTGGCGATGCCAGTCGGCGGCAGCAGCCGAATGACAACAAGCGCAAGGCCACACAGCCAGTTTCCAGAAGTCGGCAGGTGGCAGCAGTTGAAGATCGACAACCAGAAGGGCAGCCTCATCCCAAGCGTCAGAAGGGCGGCAAGCCTAATTGGCTGCCCGCCTTCTCGTACGAGCAGACTCTTGACGCCCCCTGCAAGTTCCACAGCGGTGCAAAGCCGTCCAATCACACCAGTCGGAAGTGCCATTGGCTCACCAGGATTGCCAAGGGTGACGGACTCCAGCCCGCTCCCCCTGTCGGCCCGCCGCCTCCTCCCCCGCAGCAGCCGGCGGCTCGGCCAGTCGGCGCTGTCCAGGATGATTATCCCGAAGAGCAGGGGGCATACGTCGTGTTCACCAGCGTGGCCGACGATAGGCGCAGCAGGCGGCAGCAGCGGTTGGAAGTGAATGCAGTAGCATCTGAGACCCCGGAATTCATGCATTGGTCTGAGAAGCCCATCGGCTGGAGCAGAGCCGACCACCTGGAGGTGATGCCCAGTCCCGGCTCCTATGCTCTGGTATTGGAAGCCACGTTTGCCACGGAGAGGCGAGCTGCTCGTTTCTCCCGAGTTCTGATAGATGACGGCAGCAGCACCAACATTCTGTACAAGGATACCATGGAGAAATTGGGAATCAAGCAGAGACACCTTCAGCCCAGTCGGACTATTTTCCATGGCATAGTTCCTGGCCTTTCCTGCTCACCAACGGCAAGACTCAGATAGATGTCCTCTTCGGGTACAAAACTCATTTCCGCCGAGAGCCAGTCTGGTTTGAGGTGGTGGACCTTGAGAGCCCTTATCACGCACTGCTTGGCCGGCCTGCCTTGGCCAAGTTCATGGAAGTTCCCCACTATGCTTACCTAAAGATGAAGATGCCAAGCTCTAAGGGAATCCTGACCTTAGCAGGATACTATAAGAAGTCGTCCGCCTGCGCGGCGAAGAGCAGCCGGTTAGCCGAGTCTCTCGTGATCGTAGCAGAGAAATGGCTCCTTGACCGGGTTGTGGCAATGGCAGGCAAGCAGCCAGAAATGTCACCCGACCCCAAGGAGTCGGAAGCCGAGGGCTCATTCAAGCCAGTCAAAGAGATAAAGAAGATACCTTTGGACCCAGAGCACCCGGAGAGGTATGCTGTCATTGGTGCGAACCTTGACAGTAAATAGGAAGGCGAGCTCGTTGGTTTCCTCCGTGAGAATGGGGACATTTTTGCATGGTCCCCCAAAGACATGCCAGGTGTACCGACGGATTTTGCCGAGCACAAGTTACACGCCCGATCTGATGCCAAGCCCGTCCGACAGCCCTTGCGCCGCCTATCAGAAGAGAAAAGAAGAGTTGTTGGGGAAGAGATAGCCCGGCTCTTGGCAGCCGGCTTCATCATGGAGGTGTTCTTCCCAGAATGGTTAGCCAATCCGGTCCTAGTGCTGAAGAAGAACAAGCAGTGGCGCATGTGCATTGATTATACCAGCCTCAACAAAGCATGCCCCAAAGATCCATTTGCTCTGCCCAGAATTGACCAAGTGATCGACTCCACAGCCGGATGTGAGCTGTTGAGTTTTTTGGATGCATACTCCGGGTATCACCAGATCAAGCTGGACCCGGCCGACAGGATGAAGACCGCCTTCATCACGTCATTTGGAGCCTTCTGCTACCTGACCATGACGTTCGGCTTGAGAAATGCTGGCGCCACCTTTCAGCGTTGCATGCAGAAGAGTCTCCTCAAACAACTCGGCAAAAACGCTCATGTCTATGTAGACGATGTGGTGGTGAAGACAGAGAAGCGCGGGACGCTACTGGAGGATCTCAGGGAGACTTTCGAGAACTTATGCCGATTTCAGATCAAGCTCAACCCGGAGAAGTGTGTCTTTGGGGTACCAGCCGGCTAGCTTCTTGGCTTTCTGGTCTCGGAGCGCGGCATAGAGTGCAACCATGTCAAGATCAAGGCCATCGAGAGGATGGAGGTACCCACCCGACTGTTCGATGTGCAAAAATTCACCGGCTGCTTGGCATCTATCAGCCGTTTCATCAGTCGGCTGGGCGAGAAGGCCCTTCCCCTGTATCAGCTCATGAAGAAAACCACCTTTTTCGAGTGGAACGACAAGGCGGATGAAGCTTTTCTCCAGCTCAAGAAAATGTTGACCACCCCGCCCATCTTGGCGGCCCCGACTCCTAAGGAGCCCATGCTCCTCTACATTGCCGCTACCAGCCGGGTGGTTAGCACCGTCATAGTGGTGGAACGGAAGAAAGAAGGCAAAGCCCTACCAATCCAGAGGACGGTGTATTACCTAAGCGAAGTACTGTCCGCCTCCAAGCAGAACTACCCCCACTATCAGAAGATGTGTTATGGCGTGCACTTTGCTGCCAAGAGACTGAAGCCATACTTCCAAGAGCACCCAATCAATGTGGTCTGCACAGCTCCGCTCGCTGAGATTATTGGAAGTCAAGATGCCTCGGGCCAAGTGGCCAAGTGGGCCATAGATTTGGCCCCCTACACCATCTATTACCAGCCTCGCACCGCCATCAAGTCACAAGCACTAGCCCGCTTCCTCGTCGACTGGGCTGAGACCCAGTACTTGCCGCTAGCGCCAGATTCCACCCATTGGCGGATGCATTTTGATGGTTCAAAAATGCGCACCAGTTTGGGGGCCGGCGTCGTCCTAACCTCCCCCAAGGGCGACACACTCAGATATGCGCTGCAAATTCACTTTGCCGCCTCCAACAATGTTGCTGAATACGAAGCACTCATTCACGGGCTCCGGCTGGCCAAGGAACTCGGCATTCGTCGGATCCTGTGTTACGGAGACTCCGATTTGGTGGTCCAACAGTCATTAGGCGACTGGGACACAAAGGATGCAAATATGACCAACTACCGCTTTCTCGTACAACAACTCAGTGGATACTTTGAAGGGTGCGAGTTCCTTCATGTGCCAAGAAATGACAATGAGCAAGTCGACGCCTTGGCACGAATCGGCTCCACCCGGCAAGCAATACCAACCGGCGTTGCCTTACAACGACTCCTCAAGCCGTCTGTCAAGCCATCACCAGAGTCAGATTCCATATTTGCGCCGGCTCCTCCTGAAGCAGTCGGAACCGACTTGAGAGCCCCTCCAACCGACGCAGGAACTTCGGCGGACAACCCGGGGACTGCAGCAGTCGGCCCGGGGACTTCATCAACTCAGCAAGCGGTGGCTGACTCCAACCCACCGCCTCCCAGCCCAGCCACCCTCGTACAGGTGGCAGTCCTGGCAGTCGAAGAAATTGCAGCACCTTCATGGGCCCAGCCCATCCTCAATTTTTTGGTGAAAAAAGAGCTGCCAACCGACGAGATCTCGACCCGGCAAGTGCAACGCCGGGCGGCAGCATACACCATAGTCATCAGAGAGCTTGTGAGGCGCAGTGTCACTGGTGTTTACCAGCACTGCGTCAAGCCAGAGCAAGGCCAGGAAATCCTCAAAGATATCCATCAGGGCGAGTGTGGTCACCACGCGGCCTCAAGGGCTCTGGTGGCCAAGGCTTTCCGCCATGGTTTTTTCTGGCCGACTGCCCTAGAAGACGCCAAGGACCTGGTCTAGAAATGCAAAGGGTGCCAGAAGTTTCGTTCAAAGCCTCACCAGTCGGCTTCTGCACTCAAGACTATTCCCATCGCCTAGCCCTTTGCCGTCTGGGGCTTGGATATGGTGGGACCATTCAAGACAGCAAGAGGTGGCTTGACTGATCTGCTTGTCGCGGTGGACAAGTTCACCAAGTGGATAGAAGCAAAACCAATGAAGAATTTGAATGGTCCGACTGATGTGACTTTCATCCCCGACATCACCATCCGGAATGGCATACCACACAGCATCATCACCGACAATGGCATGAACTTCGCCCAAGGTGCCTTGGCCCATTTCTGTGCGACACAGGGCATCCAACTGGACCTAGCGTTTGTTGCCCATCCGCAGTCAAATGGCCAAGTGGAGCGAGCAAACAGCCTCATTTTATCTAGCATCAAGCCCCGACTGGTCGAGCCTCTGGAGCGGTCGGTCGGCTGCTGGCTCGACGAGCTTCCGGCCGTCCTCTGGAGCCTGCGCACAACTTCGAACAAGTCAACCGGCTTTACGCCTTTCTTTCACGTCTACGGTGCCGAAGCCGTCATCCCGGCGGACATAGAATTCGACTCCCCTCGAGTCACCATTTACACCGAAGAGGAGGCAGAAGAAGCATGACAAGACGGCGTCGATCTACTGGAAGAGGGCCAGCTATTGGCACTCAGCAGGTCCACCATCTACTAACAGAGCTTGCGCCGATACTACAACCGAAAGGTCAAGCCAAGATCCTTCCTAGAAGGAGACCTTGTGCTCCGGCTGATCCAGCGAACAGCCGGCCAGCACAAGCTCTCGGCACCTTGGGAAGGCCCCTTCATCATCAGCAAGGTGTTGGGTAATGACTCCTACTACCTCATCGACGCTCAGAAGCCTCGAGCACGTAAAAGAGATGACTCCGGCAAGAAGACGGAGCGACCATGGAATGCGAACCTTCTTCGAAGGTTTTTCAGCTAAAAAGCAGTATGTATCACGCCGACTTTTGTATTAAGTACAAAGACTCCGGGTCCCCCGAGAAGAGCTCGGGGACTGCCCTCTTTTGTCTATATGATAAGTGTTACGCCTGTCATTCGTGTTATTTCATTAATCTGTCTGGCACCGGGTTCGACCAGTCGACCCGGGGACTTGCCGCCTTGTACTATGAGACGCTTCCTCCATCCGGACAAGTAGTGTGTTGGCACCCTAGCTTTCTCCTGCCAGAGGTCGCAGCCTGCAGAGCAGCTGTTCGGTCGGCAGGAGTCAAGGCGAAAAGGGCGCTGGCATGAAAAATGGCTAAGGACTTAAGGCATTTACATAGTTCAAGACGGCTTCTCGCCTCACCAACCGGTTGCCAAGCAACCGGCCAGCCGGTTTTTACTTAACTTGCCAAGAAAACTCTAGCCGGCCAAGTACTTGCCTTCCTAAAAGTAGCTAAGTACTTAACCAAGCCACAGTCCGCAGAGCGGCTGTTCGGTTGGCAAGACGGCAACCAAGGGAAGGCGGCAAAGGAAAAAGCCAAAAGAGTAGAAGGCAAGGAAAGGTAGAACTTAGATAAAATATTTACACATCAAAGGCCCTTGGCCGACATCCAACATAAGTTTCAAATACACCCCACGGGTGGAATTGTGAGAAGCTAACAAAGTTCGTTGAGGCTAATAAATAGGGAGAAATAAAAAGTAAAGTGGCAGCCTAGGGATCGGCGGACGGGTTCGGTGGAGTCGATGGCGCCGGCTGGACGAGCGGCCGGCTGGCGGTCCCCGCTTGGTCCCCTCCAGCGGCAGCCGGCTCATTCAGGCGCGGTTCATTGCTAGAGGCGCGGTCGAGTTGGGGCTGGCCGTCCGCTCCGACCTCTGGCGCCTCCTCTTCGCCTTCCTCCTCCTCATCGTCTTCTCCCTCTTCACTGGAGTCGATCACCTCGGACGAGTCCTCGCCCTCCTCCGGGTTCAGCCCGAACCATTCTGGGGGCACCTCGGCGCCGTTCTCAGCCGGCTCCGGGATGAAGACTCCCGTGTCGATGTACTCGGTGATGGCTGCCGCCCGCTTGATGAGTTCGCCCTCCACCGCCACCAGCTCCTCCTGGGCCTCCTGTCAGAACGTGGTCAACCGGGTTAGATCTAGCCCAGGTGAAAGCACAAGTGCTCCCTAGGTGATTTGGGTAATTAATGACAACATATCTCTTGTTGGACTAACACTTTTACCTAGTATGTTTCAGATAAAGTTCAACAATGAAGTGGCATGGACTAGAGGATGTGGAACCTCTTCAAAATGCTAAGGACAAAGGATTGGCTCAAGCTCCAAGCTCAAGACTCCACATTTTCTATCTTAGTGATCCAAGATCACATTGAGTCTATAGGAAAAGCCAATACTATCAAGGAGGGATGAGGTGTTGCTTAATGGCTTGCTTGCTCAAAGTGCTTAGTGATATGCTCCAAAGCCCTCAACCACTTTCTCACTTCCAAATATGCCCTAAACCAAAAGTCAAACTTGGACCCACCGATTCTTTCTATCCGGAGCCACCGAGTTCAGTTGAAATAGCCACTACTAGAAACCCTAATCAGTTTGGTCTCACCGATGGGATCTCGGTCTCACCGGTGGGATCTCGGTCTCACCGAGATGGGCTTGCAAACTCTTTGTTACTTGTTGCAATATTTTCGGTCCCACCGAGATATGCAATCGGCCCCATCGAGTTTGCTTGGCCAACTCTCTGTTTCGCTTATTACCCAAATCGGTCCCACCGAGTCTGAGTAATCGGTCAAACCGAGTTTTGGTTTTACCCTAACCCTAGCACATCGGTTCCACCGAGTTGATCTAGTCGGTCCCACCAAAAACCCTAATGGTCACTAGGTTTGCTAAATCGGTCCGACCGAGTTTTTCACTTCGGTCTCACCGAGATTGGTAAATTGTGTATAACGGTTAGTTTTTGTGCGGAGGCTATATATACCCCTCCACCCACTCTTCATTCGTGGAGAGAGCCATCAGAACATACCTACACTTCCAATACACATTTTCTGAGAGAGAACCACCTACTCATGTGTTGAGGTCAAGATATTCCATTCCTACCATATGAATCTTGATCTCTAGCCTTCCCCAAGTTGCTTTCCACTCAAATCTTCTTTCCACCAAATCCATATCCTGTGAGAGAGAGTTGAGTGTTGGGGAGACTATCATTTGAAGCACAAGAGCAAGGAGTTCATCATCAACACACCATTTGTTACTTCTTGGAGAGTGGTGTCTCCTAGATTGGCTAGGTGTCACTTGGGAGCCTCCGACAAGATTTTGGAGTTGAACCAAGGAGTTTGTAAGGGCAAGGAGATCGCCTACTTCGTGAAGATCTACCGCTAGTGAGGCAAGTCCTTCGTGGGCGATGGCCATGATGGGATAGACAAGGTTGCTTCTTCATGGACCCTTCATGGGTGGAGCCCTCCATGGACTCGCGCAACCGTTACCCTCCATGGGTTGAAGTCTCCATCAACGTGGATGTACGATAGCACCACCTATCGGAACCACGACAAAAACATCCGTGTCTCCAATTGCGTTTGAATTCTCCAAACCCTTCCCTTTACATTCTTTCAAGTTGCATGCTTTACTTTCCGCTGCTCATATACTCTTTGCATGCTTGCTTGATATGTATTGTGTTTGTTAAACTAGTGCCTAAACTCCAGTTCAACTTAAAGAAACTAAAAACTGCAACTTTTGGCACTTAGTGTCTAATCACCCCCCCTCTAGACACCTCTTCTCGATCCTTTCAATTGGTATCAGAGCTTTGGTCTCCATTGCCTTGGTTTAAACACCATTGGAGGAAGATGGATGAGTCTACTTTGGGGAGTCTTAGGCGTAAAGTGCCTATTCTTGATGGAGAATATTTTCATGAGTGGAAAAATGAAATGCTTGAGATTTTCAATGAATATCACTTGAACAAGAATATTGCTAGCCCTTGTGCACCTCATGTTGATCCCATGCATCCTACCCTTGATGAATCAATTGACATGATTCGCAATCTTAGAACTGTTAATCTTATCACTAGAGGCTTGCCTAGAAACTTGATTGGATGTTTGCCGACTCTTAAGTGTGCCTACACCATATGGAAATTTCTTGAGGAACTCTTTCCTAATTATTCCTTGAAATATCTAGATGAATTCCTCCATAAGTCTATTGCCTTGATTAAGATGAGTTCCAATGATCCCAAATTTAGCGACTGCTTAATTGAGCTTACTAATCTTACGAGTGCCAAAGGAGATGTTGGAATCATTAGCAATATCATTTCTAGAGCTATTAGAATTCATAAGGATAATTATAGAAATGATCAGTTATCTAATGAATTGCCCTCTCTAGGAATTGATCAATCACAAGATGATGTTGAACATGAATACTCGGATGAGGATGATGATAGTGACTATGATCTCGATGATGCGATGAGACACTTTGGTCTTGTGGAAAATCTTCGTGGCTACATGGCTGGAGGAAAGGAATGGGTCCTTGATAGTGGATGTACTGATCATATGACCGGAGATAAAGACATGTTCCGTGAGCTTGCTGAAAATGACGGCCCTCGAAAGTATGCCACTTTTGGTGATAATTCAAAGGGTAAGGTGGTTGGCCTTGGTAAGGTGGACATCTCACATGATAGCTCCATACAAAATGTCATGCTCGTTGAATCTCTTGGCTACAACTTACTTTCAGTATCTAGACTTGCTGATTTCGGTTTCAATGTCCTATTTACTGAAGTAGACTGCCAAGTGTTTCGTAGAGATAATCATAAAATGGTCTTTACCGGTATACGTAGAGGAGATCTTTACATTGTTGATTTCACTAAAAAGGCTCAACCTAAAACTTGCTTAATTGCTAAATCTTCTAAAGACTGGTTGTGGCATAGAAGGCTAGGCCATGTGGGCATGCGAAACCTTGACAAACTCATTAAAGGAAATCATATCCTTGGCGTTAACGATGTCATATTTGACAAGGATAGACTTTGCAGTGCTTGTCAAGCAGGGAAACAAGTTGTAGGAAGTCATCACGCTAAGAACATCATGACCACAAGAAGACCACTCGAGCTACTTCACATGGATCTCTTTGGTCCAAATGCCTACAAGAGTCTCGGTGGTAACTCATTTGGTCTGGTCATAGTTGATGATTTTTCAAGATTTACGTGGGTGTTCTTTCTTGATGACAAATCACAGGTCCAAAAGATCTTCAAAAACTTTGCTAGGAAGGCCCAAAATCAATTTGACGTGAAGATCAAGAAGGTTCGAAGTGACAACGGAACGGAGTTCAAGAACGCAAATGTGGACACCTTTCTTGACGAAGAAGGGATCGCACATGAGTTCTCGGCTACGTACACACCTCAACAAAATGGAGTTGTTGAGAGGAAGAACCGGACTCTTATCGAGATGGCAAGAATGATGCTTGATGAGTACAAGACGCCAAAACACTTTTGGGCAGAAGCGGTAGAGACAGCTTGTCATGCAACAAATCGCTTATATCTTCACAAGCTACTCGGCAAGACGGCATACGAGCTCCTCACCGGTAACAAACCCCAAGTTGGATACTTTCGAGTATTCGGCTCAAAGTGCTACATTCTTGATAAGCATCGTCGTTCGAAATTTGCTCCTAAGTCTCATGAAGGTTTCCTACTTGGTTATGGCTCAAACTCTCACACATACCGTGTCTACAACAATTTCACCCGAAAGGTTGAAGAAACGGTAGATGTGAAGTTTGATGAATCTAATGGCTCGCAAGTAGAGAAATTGCCAATTGATGTAGGAGACAAAGATCCCTCGGAAGCAATCCAATACTTGTCTATCGGCAAGATTCGTCCAATGGAGGTGAAGGAGAGTACCTCGTCCGTCCAAGTGGAAGCTTCTACCACACGACAAGGTGAACCAAGAGTTGACACGGAAGCATCCACGAGTGGGACACACCAAGAAGAAGAAAACGAGGAAGTGCACCAAGACGAACGTCAACAACCTCCTTCTCCATCACGACAAGAGAACGACAACGCCAACAATGAAGAAGGCCAAGAAGAAGAACAAGATGAAGAAGATGTTCAACAAAGACCCAAGCAAAAGCTTTCACGAGTTCGAGCAAGAATTGCTAAAGATCATCCTGTGGAGAAAATCTACAATGATATCCAAACCGGGAGAATCACTCGCTCAAAAACTCGTTTAGCTAACTTTTGTGAACACTATTCATTCATCTCTCATATTGAACCTATGAAGGTTGAAGAAGCATTGGAAGATCCGGATTGGATAAATGCTATGCATGAAGAGCTACACAACTTTGAGAGAAATCAAGTGTGGACATTGGTTGAAAAGCCCGACAACAACCACAACATCATCGGTACCAAATGGGTGTTTCGCAACAAGCAATATGAAGATGGACAAGTGGTTCGCAACAAAGTGCGTCTTGTCGCCCAAGGCTACACACAAGTCGAAGGTATGGACTATGGTGAGACATATGCTCCCGTTGCTAGACTTGATTCCATTCGCATCTTACTTGCCTATGCTAATCACCATAATATCACCTTGTACCAAATGGACATTAAAAGTGCTTTTCTAAATGGTGAAATTGAAGAGGAAGTTTATGTTAAGCAACCTCCCGGCTTTGTCAACCCTAAGAAACCTAATCATGTTTACAAACTTCACAAAGCCCTTTATGGTCTTAAACAAGCTCCTAGAGCATGGTATAAATGCTTGACCAAGTTCCTTATTGAAAAAGGCTTTGAAATTGGAAAAAATAGATTCTACTCTTTTTATTAAAAGGGTTAATGGAGAACTATTTGTATGCCAAATTTATGTTGATGATATTATATTTGGATCAACTAACCCTCATTTTAGTGAAAAGTTTGGGAAGCTAATGTCGAAGAAGTTTGAGATGTCTATGATCAGTGAACTCAAATTCTTTCTTGGTTTGCAAATCAAGCAAACTAAGTAAGGCACCTTTGTCTCTCAAACGAAGTACACCAAGGACTTATTCAAGAAGTTCAATATGCAAGAATGCAAAGGTATGACTACACCCATGCCTACTAGTGGACATCTTGATTTGACCAAAGATGGTGAACCGGTTGATCAAAAAGTTTATCGCTCTATGATTGGTTCATTATTATATCTATGTGCTTCATGTCCCGATATCATGTTAAGTGTGTGAATGTGTGCACGATATCAAGCTGCTCCTAAGGAATGTCATCTTAAGGCCGTGAAAAGGATAGTGAGATACTTAATACATACACCAAATTTTGGCATTTGGTATGCAAAGAGAGCTTCCTTTGATCTTGTTGGCTACTCCGACTCGGACTATGCCGGTGACAAGGTTGATAGGAAGTCCACTTCGGATACTTGTCAATTCCTTGGTAGATCTCTTGTGTCTTGGTCTTCCAAGAAACAAAACTCAGTATCCTTATCCACCGCTGAAGCGGAATACATTGCTGCGGGTTCATGTTGTGCTCAATTACTCTGGATGACCCAGACTCTTAAAGATTATGGGATATATGTGAAACATGTTCCATTGCTTTGTGACAATGAAAGTGCTATCAAGATTGCTCACAATCCCGTGCAACGCTCTCAAACTAAGCATATCGAAGTTCGTCATCATTTTATTCGAGATCATGTTGCTAAGGGTGACATAAACCTTAAGCATGTTCGCACCGATAAGCAGTTAGCAGATATATTCACCAAACCACTTGATGAGAAAGTGTTTTGCAGGTTAAGAGGTGAATTGAACATCATTGACGCTTTAAACTTGGAGTAGGAACTCCATTGGATACATGCAAGACTTGAGCTCATGACTAATCACTTAATATTTTGATGATTATCTTATGTCTTGAAAATTTGCATTTTGCATGTTATCTAACCCTTGTAGTTACTTGGATGAATCTAATTCTATGAGATTGCAATTCACTCACATCTTGAGCAATCTCTACATCATCAAGTCTCTACACAATGGTGATTGATGACAAGGAAGCACGAAACCTCTCAAACATATCCTTTGACAAATTCTATGTTGAGTTTCATGATTGTCATGTTGGATACACAAGTGCTCTTCCTTGAGAAAACTAACCCATGTAGGTAGATGAACTCAAAATCCAAAGGGCGCTCCCAACTCTTGATGGGCTACATCAACCTTGAGCAACCCACACAAGTTCAACTACATGATCAAGATCAACACCGCGACCCAAGGTATGTTATTCCATCTTAGAGTAGCTTTACTCCAAGTCATGAGTCAAAGCAACTTGACAAGATGTGAATACATCAAGATACTTAAACAAAAAATGGTAACCCCATTTTGAGCTTAAACGATGAGTACGACCTATGATCAAGTGATCTCACTTGACTCCTAAGTCAATGTACTCTAACATAGGTGACTTTGTCACCGCCCAACTCTAGATGAAGTTCTCTTGTGTTCTTTTCTGTGTTCTTGCACTTGTCTCATGCATATTTGTTTCCCCTTTCAAACTTCATCTAGACCTTTTAGTTTCTTTTCTTTGTTCTTTGTTCTGCATTTTTCTGCATCCAATTCATTGCAAATCTTTGTGAGATCTTATTTGTCTAGTGAGCTGAGGTGACAAGTGTTTTTTTGTGATGAACTCGGTCCCACCGGTTTCATGTTTCCGGTCTAACCGAAGATTTTCGGAGCAACCGAAGCATACAACTCGGTGACACCGATTTCACTACAGGAAAAACATTTTGCCATTTATTCCTGCTTTATTCTTGATCCAGCTCCACTCAATGAATCTTGTCCTCTGCAAGCATCACATTTACCTTAATGCTTTGTACTGTGATTCAAGGACCGAACCCATTCACAACAAATTCCAGAAGACCCTTCTTGGAAATTGATGTCAAAGGGGGAGAGAGAGATCACATCAAAGCTTAATCATATCTCTAGGGGGAGATCTCTAGGGGAGGGAATACTCCAGGAAAGAGTAATCTTCAAGGATCCCAGATGCTTGATGTTCAAGAGGAGAGATGCTACATGTCTTCTTGGGGGAAAGACATGTTCATATGTGCTTATTTGCATTAGCTCTGTTCATTTGTTTCTTTGAGCTCTGTTTTTCTGTTCCCTATCTTCTCCCAGTATCCCATGCTAGATTCAGGGGGAGCAAGACATCCAAGGGAAAGAAAATTCTTAAATTCATTGCATATCCTTCTCTTTGGGGACATGTCAATACCTATCATGGTACTCTGTACTCACTCTACATGTCATCCCAGTCTTGGTACTCTTGTGGTTTCTTTTCTTTGCTCTAGCTAGTAGGTGCATCTGTGTTATCAAACCTTGTTTACGCAGGTTCATCACATCCTAGCCAACTCAAGACCACAAGGTAAGTATATGCATCATGGTCATGTGTATGAGAAATTCTTGCTGATGTACATATTGTTTGCAAGAAGGACTCATGGGCTGGTCGAGCCTCTGGAGCGGTCGGTCGGCTGCTGGCTCGACGAGCTTCCGGTCGTCCTCTGGAGCCTGTGCACAACTCCGAACAAGTCAACCGGCTTTACGCCTTTCTTTCTCATCTACGGTGCCGAAGCATCATCCCGACGAACATAGAATTCGACTCCCCTCGAGTCACCATGTACACCAAAGAGGAGGCAGAAGAAGCATGACAAGACGGCGTCGATCTGCTGGAAGAGGGCCGGCTGTTGGCACTCAGCAAGTCCACCATCTACCAGGAGAGCCTGCGCTGATACTACAACTGAAAGGTCAAGCCAAGATCCTTCCTAGAAGGAGACCTTGTGCTCCGGCTGATCCAGCGAACAGCCGGCCAGCACAAGCTCTCGGCACCTTGAGAAGGCCCCTTCATCATCAGCAAGGTGTTGGGTAACTGTTGGGGAACGTAGTAATTTCAAAAAAATTCCTACGCACACGCAAGATCATGGTGATGCATAGCAACGAGAGGGGAGAGTGTTGTCTACGTACCCTCGTAGACCGGAAGCGGAAGCATTAGCACAACGCGGTTGATGTAGTCGTACGTCTTCACGGCCCGACCGATCAAGCACCGAAACTACGACACCTCCGAGTTCTAGCACACGTTCAGCTCGATGACGATCCCCAGACTCCGATCCAGCAGAATGTCGGGGAAGAGTTCCGTCAGCACGGCGGCGTGGTGACGATCTTGATGTTCTACCGTCGCAGGGCTTCGCCTAAGCACTGCTACAATATTATCGAGGATTATGGTGGAGGAGGGCACCGCACACGGCTAATAGATCTCAAGGATCAATTGTTGTGTCTAGAGGTGCCCCCCTGCCCCCGTATATAAAGGAGCAAGGGGGAGGGGTGGCCGGCCAGGAGGAGGCGCGCCAGGGAGGAGTCCTACTCCTACCGGGAGTAGGACTCCCTCCTTTCCTTGTGCAACTAGGAGAGGGGGAAGGAAGGGAGAGAGGAGAGAAAGGAAAGGGGGGGCGCCGCCCCTCCCTCCTTGTCCAATTCGGACTAGAGGGGGAGGGGGCGCGCAACCTGCCCTGGCCGCCCCTCCTCTGCTCCACTTTGGGCCCATGATGCCCATTAACCCCCGGGGGGTCCGGTAACCCCCGGTACTTCGTTTTATATCCGATAACTCCCGGAACCATTCCTCTGTCCGAATATAGTCGTCCGATATATCAATCTTTATGTCTCGACTATTTCGAGACTCCTCGTTATGTCCGTGATTACATCCGGGACTCCGAAAAACCTTCGGTACATCAAAATATATAAACTCATCATGAAACTATCATCGTAACGTTAAGCGTGCGGACCCTACGGGTTCGAGAACAATGTAGACATGACCGAGACACGTCTCCGGTCAATAACCAATAGCGGAACCTGGATGCTCATATTGGCTCCTACATATTCTACGAAGATCTTCTATCGGTCAGACCGCATAACAACATACGTTGTTCTCTTTCTCATCGGTATGTTACTTGCCCGAGATTTGACCGAGAGGGCCCAGAGATACCTCTCCGACAATCGGAGTGACAAATCATAATCTCGAAATACGCCAACCCAACAAGTACCTTCGGAGACACCTGTAGAGCACCTTTATAATCACCCAGTTACGTTGTGACATTTGGTAGCACACAAAGTGTTCCTCCGGTAAACGGGATTTGCATAATCTAATAGTCATAGGAACATGTATAAGTCATGAAGAAAGCAATAGCAACAAACTAAACGATCAAGTGCTAAGCTAACGAAATGGGTCAAGTCAATCACATCATTCTCCTAATGATGTGATCCCTTTAATCAAATAACAACTCATGTCTATGGTTAGGAAACATAACCATCTTTGATCAATGAGCTAGTCAAGTAGAGGCATACTAGTGACACTATGTTTGTCTATGTATTCACACATGTATTATGTTTCCGGTTAATACAATTCTAGCATGAATAATAAACATTTATCATGATATAAGGAAATAAATAATAACTTTATTATTGCATCTAGGGCATATTTCCTTCAGTCTCCCACTTGCACTAGAGTCAATAATCTAGATTACACAGTAATGATTCTAACACCCATGGAGCCTTGGTGCTGATCATGTTTTGCTCGTGGAAGAGGCTTAGTCAGCGGGTCTGCAACATTCAGATCCATATGTATCTTGCAAATTTCTATGTCTCCCACTTGGACTAAATCCCGAATGGAATTGAAGCGTCTCTTGATGTGCTTGGTTCTCTTGTGAAATATGGATTCCTTTGCCAAGGCAATTGCACCAGTATTGTCACAAAAGATTTTCATTGGACCCGATGCACTAGGTATGACACCTAGATCAGATATGAACTCCTTCATCCAGACTCCTTCATTTGTTGCTTCCGAAGCAGCTATGTACTCTGCTTCACATGTAGATCCCGCCATGACGCTTTGTTTAGAACTGCACCAACTGACAGCTCCACCGTTCAGTAAAAACATGTATCCGGTTTGTGATTTAGAATCGTCCGGATCAGTTTCAAAGCTTGCATCAACATAACCATTTACGATGAGCTCTTTGTCACCTCCATATACGAGAAACATTTCCTTAGTCCTTTTCAGGTATTTCAGGATGTTCTTGACCGCTGTCCAGTGATCCACTCCTGGATTACTTTGGTACCTCCCTGCTAGACTTATAGCAAGGCACACATCAGGTCTGGTACACATCATTGCATACATGATAGAGCCTATAGCATAGGGAACATCTTTCATTTTCTCTCTATCTTGTGCGGTGGTCGGACATTGAGTCTTACTCAACTTCACACCTTGTAACACAGGCAAGAACCCTTTCTTTGCTTGATCCATTTTGAACTTCTTCAAAACCTTGTCAAGGTATGTGCTTTGTGAAAGTCCAATTAAGCGTCTTGATCTATCTCTATAGATCTTAATGCACAATATATAAGCAGCTTCACCGAGGTCTTTCATTGAAAAACTCTTATTCAAGTATCCCTCTATGCTATCCGGAAATTCTATATCATTTCCAATCAATAATATGTCATCCACATATAATATCAGAAATGCTACAGAGCTCCCACTCACTTTCTTGTAAATACAGGCTTCTCCAAAAGTCTGTACAAAACCAAATGCTTTGATCACACTATCAAAGCGTTTATTCCAACTCCGAGAGGCTTGCACCACTCCATAAATGGATCGCTGGAGCTTGCACACTTTATTAGCTCCCTTTGGATCGACAAAACCTTCTGGTTGCATCATATACAACTCTTCTTCCAGAAATCCATTCAGGAATGCAGTTTTGACATCTATTTGCCAAATTTCATAATCATAAAATGCGGCAATTGCTAACATGATTCGGACAGACTTAAGCATCGCTACGGGTGAGAAGGTCTCATCGTAGTCAATCCCTTGAACTTGTCGAAAACCTTTTGCAACAAGTCAAGCTTTATAGACAGTAACATTACCGTCAGCGTCAGTCTTCTTCTTGAAGATCCATTTATTCTCAATTGCTTGCCGATCAACGGGCAAGTCAACCAAAGTCCACACTTTGTTCTCATACATGGATCCCATCTTAGATTTCATGGCTTCTAGCCATTTTGGGGAATCTGGGCTCACCATCGCTTCTTCATAGTTCGTAGGTTCATCATGATCTAGTAGCATGACTTCCAGAAGAGGATTACCGTACCACTCTGGTGCGGATCTTACTCTGGTTGATCTACAAGGTTCGGTAGTAACTTGATCTGAAGTTTCATGATCATTAGCTTCCTCACTAATTGGTGTAGGTGTCACAGAAACCGATTTCTGTGATGTACTACTTTCCAATAAGGGAGTAGGTACAGTTACCTCATCAAGTTCTACTTTTCTCCCACTCACTTCTTTCGAGAGAAACTCCTTCTCTAGAAAAACTCCGAATTTAGCAACAAAAGTCTTGCCTTCGGATCTGTGATAGAAGGTGTACCCAACAGTCTCCTTTGGGTATCCTATGAAGACACATTTCTCCGATTTGGGTTCGAGCTTATCAGGTTGAAGCTTTTTCACATAAGCATCGCAGCCCCAAACTTTCAAAAACGACAACTTTGGTTTCTTGCCAAACCACAGTTCATAAGGCGTCGTCTCAATGGATTTCGATGGTGTCCTATTTAACGAATGCAGTCGTCTCTAAAGCATAACCCCAAAACGATAACGGTAAATCAGTAAGAGACATCATAGATCGCACCATATCTAATAAAGTACGATTACGGCGTTCGGACACACCATTACGTTGTGGTGTTCCGGGTGGCGTGAGTTGCGAAACTATTCCGCATTGTTTCAAATGTAGACCAAACTCGTAACTCAAATATTCTCCTCCACGATCAGATCGTAGAAACTTTATTTTCTTGTTACGATGATTTTCAACTTCACTCTGAAATTCTTTGAACTTTTCAAATGTTTCAGACTTATGTTTCATTAAGTAGATATACCCATATCTGCTTAAATCATCTGTGAAGTTGAGAAAATAACGATATCCACCATGAGCCTCAACATTCATTGGACCACATACATCTGTATGTATGATTTCCAACAAATCCGTTGCTCTCTCCATAGTACCGGAGAACGGCGTTTTAGTCATCTTACCCATGAGGCACGGTTCGCAAGTACCAAGTGATTCATAATCAAGTGATTCCAAAAGTCCATCAGTATGGAGTTTCTTCATGCGCTTTACACCGATATGACCTAAACAGCAGTGCCACAAATAAGTTGCACAATCATTATCAACTCTGCATCTTTTGATTTCAACATTATGAATATGTGTAGCACTACTATCGAGATTCATCAAAAATAGACCACTCTTCAAGGGTGCATGACCATAAAAGATATTACTCATATAAATAGAATAACCATTATTCTCTGATTTAAATGAATAACCGTCTCGCATCAAACAAGATCCAGATAAAATGTTCATGCTCAACGCTGGCACCAAATAACAATTATTTAGGTCTAATACTAATCCCGAAGGTAGATGTAGAGGTAGCATGCCGACCACGATCACATCGACTTTGGAACCATTTCCCATGCGCATCGTCACCTCGTCCTTAGCCAATCTTCTCTTAATCCGTAGCCCCTGTTTCGAGTTGCAAATGTTAGCAACAGAACCAGTATCAAATACCCAGGTGCTACTGCGAGCATTAGTAAGATACACATCAATAACATGTATATCACATATACCTTTGTTCACTTTGCCATCCTTCTTATCCGCCAAATACTTGGGGCAGTTCCGCTTCCAGTGACCAGTCTGCTTGTAGTAGAAGCACTTAGTGTCAGGCTTAGGTCCAGACTTGGGTTTCTTCTCCTGAGCAGCAACTTGTTTGCTGTTCTTCTTGAAGTTCCCTTTCTTCTTCCCTTTGCCCTTTTTCTTGAAACTGGTGGTCTTATTGACCATCAACACTTGATGCTCCTTCTTGATTTCTACCTCCGCGGCTTTTAGCATTGCGAAGAGCTCAGGAATAGTCTTATTCATCCCTTGCATATTATAGTTCATCACGAAGCTTTTGTAGCTTGGTGGCAGTGATTGAAGAACTCTGTCAATGACACTATCAATAGGAAGATTAACCCCCAGTTGAGTCAAGTGATTATGATATCCAGACATTTTGAGTATATGTTCACTGACAGAACTATTCTCGTCCATCTTGCAGCTATAGAACTTATTGGAGACTTCATATCTCTCAATCCGGGCATTTGCTTGAAATATTAACTTCAACTCCTGGAACATCTCATATGCTCCATGACGTTCAAAACGTCGTTGAAGACCCGGTTCTAAGCCGTAAAGCATGGCACACTGAACTATCGAGTAGTCATTAGCTTTGCTCTGCCAGATGTTCATAACATCTGGTGTTGCTCCTGCAGCAGGCTTGGCACTTAGCGGTGCTTCTAGGACGTAATTCTTATATGCAGCAATGAGGATAATCCTCAAGTTACGGACCCAGTCCGTGTAATTGCTACCATCATCTTTCAACTTTGCTTTCTCAAGGAACGCATTAAAATTCAACGGAACAATAGCACGAGCCATCTATCTACAATCAAACATAGACAAGCAAGATACTATCAGGTACTAAGTTCATGATAAATTTAAGTTCAATTAATCATATTACTTAAGAACTCCCACTTAGAAAGATATCCCTCTAATCCTCTAAGTGATCACGTGATCCAAATCAACTAAACCATGTCCGATCATCACGTGAGATGGAGTAGTATCAATGGTGAACATCAATATGTTGATCATATCTACTATATGATTCACGCTCGACCTTTCGATCTCCGTGTTCCGAGGCCATATCTGTTATATGCCAGGCTCGTCAAGTTTAACCTGAGTATTCCGCGTGTGCAACTGTTTTGCACCCGTTGTATTTGAACGTAGAGCATATCACATCCGATCAGCACGTGGTGTCTCAGCACGAAGAACTTTCGCAACGGTGCATACTCAGGGAGAACACTTATACTTTGATAATTTAGTGAGGGATCATCTTATAATGCTACCGTCAATCAAAGCAAGATAAGATGCATAAAAGATAAACATCACATGCAATCAATATAAGTGATATGATATGGCCAACATCATCTTGTGCTTGCGATCTCCATCTTCGAAGCACCGTCATGATCACCATCGTCACAGGCGCGACACCTTGATCACCATCGTAGCATCGTTGTCGTCTCGCCAATCTTATGCTTCCACGACTATCGCTACCGCTTAGTGATAAAGTAAAGCATTACAGCGCAATTGCATTGCATACAATAAAGCGACAACCATATGGCTCCTGCCAGTTGCCGATAACTCGGTTACAAAACATGATCATCTCATACAATAAAATTTAGCATCATGTCTTGACCATATCACATCACAACATGCCCTGCAAAAACAAGTTAGACGTCCTCTACTTTGTTGTTGCAAGTTTTACGTGGCTGCTATGGGCTTAGCAAGAACCGTTCTTACCTACGCATCAAAACCACAACGATAGTTTGTCAAGTTGGTGTTGTTTTAACCTTCGCAAGGACCGGGCGTAGCCACACTTGGTTCAACTAAAGTTGGAGAAACTGACACCCGCCAGCCACCTGTGTGCAAAGCACGTCGGTAGAACCAGTCTCGCGTAAGCGTACGCGTAATGTCGGTCCGGGCCGCTTCATCCAACAATACTGCCGAACCAAAGTATGGCATGCTGGTAAGCAGTATGACTTATATCGCCCACAACTCACTTGTGTTCTACTCGTGCACAACATCAACGCATAAAACCTAGGCTCGGATGGCACTGTTGGGGAACGTAGTAATTTCAAAAAAATTCCTACGCACACGCAAGATCATGGTGATGCATAGGAACAAGAGGGGAGAGTGTTGTCTACGTACCCTCATAGACCGGAAGCGAAAGCGTTAGCACAACGTGGTTGATGTAGTCGTACGTCTTCACGGCCCGACCGATCAAGCACCGAAACTACGGCACCTCCGAGTTCTAGCACACGTTCAGCTCGATGACGATCCCTAGACTTCGATCCAGCAGAATGTCGGGGAAGAGTTCCGTCAGCACGACGGCGTGGTGACGATCTTGATGTTCTACCGTCGCAGGGCTTCGCCTAAGCACCGCTACAATATTATCGAGGATTATGGTGGAGGAGGGCACCGCACACGGCTAATAGATCTCAAGGATCAATTGTTGTGTCTAGAGGTGCCCCCCTGCCCCCGTATATAAAGGAGCAAGGGGGAGGGGTGGCCGGCCAGGAGGAGGCGCGCCAGGGAGGAGTCCTACTCCTACCGGGAGTAGGACTCCCTCCTTTCCTTGTGCAACTAGGAGAGGGGGAAGGAAGGGAGAGAGGAGAGAAAGGAAAGGGGGGGCGCCGCCCCTCCCTCCTTGTCCAATTCGGACTAGAGGGGGAGGGGGCGCGCAACCTGCCCTGGCCGCCCCTCCTCTGCTCCACTTTGGGCCCATGATGCCCATTAACCCCCGGGGGGTCCGGTAACCCCCGGTACTTCGTTTTATATCCGATAACTCCCGGAACCATTCCTCTGTCCGAATATAGTCGTCCGATATATCAATCTTTATGTCTCGACTATTTCGAGACTCCTCGTTATGTCCGTGATTACATCCGGGACTCCGAAAAACCTTCGGTACATCAAAATATATAAACTCATCATGAAACTATCATCGTAACGTTAAGCGTGCGGACCCTACGGGTTCGAGAACAATGTAGACATGACCGAGACACGTCTCCGGTCAATAACCAATAGCGGAACCTGGATGCTCATATTGGCTCCTACATATTCTACGAAGATCTTCTATCGGTCAGACCGCATAACAACATACGTTGTTCTCTTTCTCATCGGTATGTTACTTGCCCGAGATTTGATCGTCGGTATCTCAATACCTAGTTCAATCTTGTTACCGGCAAGTCTCTTTACTCGTTCCGTAATACATCATCCCGCAACTAACTTATTAGTTGCGATGCTTGCAAGGCTTATGTGATGTGCATTACCGAGAGGGCCCAGAGATACCTCTCCGACAATCGGAGTGACAAATCCTAATCTCGAAATACGCCAACCCAACAAGTACCTTCGGAGACACCTGTAGAGCACCTTTATAATCACCCAGTTACGTTGTGACGTTTGGTAGCACACAAAGTGTTCCTCGGGTAAACGGGAGTTGCATAATCTCATAGTCATAGGAACATGTATAAGTCATGAAGAAAGCAATAGCAACAAACTAAACGATCAAGTGCTAAGCTAACGAAATGGGTCAAGTCAATCACATCATTCTCCTAATGATGTGATCCCGTTAATCAAATGACAACTCATGTCTATGGTTAGGAAACATAACCATCTTTGATCAATGAGCTAGTCAAGTAGAGGCATACTAGTGACACTATGTTTGTCTTTGTATTCACACATGTATTATGTTTCCGATTAATACAATTCTAGCATGAATAATAAACATTTATCATGATATAAGGAAATAAATAATAACTTTATTATTGCATCTAGGGCATATTTCCTTCAGTAATGACTCCTAGTACCTCATCGACGCTCAGAAGCCTTGAGCATGTAAAAGAGATGACTCCGGCAAGAAGACGGTGTGACCATGGAATGCGAACCTTCTTTGAAGGTTTTTCAGCTAAAAAGTAGTATGTATCACGCCGACTTTTTTATTAAGTACAAAGACTCCGGGTCCCCCGAGAAGAGCTCGGGGGCTGCCCTCTTTTGTCTATATGATAAGTGTTACGCCTGTCATTCGTGTTATTTTATTAATCTGTCTGGCACCGGGTTCGACCAGTCGACCCGGGGACTTGCCGCCTTGTACTATGAGATGCTTCCTGCATCCGGACAAGTAGTGTGTTGGCACCCTAGCTTTCTCCTGCCAGAGGTCGCAGCCTGCAGAGCAGCTGTTCGGTCGGCAGGAGTCAAGGTGAAAAGGGCGCTTGCATGAAAAATGGCTAAGGACTTAAGGCATTTACATAGTTCAAGACGGCTTCTCGCCTCACCTACCGGTTGCCAAGCAACCGGCCAGCCGGTTTTTACTTAACTTGCCAAGAAAACTCCAGCCGGCCAAGTACTTGCCTTCCTAAAAGTAGCTAAGTACCTAACCAAGCCACAGTCCGCAGAGCGGCTGTTTGGTTGGCAAGACGGCAACCAAGGGAAGGCGGCAAAGGAAAAAAGCCAAAAGAGTAGAAGGCAAGGAAAGGTAGAACTCAGATAAAATATTTACACATCAAAGGCCCTTGGCCGATATCCAACATAAGTTTCAAATACACCCCACGGGTGGAATTGTGCGAAGCTAACAAAGTTCGTTGAGGCTAATAAACAGGGAGAAATAAAAAGTAAAGTGGCAGCCTAGGGATCGGCGGACGGGTTCAGCGGAGTGGTTGAGTCGGTGGCGCCGGCTGGACGAGCGGCTGGCCGGTCGGTCCCTGCTTGGTCCCCTCCAGCGGCAGCCGGCTCATTCGGGCGCGGTTCATTACTAGAGGCGCGGTCGAGTTGGGGCTGGCCGTCCGCTCCGACCTCTGGCGCCTCCGCTTCGCCTTCCTCCTCCTCATCGTCTTCTCCCTCTTCACTGGAGTCGATCACCTCGGACGAGTCCTCGCCCTCCTCCGGGTTCAGCCCGAACCATTTTGGGGGCGCCTCGGCGCCGTTCTCAGCCGGCTTCGGGGTGAAGACTCCCGTGTCGATGTACTCGGTGATGGCTGCCACCCGCTTGACGAGTTCGCCCTCCACCGCCACCAGCTCCTCCTGGGCCTCCTATCAGAACATGGTCAACCGGGCTAGAACTAGCCCAGGTGAAAGCACAAGTGCTCCCTAGGTGATTTGGGTAATTAATGACAACATATCTTTTGTTGGACTAACACTTTTACCTAGTATGTTTCAGATAAAGTTCAACAATGAAGTGGCATGGACTAGAGGATGTGGAACCTCTTCAAAATGCTAAGGATAAAGGATTGGCTCAAGCTCCAAGCTCAAGACTCCACATTTTCTATCTTAGTGATCCAAGATCACATTGAGTCTATAGGAAAAGCCAATACTATCAAGGAGGGATGAGGTGTTGCTTAATGGCTTGCTTGCTCAAAGTGCTTAGTGATATGCTCCAAAGCCCTCAACCACTTTCTCACTTCCAAATATGCCCTAAACCAAAAGTCAAACTCGGCCCCACCGATTCTTTCTATCCGGAGCCACCGAGTTCAGTTGAAATAGCCACTGCCAGAAACCCTAATCAGTTCGTTCTCACCGATGGGATCTCGGTCTCACCGAGATGGGCTTGCAAACTCTCTGTTACCTGTTGCAATATTTTCTGTCCCACCGAGATATGCAATCGGCCCCACTGAGTTTGCTTGGCCAACTCTCTGTTTCGCTTATTACCCAAATCGGTCCCACCGAGTCTGAGTAATCGGTCAAACCGAGTTTTGGTTTTACCCTAACCCTAGCACATCGGTTCCACCGAGTTGATCTAGTCGGTCCCACCGAAAACCCTAACGGTCACTAGGTTTGCTAAATCGGTCCGACCGAGTTTTTCACTTTTGTCTCACCGAGATTGGTAAATTGTGTGTAACAGTTAGTTTTTGTGTGGAGGCTATATATACCCCTCCACCCACGCTTCATTCGTGGAGAGAGCCATCAGAACATACCTACACTTCCAATACACATTTTCTGAGAGAGAACCACCTACTCATGTGTTGAGGCCAAGATATTCCATTCCTACCATATGAATCTTGATCTCTAGCCTTCCCCAAGTTGCTTTCCATTCAAATCTTCTTTCCACAAAATCCATATCCTGTGAGAGAGAGTTGAATGTTGGGGAGACTATCATTTGAAGCACAAGAGCAAGGAGTTCATCATCAACATACCATTTGTTACTTCTTGGAGAGTGGTGTCTCTTAGATTGGCTAGGTGTCACTTGGGAGCCTCCGACGAGATTGTGGAGTTGAACCAAGGAGTTTGTAAGGGCAAGGAGATCGCCTACTTCATGAAGATCTACCGCTAGTGAGGCAAGTCCTTCGTGGGCGATGGCCATGATGGGATAGACAAGGTTGCTTCTTCATGGACCTTCGTGGGTGGAGCCCTCCATGGACTCGCGCAACCGTCACCCTCCGTGGGTTGAAGTCTCCATCAACGTGGATGTACGATAGCACCACCTATCAGAACCATGACAAAAACATCCGTGTCTCCAATTGCATTTGAATTCTCCAAACCATTCCCTTTATATTCTTGCAAGTTGCATACTTTACTTTCCGCTGCTCATATACTCTTTGCATGCTTGCTTGATATGTATTGTGTTTGTTAAACTAGTGCCTAAACTCCACTTCAACTTAAAGAAACTAAAAAGTGCAACTTTTGGCACTTAGTGTCTAATCACCCTCCTCTAGACACCTCTTCCTGATCCTTTCACCAGGGTACCACGCCTTGACCAACTCCAAGGCTCGGCGCGCTCCGGCCCAGGCCGGGGAGCCCTTCCACGCCTCAAGGCGGCCATCCACCACCTCCAGTCAGTCGGTAGTCCGGCTGGGGGTGCACGGGGCCGGCCTGTCGGGCCACAAGGCGGCGATCGCCTGGGCGCCGACACGCTGAAGGCGGCGCAGCATCCGATGAGTCGGCCGAAGACGGGCCTGGATGCTGAGAAGCTGCTCGCGAAGGGTGCGAGGGGCATTGGCGGCGATCTGCTTGCCTTCCGCCCTTCGTTCTTCACGGTCGGCCTCGATAGCCTGGTTGGCGGCACCAGATTGGCCTGGAAAGTAGTCTTCCAGGACTAAGCAAAAGAGTCAGAACAAGAAGAGAATAAGCCGGCTTGCCTAGAGGCTGGCGACTTAAAAGAAAAGTAAAGAAGGTCGCCTACCGTCAACCATATCCTCGATTTTGCCAAAGCCGGCCGTCAGCATCGCCTCCTTGTCGGTCCAAGTGGAGCGTTCAATCTCAAACTCGGCGAGAAGACCCGCCTCCTTGTCCTCCGCCTCCTTCTGGGCCTTCTGGAGAAGCCCCGCCTTCTCCGCTAGCTGCGTGGCCAGCCGGTCACATTCTTCAGCCAGCTTGCTGCAGTCCACCTCTTTGGCATGCAGCGCGGCATTGGCTTCGCCCAGTTGCCGTTGAAGGATGGCGTTGGCCTCTGCCAAATCAGAAAAGAAGGAAACGACAACAATCAGCAAAAAAAGATGTAGCGCCAGGAAGATCTAGCCCGACTGCTCACCAGCCGACCCGGATCTCGGGGACTACAGCCCGCGGGTGCGCCAGCGCGCCCTCGCAGAAAGAAGAGGACTTACTCCATTTCTTTGACAAGTCGGCGGCGCATTGGTCCAACTCCTGGACTCTGGAGTTGAAGGCGGCCGCGCGGAGGTTATGATAGTCCTGCAGAAAATATATTAGTACTTGGAGCTTACAAGTTAGAGTTTCGGGATGCCTGCTCAGCAGCCGACCCTAAACTCGGGGACTACACCCAGTGGGTGCACTGGCGCGCCCCCACGAAGCAATACGAAAATTGAAAATAAAGGAGCGGGAGGTATACCCGGATGGCCTCTCGCGACTCCAGGAACGCTTTGTTGCAATGCTTGAGAGCATCAGCCTCGGCGCGGAGTTTGGCTTGGACCTCTAGGACCGCCTTGTTCAGGTGGGTCGTCCCGCCTCCCCGTGCCCATCCAGCGGGTGCGGCGCTGGTTGCCTCGGTGTCCAGGATGGAGGAGCTCGCGGCGCCGACCTCCAGTGGGTGTGGTGCCGACGCCGCCATCGCAGGCCGACGGCGCAAGGGTGTGCGGGCCTCGGGAGTCGGGCCCGTCACCATCTCATTCCCGGCCGGCGGCACCGGTGGGTCGGCCGGATGCTTGTCTCGTGCCTCCTCATAAGGTGGTGGCGGGGGCACGATTACATTCGGAATGGTGGCGTCGCCGCCCTCCGTCTCCATGATAGGGTGCTCGCCGCCAGTTTCCCCAGTCTGCGCCACAAACTCCGGTGATGGCGGCGCAGAGTTCCGGGGGACGACGAACATCACCGACAGACGGTGTGCGGCTTCCTCAGCCCGCTTCTTCGCCGCATCAGCAGCCTCAGCCTCCGCCAGCTTCTTCAGGGCAGCGGCCTCCGCCTTCTCCAGGCGGGCGGCCTCCTCGCGGAGCTCCCGCGCGTTCCGCTCCGTCGCCTCCCGGAGGTCGGTGGCCGGATCGATCCGCCGGGTGGTGGTGGAGGTCTCCGTCGACCTCACGATGGAGGCGGCAGCCGACTTCTCAGGAACGAGTGGGGCCCTAAATCAAAGGGAATGGAGTAGAGAAGACTCAGATGAGATCGGCTAGAAAAAAGAAAGTACGAAGGAAGTCAGAACTTACATAGAAACCAGCGGCGGCCTCTTCACCACCTTGCGGAAGCGGTCGGCTTTCGTGGCCGCTTCGTCCCGCTTGGTCGTCGTAGCCGAGCCCCTGGATTTCTTGGGCTGGCTGCCAAACAGGCTCGGCGCGGCTCTGCGCTTATGCGCGCCGCCTCGGGCTGTCGGCGCGCCAGACGAGCTCACGCCCTGTTGGTCGGAGCCCGGCTGGCGATGCGGGACGACTCCCCCCCCCCCCCCCCGTTGTCATCTGGCCAGTCCTCTAGGCTGGCTTCGAGCCCCGAGCCACCCGCAATGTCGGCTCCTCCCTCGGCATCATCCTCCAAAGCCGCCGCCCCCAAGTCGGGGTCATCTACGTCGCTCTCTGCTCGATCGGGGAGAAATCGGCGCTCCGGCCCTGCGGCGCCGGTTGCCGGCTGGAGGAGAGCGCTCTGTCCAAAGAGCCGAATGGTTAGATTAGGCAAATGGAACCCGGCAAAGAGGAAGAAAAACAGAAGGGAGGGAAAATTACCATAGGCGGGGGGTTGGCACGGGAATACGGCTCCTTGTCAAACTGCCACTCCTCCGTGAGCTTGCAGTTCGCAAGGTAGTTCACCATGTGAGCTACCTCTGCGTGAGGCATCTCTTTGGTGCACAGCCGGCTTGGATCCCGATGACCGCTCATCTGACTTCCCATGTGAGGGCGGCCCTGGAGCGGGAGCACCCGGCGCGCCACGAAGGCGGACAACAAGTCGGACCCGGTCAGGCCCTCTGACTGTACCATCACCCGGAGCCGTGCGACGGTGGCGGCTCCTGAAGGCGACAGCTTCTTGGCCCGGTACGATCGGTTAGGCCGCTTCCCATTCGGTGGGCCGGCAACATAAGCCGGCAGGTTGACCCAGTCACCCTCCGTGAAGATGCTCTTCACGTAAAAGTACGATTGCCGCCACAACTTCACCGATTGGATCAGCGTGATGGGAGTAAATGGATTGTCGGCCCCCGGCCTCCGCACCGCGATGAAGGCGCCGCACTGAGCCGGCACCCCCGCGACGATGGTGCCAAGCTTGGTGTAGAAGAACTCCCCCCAGAGCCTGATGGTGGGGAGGACGCTGAGGAAGCCTTCGCACAAGGTGACGAAGGCGGACAGCAGCACCACCGTGTTCGGGGTGAGGTGGTGCGGCTGGAGATTGTAGAATTCGAGGAAGGCTCGGAGAAAGCCGCTCGCCGGCAGGCCGAGGCCGCGCAGGCAGTGCGAGCGGAAGATGACCCGCTCGCCCTCCTCCGGTGCCGGCGATATCTCCCCCTTTGGCGCGAGACGAACCCCCATGTAGTCCGCGCGGGGCAGCCGCCGCGTCTGGCGGAGGAAGTCGATGTGGTCCTCGTGAACCGTGGAGCCGTCCCAGGCTTCGATGCGCGCCATGAGGACGATGAGCGGACGGACGAGCTCGATGGAGACAAGCTGCGGCGGGGCTTTGGCAAGGCTCGGGTGCTGCAGCAAGGAGAAGGAGAAATGGAAGAAAGAGTGGGGCGGAGGAGCACGCATGCGTTCCCGCTTCCTTTCCTCCCCCTACTTATAGTCTACGGGCTACGAAGACGAGGGGTGGGAGTGGGAACGTGGGATTAACTGTGCCCATGACCCCACGCTCCCACCTTTACCGCGCGAATATCGCGCGTATTAACTTCCCGGAGAAGCCCAACCGCCTACCTCGGCTGTCGCGGATCCGCTCGCCGCCCCAGGCGCCGTGGTGGCGGGCCCGGCCTGCGGTCGCGTCCCGTCATGCGCGTGGGCTGGCAGGCCAACCCGGCCAGCCAGTGCCACGTGGCATGCCCGCGGCAGACGGTAGGCAAAGAAGCTTATCAAGCACGCCGCCTGATTCCCACCAACACATTCCAAATCCCAGAAAGATCCAATCGGACGCAACCGATTCCCGCCGGCCGGCTCCACATAAGTCAGACGAAGCTTCCTTCAGGGCACCCAGAAGAGGAAACTGTTGAGGCTCCCCGGCTCCTCAACCATGGCCCCTCACCAGCTTCGGGGACTACTGTCAGAGTAATGGGCCACGGGTAGCCTAACCCAAGCTCCCGAGCCTTTCAAAACAATGGGGCCGGCTGCGCCCCTCAAAGACGTCAATATAAAGACTCCGCCTTCTGGCGGCTGGTCGGCCAAGCGGCCGACTGGTCGAAGGCGGCTGAGTTCCGGAGGGTGGCATCCCGACGGGCCGACTCTTAGAGAGCGGCCTCCAAAGAGGCCGGCTCCTAGCAGTCGGCCTGTGGCGCCTTCAAAGTCTGCGCCCTCATCAAAGAGACAAGACGGGTACGGCTATAGTGCAAGCATCCCCCCCCCCGAATCCAGGGACGGGCGTGGCCACAGTGCCCTGTACAGGCGGAGATCTCTGCCTGACGCGGCGCTGTTGCCTCTCCCCCCATACGTCACACCTGACAAACGGAGTCCTGTTCCCACGAAGGCCTGTCAGGTACGGCTTGCAGACGGCGGGCCCTGCCTGGCAGCCAGAGCCCTGATGTCGGAGGAGGCTGGGGCAGCCGGACCTCAGAGGAGCTGGCTACCAGCAGGCGGCGAATCCTTCCCTTGGGCCCCATACGCCATCAACCAGATGAGACACGAAGTGGCAACAGTGATCGCCCACCAGGCGGCGGGACTGTAGCCACACCTCCCCGACCAAGCCTGCGTCATTAGCGTTACGGCTACAGTGATCAGCAGCCGGCAAGACCCGCAAGCGGCGGGAGCGGCTTGTCGGCTCCGTACCAGACCAGGCGGCGGGCCCCAGCTGTCGGCCAAGAGGCCGACGACCAGAGAGAATGACGACCGGGCCCTACACCCGGCCAGATTACCATTGTACCCCTGGGGGGTAGGCCTATATAAACCCCCCAGGGCACCCATGCAAAGGGTTCGGCCCTGTTAGGACTAGAGTCATACCTAGAGGAGGAGAGAGCGTGCCTGCCCTCTTCCACCTCTAGAAGACAGCTCGAGGAGCACCGTTGTACCACTTACACATTAGTGATCATGCGGAGACCCCGCAGAGCAGGACTAGGGTGTTATCTCCTAGGAGAGCCCCGAACCTGGGTAAAGTACGCTGGCGTACGTGTCTACACCTCATCCTGCTTCCAGGCACCGGCGACGTTCTACTCGCTCCCACCATGACAAGCCATCCTTTGGCATATGTCGCACCCAACCCCCGACAATTAACTCCATCATTGGTGTCCCACATAGGTCCCCACTGAGTAGCCATAGAGATTCGATGGGGATCAAGATGAGCGAGCAGATCGGCACCGGATGACCTTCATGATAGGCTAAATCTTTGTCTTCGGCAGTATCACTCTTTTCGCTGAGTCAACCGACCACCTAGGTCAGGTCAAGACCTTTGCTCCAGGCCAGATCGTTAGATTCAGCAACCTAGAGTACACCGCGGACTCTCATGTGGAGCTAGCCTTCTCAAGCTAGGTGTCAGGACACATTGAGGAGTAGCGAGACGCACTTTTCCCGATGCCAATTTCAAATTAGGCTCAGGACATGTGTGAGGATCGTCAGATCTGGCCATAACTCAGGATTTGACGACACACACCGTAGGTCAGACAACGGATCTAGCCCCGTGCGAAGAGCCTGGATCCATGCCAGATCAGATCTTGGGGAAACTTCCCCTGGCACCGATGTCAAATCAATCCTAGAAAGAACACAATGAATCCCTCCTGAACGAGATGTTAGATCATATTCAGAGGCTCACAATATCATAAGTCCAGCCCTCAGTCTATGATCACATCTCGAAGTCACCTGAAAAGTTGGATTTTTACCCACCCACCATCCACCTTGCCGCTAATTGATAACTCTCCAACGTATCTACAACTTTTGATTATTTCATGCTATTATATTATCATTCTTATATACTTTATATGCACTTTTATATCATTTTTGAGAACTAACCTATTAGCCTAGTGCCTAGCAGTGCCATTTGCTATTTTCTGCTTGTTTTTAGTTTTACAAAACAAACGAAGTCCAAACACGACAAAACTTTTTGACAATTTTTCTGGAACATAAGAGACCCTGGAAGCTTCGAAGGGACTCCGGAAGAGAAATGAGGAGACAACAAGACAACAGGGCACGCCCTGGGGGTAGGCACGCCCTGATGTCTTGTGGGACCCTCATGGCTCCGTCTGACCTAATTCTAATACTATAGATTCTAAAATGTTGGAAAACCCCCAGAAGCACCAATTAAACAACTTTTTCGCCGCCGCAAGCTTTTGTTCTTTCGCGTTCCCATCTGGAGGCCTTCCCCAATACTCCACCAGAGGGGGAATCCACCACGGAGGGCTTCTACATCAACCTTGCCGTACCGCTGATGATGTGTGATTAGTTCCCACATGACCTATGGGTCCATAGTGATTAGCTAGATCTCTCTCTCTCTCTCTCTTTGATCCCCAATACAATGTTCTCCTCGAAGTTCTATTCGATGTAATCTTCTTTTGTGGTGTGTTTGTTGTGATCCGATGAATTGTGGGTTTATGATCAGATTATTCATTGAAAGTAACCGAGTCTTTTCTAAACTTTATTATGTGTTGTTATAGCTATGTAATGCTTTCCGTTCTATGAGGTTTCTTTGGCGAAGTTGATGATTAGATCTTCAGTGGAAGTGGTGCATAGTAGTAGGTTCAATCTTGCGGTGTCCTCACTCTGTGACAGGAGGGGTAGCGGGGCACTTATTTGTATTGTTACTGCTAAGAAGAAAACGACGAGGTTTAATCATATTGATTGATTTATCTGTGTATATTAGGTCATCTTGCTTAAAGCGTTACTCTATTTGTCATGAACTTAATACCATAGATGCATGCTGGATAGCGGTCGATTGGTGGAGTAATAGTAGTAGATGCAGGCAGGAGTCGGTCTACTTGTCACAGACGTAATGCATATGTACTGATCATGCCATGAATAATGTCATAACTATGTGCTTTTGTATCAATTTCCCGACGGTTATTTGTTTACACACCATATGCTATTTTCTTGAGAGAGATGCCTCTCGTGAAAACTATGCCCCCCGGGTCTATTTTAATCATATTAATAAAACCAAAAATATATTTCCGCAATTTCTTTACTTCCATTTACTTTGCAATTTATCTATCTACTACTATCAAATTTGATCCTTGCAATTAGCGAGTACAAGGGGATTGACAACCCTCTTGTCCGTGTTAGGTGCAAGTATTTGCTCTTATGTGTGTAGGTACTGTCGGCAGTTGTTTGCGTAGATCTCCTATTGGTTCGATAAACATTGGTTCTCTACTGAGGGAAATACTATCCGCTAGTATATTGTTGCACCCTTCTTCAGGAAATTCACAACACAACTCACATGTAGCAACAAGAATTTCTGGCACCATTGCCGGGGAGATATAATCAAACAACTCAAGGTCCCGTCATAAACATTACCATTTACTTGTTGTACTTTTTATTTGCCTTTATTTTATTTTATTAGTCTCATTTAAAAAAATCAAAAACAAAAAATATTTTATGTTGCTTGCTTGCTTGCTTGAATTGCAACTATGTCTCAAGAGAAAGTTAATGTTGGTCCCGCCACTAGAGAGGAACCTTATGATCATCAAGTTGTATTACTAAATCTTGTAAGAGATGGAAACCTTAAAATAAGCTTTCATGAGGTTGGCAGTGATAAAGGTCATAAAGAAGTATTTGAGGATCTTGCCGATGATGATCCTAGTAGTAAAAATCAAACCATTATTATGCATACAAAAAGACTTCGAATAGGTAGCAGTGATATTATTGGAAGGATTGTTATTCAAGACTTCTTTACCTGTGCTGGTTGTTTACCTACGATAAGGGGGGTCTACACTAGAACTACTAGTTTTCTAGATGATATATCATTATTCATAGTAGAATTTGAAAGGCAATTTGTGCATATGCATCCTGCTATAAAAAGAGTGCTACTAGAATTTTTCAATATTCATGATCCTTCACTAAAATGTCTAGCTACAATATTTCTAGTTCATGAATTTGATCACTTAATGAAGGAGGCAAGAGAGATATTTGCTTACTACAGAATAAGTAGTGAATGCCCACCTATGGAAGAAATCCTTTATGATCAAGATGAGATAAGAAAACTAAAATCTACGGATTATGCTGCTTATAACGAGAATCCTAGGAAAAAGGTTCCCCAACATGCTTTGATTGAAAAACTTTTCAAAAACAATGATAAATTTTCTATAGGAAATTTGGGGCTAGGTTGTGGACTTAAAGAAAAATTATGAGAATGCCTTTATAGAAACTTATACAATGAAGAGATAACTATCACTTATGAAGGGCCAAAGGAGGAACCTCCTCCTCCCAAACTTGATCTTGTGGATCCAGATCCTATCAAATTTAGTCCTTTCAATTACTTTTGCTTGCCTATTCGAAAATTTGCTGCCGAGAGAAGGGAGTATGAGATGACCATGAATGATCTCCCTTATGGTTATAACAATACTTGAAACTACGCATTATGCCTAGCTACAGGCATAAAACAATAGCGCTTGTTGGGAGGCAACCCAATATTTATCTTATTTGCAATTTTAATTTTCTGTTTTGGTGTGATGACATGATTATTGCTATTGTAATGATTTTGTTTTTATCTTTTGATTAGTGTTTGTGCCAAGTAAAGCCTTTGGAATGATTTGGATGATAGTTGAGTTGATTTTGTGCAGAAACAGAAACTTTTGCGTCCAGTGCAGGAATTTATTATTTTTACTAGAATGTGATCTTGGTCTGAAATTTTACATAGTATTTATATATAAAAAATCTAGGTTTTCCTAATTTTTCAGAATTTTTCAAGTTACAAAAGTATGGTTTTACTTCAGATCATTACAGACTATTTTGTTTTAGATAGATTTTGTTTTTATTGCACAGTGTGCTTGTTTTAATGATGCTATGGATTGTGTCGGGGGGTATAAGTCATGGAGAAGTTAGAATATAATAGGTATTTGATAACCCACAAGTATAGGGGATCGCAACAGTTTTCGAGGGTAGAGTATTCAACCCAAATTTATTGATTCGACATAAGGGGTGCCAAAGAATATTTGCAAGTATTAGGAGATGGACCAGACGAGGTCTAGGGGGGGCACAAGCCTGGGTGGCACCCCCTAGGGCGCACCACCAGAGCTTGTGGGACCCTCGGGAACCCCCCTGACGTGAATCCAACGCTGAAAAATCCTATAAATCTCGAAACCCCCGAAAGTTAACCTAGATGAGTTTTTCCGCCACCGTAAGCCTCTATTCTGAAGCAATCTCACCCGGAGCTCTGTTTTGGCACCCTGCTTGAGGGGTAAAGTCACCACCGGAGGCCATCTTCATCATCCCTACTGTCTCCATGATGAGGCGGGAGTAGTTCACCCCGGGGCTGAGGGTATGTACCAGTAGTTATGTGCTTGATCTCTCTCTCTCTCTCGTGATCTTGATAGGGCGTGATCTTGACATACCATCAGCTTTGTTAATATAGTTGGATCATATGGTGTTCTTCCCTCTCTATCTTTGTTGTGATTAATTGAGTTTTGCCCTTTGAGGTTTCATTATTACCAGATTGAATATTTGGATTTGAGATCACTTGATGTATGTATTGCATGTGGATACCTAGGGTGACAATGGGGTATTCTATTGGGTCACTTCATGCATGTTTTGGTAATCAACTTGCGGATTCCCATGGTGACATTGGGGTAATCTAGGCACATAGGTGGATACACATTTTCATCCTACTTTCTCCGATAGAAACTTTAGGGTAATCTTTGAAGTTCTTTGTGTTGGATTGAATATTATGAATCTAAAATTGTTTGATGCATATGAATAATTAACTCATGAATACTTGTGGTGACATTGGAGTATCTAGGTGACATTAGAGTTGATTGATGCATATCATATGGTGTTATTGCAGTACGATCTCTAGGGTTGTTTGTGAAACTTATAGGGATCCATGGTTCAATAGATTGATGAGAAAAATAACATTGAGGTGGTTTCCTACCTACAACAATTTCATATTATGTTCTCCACTATTAATAAGAACTTTGGAGTGATTCTTTGTCGCACGTTGAGGGATTGTTATATGGTTCAATTATGTTAGCACTGTTGAGAGATTGCACTAGTGAAAATATGAACCCTAGGAATTGTTTCTGGGCATTGCAATACCATTTGTGCTCACTTTTATTACTTGTTACCTTGATGTTTTTCTTAATTAAGATTATAAAACCTATTTCTACTATCCATACTTCACTTGTATCACCATCCCTTCGTCGAACTAGTGCACCTATACAATTTACCATTGTATTGGGAGTGTTGGAAACACAAGATATTCTTTGTATTTTGATTGCAGGGTTTTTTGAGAGAGACCATCTTCATCCTACACCTCCCAAGAATTTATAAACCCTAGGTCATCCACTTGAGTGAAATTTGCCACTGTCCTACACAACTCTACGCTTGGAGGCCCAACTGAGTCTACAAGAATAAAGTTGTGTAGTAGACATCACGGCCCACCCAGTCTATTTCACAAATGAAGTAATGGCACTCAAATCCCCCTGGTTTCAAGCTCGTAAACATCGAGCAATAGGATGGGTCAACGGACCCTTCGGTCTGGATCGAGGACTATATCCTCATTGTCCACATAGCGGATAGCGACGACCTCCATGCCATAAAATATCTGCCACTAAAGCTGAAGAGCTCAGCTCGACACTGGCTGCACACCCTGCCACCGAATTCGATCGGCACATGGGATGCACTAGAGGACAGATTTATGGCAATTTCCAGGGCGCGTATGTTTAGCCCCCAGATGCTGACGATGTGGCCCTCATAGTGCAAAAGCTAGGCAAGTTTGTACACAACATTGTAGCCTCCAGGTACGGAGGTTGTGGGTGCCTCGATTGGAGCTCGCTCCAAACCCAATCGCCAGAATGGGAGGTGATGACCCACAAGTATATGAGATCAATTGTAGCCTTTTCGATAAGTAAGAGTGTGGAACCCAACGAGGAGCAGAAGGAAATGAAAAGTGGTTTTCGGCAAGGTAATGTCTGCAAGCGTTGAAATTGTAAGTAACAGAGTAGTTTGATAGCAAGATAATTTGTAACGAGCAAGTAACGATAGTAGTAACAAAAGTGCAGCAAGGTAGCCCAATCCTTTTGAGGCAAAGGACATGCCAAAATGGTCTCTTATAATAAGCAAAGCGTTCTTAAGGGTACACGGGAATTTCATCTAGTCACTTTAATCATGTTGGTTCGATTCGTGTTCGCTACTTTGATAATTTGATATGTGGGTGGACTGGTGCTTAGGTGCTTTTCTTACTTGAACAAACCTCCTACTTATGATTAACCCCCTCGCAAGCATCCGCAACTACGTGAAAAGTACTAAGAATAAATTCTAACCATAGCATTAAACTTTTGGATCCAATCGGTCCCTTACGGAATAGTGCATAAACTAGGGTTTAAGCTTCTGTCACTCTCGCAGCCCATCATCTAATAACTACTCCACAATGCATTCCCTTAGGCCCAAATATGGTGAATTGTCATGTAGTCGACGTTCACATGACACCACTAAGGGAATCACAACATACATACTATCAAAATATCGAACACATATCAAGTTCACATGATTACTTGCAACAAGATTTCTCCCGTGACCTCAAGAACAAAAGTAGCTACTCACAAATGATAATCATGCTCAAGATCATAGGGGTATTAAATAGCATATTGGATCTGAACATATAATACTCCACCAAATAAACCATATATAATCAACTACAAGATGTAATCAACACTACTAGTCACCTCCAAGTACCAATTTGAGGTTCTGGTACAAAGATTGACCACAAGAGATGAACTAGGGTTTGAGAGGAGATGGTGATGTTGAAGATGTTGATGGAGATTTCCCTCCCCGAGATGGGAGTGTTGTTGGTAATGATGATGACGATGATTTTCCCCTCTGGGAGGAAAGTTCCCACGGCGGAATTGCTCCGCCGGAGGGCAAAAGTGCTCCTACCCAAGTTCCGCCTCGAGACGGCGACGCTCCATCCCGAAAGTCCTCCCCCCATTTTTTTCTAGGTCAAAATGACTTATATACCAGAAGATGGGCACCGGAGGTGGGCTGGGCTGAGCACAACCCACCAGGGCGCACCTATGGGGCCAGGCGTGCCCTAGTGTCTTGTGCTCCGGTAGTTATTTGCTCCAGTATTTCTTATTTATTCCATAAAAATTCCCCGTGAAGTTTTAGCTCATTTGGAGATAGGTGGCTTGACGTAGCTTTTTTTGGTCCAGATTTCCTGCTGCCGAAATTCTCCTTCTTTATGTGAACCTTGCATATTACGAGAGAAAAGGCATTAGAATTACTCCAAAAAGCATTATTATGCATAAAAACATTATAAATAACAGTAAGCTTAGACCTCGCTTGTCCTCAAGCGAAAATCGAAATCGAAAAACATGTCCACATGCTTAGAGAGAGACGCGTCGATAAAAACAAGATACAGATATAGAAGGATCATGTGAATTATTATAACAACAACAAACTTAAACATAAAACTTTATCATAGACTTCTCATGAATAAGTAACAATTCATCACACAATCGAAGTATAAAGCATAAACTCTATTGGAAACCAACAAACTATGTTCTCAGTCAACTTTGCAATTACAATCCATCATCTTTTCAGGAAGGGTCACGTATCAGAGCCTTTAGGAAAGTACACATACTCAACCATCATATAGTCTTCTATGATTGCTAACACTCACTGCATACACATGAGCAAAATGTTTCAACCGGACACATAGAAAGATAGGGCTTATAGTTTTGCCTCCCAACGTATTCACCTCAAGGGTGATGTCAACAATAATAACTCATGCTACCCACATCCAACTGGATATATGTGCCTAGATCTTTCCTCACCACATGATGCTTGCCAAAAGAGAAAATAAAATAAAAAGAGAGAAAAACTTTGACTCTTGCATGAAAGTAAATACATAAAAGTAAAAGATAGGCCCTTCGCAGAGGGAAGCAGAGGTTGCCATGCACTTTTTGTTTGTATGCTCAACCCCTTAGTGCAAAATAACGTCACATTATATTGCCCCTTATGATAACAACCTTTATTATGCAGTCTATCGCTTTTATTCTTTGCTATCACAAGTTCGTACAACGCTCAATTTTCTCTTACACTAAATGGTCTAACACTTTTAGAAGCAATTTCTATTGCCTTATTGCACCGATGACAACTTACTTGAAGGATCTTACCCAATCCTTAGGAAGGTATGGTGGACTCCTGAAAATAAGATTTTGGTTTAAGGGTTTTTGGATGCACAAGTAGTATCTCTACTTAGTGTGGAATTTTTGGCTAGCAAAGATGGGGGGCAAGCACCACATGTTGAAGGATCTATGACAATATAACTTCTATGTGAATATGAACAAACATAAATCATTACCTTGTCTTCCTTGTCCAACGTCAACAATTTTGGCATATAATATTTTGATGGGGGCCCACAATCACAAAAGATTTCCAAGATAGTGTATTTGTATGTGAATGTTCTCTTCCCTTATTAATTCTTTCATGAATTGCATCATTGACCAATGCTATGTTTGTCAATCTCCAATAAAATTTTCTACTTATACTTTTCCTTATGTGGTGTCATTACTTACCATAAGATTAGCATATGATATTTTTCATTTATTTCCTTTCTTTTTATTGCAACATGAAAATACATAAAGCAAAACTCAAACTAAACTTTATCATATATCCCACACACAATTACAGGGATAGATCACTAAGCATACTCTCAAAAAGAAAGGATCAAACTAAACTTTTATTCATTTAAAGCAAAAGATAACTATGGATCGAGCTAAGATAAGTAAAAGGCAAAAGAGAGTATAGGTGATACAATACCTGGGCACCTCCCCAAGCTTGGCGTAAGCCAAGGGGAGTGCCCATACCCGATACTCAATTTTCTTTTGGTGATGAAGAAGAAGGTGGTGGTGATGAAGTAGTAGAGATCTTGTCCTTCATGATCAAGAGATTATCCAATCTACGGACGACGCTCCGGAGGAAGATGATGTGCTCTTGCAACAGAATATTTTCACGAGTGAGATATTTTGCACACGAATCATTTCAATGATCCAAAAGGCTTCAATCTCAGTAGGGGTAGAGATGAGCATAGTAGGGTTTAAGGATATCTTCTTCTTCCTCCTCGGCAGGCAAGGCTTGCTCAACCACCGGCGCTTGGTCTCTGATGGCCTCCTTGCTCTTGCTCCCCTCAAGAGGTTCTTCGGGCTCCTCTCTCTTCAACTCGATCTTCATCAACCAAGCATCCTATTCTACTTTGTTGGAGGAGGGACAAGACATGATGCCTGGTGATACATCTCCAACGTATCTACATTTTTTTATTATTCCATGCTATTATATTATCAACCTTGGATGTTTTATATGCATTTATATGCTATTTTATATGATTTTTGGGACTAACCTATTAACTTGAAAACCGTAACAAACCTGGGGGATGTCCGAATGACATGTGCACGTTTAATGATATAATCCGTAAGCTGAGATTAATTGAACTGCCGATTAAAGGTCGATTGTTTACTTGGAGTAATATGCAGCAGGAGCCCCTCCTCGAGCAGTTAGACTGGTTCTTTACTTCGCTCCATTGGACTAACGCTTACCCTAACAACATGGTTAAACCCCTCGGTAAGCCTGTCTCTGGCCATGTGCCTTATCTGGTCTCCATCCAGACCACTATCCCTCGCAGCAAAGTTTTTAGATTCGAACCATACTGGATTCTGCACCCTGGCTTCACCGACATAGTGCAGGAGGTTTGGAATAGACCTGTTCATTCCCATCATGTTGCCACTATTCTTTGTCGTAAGTTCACGGCACTACGATATGCCCTAAAAAATTGGAGCAAAACCATCTCTCGCCTCTCAGTTGCCATCGTCAACTGTAATGAGACCTTGACACAATTAGATGAGCTTGAAAACAATAGAGTCCTGACAGTCCCAGAGATGAATTTCCGCAACATACTTAAGAAACATCTCTTGCGTCTCCTTAATTATCAAAACATATACTGGAAGAAATGTTGTACAATCCGTTGGATCAAATTTGGAGACGAAAATACTAAGTTTTTCCAAGCTGTTGCCACCGAACGATTTAGACACAACAACATTGCTAGCTTCAAAAATGACACAGGAGAAACTGTAGATGATCATACTGAGAAAGAGGCTCTGCTTTTTCAAACCTATACTGACTTCCTGGGCACTTCTCGACCAAGTGAAATGAGGTTTAATCTACCTGACATCATACAGCGTCATGCAAACCTGGACCAACTGACTGATCCATTCACACATGCGGAGATCGACGAAGTGATTAAAGATATGCCTTCTGATCGAGCACCTGGTCCGGACGGGTTTAGTGGTGCATTTCTTAAAGCATGCTGGCCTTTGATCAAACATGACTTCTATTCTCTATGTGACCAATTTTACGAAGGCAGACTGGACCTCACAAGCATAAATGATGGTTTGATCACTCTGATCCCAAAAACGAACTCTCTAAGACGGTTAATGATTATAGGCCGATCACACTCCTAAACTGCTGTCTAAAGCTCATTATCAAACTCCTGGCCAATCGCTTACAGAGTGTCATCCTACAAATAGTTCACAGAAACCAATATGGTTTCATCAAAGGACGCACGATCCAAGACTGCCTCGCCTGGGTCTTCCAGTACATTCATCAATGCCAAGCCTCGAAGCGAGAGATTATTCTTCTGAAATTGGATTTGGCCAAAGCCTTCGACACGATCGAGCACGCCCCCATGCTTAACATCATGAAACACATGGGCTTCAACGACAAGTGGATGTCTTGGATTGATTCTATTTTTCCACTGGCAGATCTTCTGTGTTGCTTAACGGGGTTCCTGGCCGATAGTTTCATTGCCGTACGGGTGTACGCCAGGGTGACCCACTGTCCCCCCTAATCTTTGTCCTTGCTGACCTCCTCCAGGCTGCCATTAATGATGCCTTCCGACAACGACGAATCCAACTGCCCTTCCCGTGTCCAGGTCAAATGGAATACCCGGTGATACAATACGCGGATGATACGATTCTAATAATGCCAGCCTGCCTGCAACAAGCTGCCACCCTGAAAGAGATGCTAACTGACTATGCTTCATCGATTGCCTTGCGAATCAATTTTCAGAAGTCCACACTTATACCAATCAATCTCTCTGCTGTTGCAGCCACTACCTTTGCAAATCTATTTGGCTGCTCCGTTGGGACGATGTCGTTTACTTACCTCGGATTACCCCTTGGTACCTCCAAACCTACGATCCTAGATCTCATGCTGCTTGTTTGCAGTGCTGAACGACGTCTCACCTCCACTATTGCAATGATGTCGTATGGCGGTAAGCTCTCTTGGCTCAATGCTACGGCCACCTCGCTCCTCATCTACGCCATGTGCACGCTTAATTTCCCGCCAAAACTGATTGAGATGCTAGACAAGATCAAGAGGAGATGTCTTTGGCCCAAGAAATCTGAGCAAGGAGAGAAATGCAACTCCCTTGCTGCATGGGAGATGGTCTATAAGCCAAAGAAGCATGGAGGTCTCGGGGTCATCAACATCAAGCTGCAAAATGAAGCCTTACTAATGAAATTCCAACATAAGTTTTACAACAAGATGGATATACCATGGGTGCAACTCCTGTGGGACGCCTACTATACTGACAAGATACCACATGTTGTACCACCGGTCGGCTCTTTCTGGTGGCGAGACATCTTGAAGCTCACCCCAATCTTCCGTGGTATCTCGCAGGTACAAGTGGTGTCTGGCATGTCTGCGTTGTTTTGGAAAGATCTATGGGGACATGATGTACTCCAAAACACACACCCCCATGCCTTCTCCTTTTCCATGCATGAAGATACTTCCATCAAGGGGTTCTGGGAGACCACGTCGCTGGCTGCGGCTTTTCACCTCCCGCTCTCGCCACAGGCTTTATCTGAGGTGCGAGATATCCAAAGGCTCTCCCTGCACATAAGCCCGACCACTTCCATTAATGACATTTGGCACTATATTTGGGGCAAGACAGAGTATAGATCAACAGACTACTATCAGTATTTCTTCAGAGACGCCCATGCCCACCCCATCTTCAAATGTCTTTGGCGTTCGCATTGCATCATGAGGATTAAGGTCTTCGGCTGGCTCTTATTTCATGACAGGCTCGACACACGTAACATGCTGAAACGACGTCACTATGGCATCGGTGATGATCAAAGTTGCCTTCTTTGTGGGGGCCCAGATGAAGAGACGGTGGACCATATGATCTTTACGTGCCCTTTCAGTCAAGCGTGTTGGAGTCAACTTGGGATCGTCTGTCCGAGATTTGACCGTCGTCTACACGTTTTGCAAACCACCAAGGACTCATGGAGCGATCCTCTATTCCTTAACATTTTCCTCGTGGTAGCTTGGAGCTTATGGAAGGAAAGAAACAACAAGCATTTTAGAAGGATGGACCCTTCCATCAACTCCTGGCTTCGGAGGTTCAAGGAAGATTTTGGACTACTACAGCACAGAACCAAGAGGGCTCACTCTGCCCTCATAACTTCCTTCTTAGTTGATCTTTGACACATAAGTAGTTTTCCTGATATACTTACTTGGCTTGTGACTTTACTTTCACCTCTGACCATACCCACATTTTGGATGGGTGTGGTCGAGCTGCATGTAAATATGATGTAACTATGTAAAACAACTCCATTATATATGAAAACACAGTAGGAGCCTCTCCTACTGTCCTTCCCATCAAAAAAACCTAGAGCCCAGTGCCAGTTTTTGTTTTTTTCCCTATTTTAGAGTATCACGGAAAAGGAAAATCAAACGGAGTCCAATTAACATGAAACTTCACGGAACTTATTTTTAGAACGAAAGCAATCCAGGAGAGTTGGAGTAGACGTCAGGGAAGCTTGGAGGAATCCACGAGGCAGGGAGGCGCGCCCTACCCCCTTGGGCGTGCCCCCACACTCGTGGGCCCCTCGTGGCTCCCCTGACCGACTTCTTTCGCCTATATATGTCCATATACCCTAAAAACATCGGGGAGTAGAATAGATCGGGGGTTCCGCCGCCAGAAGCCTCTGTAGCCACCAAAAACCAATCTAGACCCATTCCGGCACCCTGCCGGAGGGGGGAATCCCTCTCCGGTGGCCATCTTCATCATCCCGGCGCTCTCCATGATGAGGAGGGAGTAGTTCAACCTCAGGGCTGAGGGTATGTACCAGTAGCTATGTGTTTGATCTCTCTCTCTCTCTCGTGTTCTTGAGTTTGCACGGTCTTGATGTATCGCGAGCTTTGCTATTATAGTTGGATCTTATGATGTTTCTCCCCCTCTACTCTCTTGTGATGGATTGAGTTTTCCCTTTAAAGTTATCTTATCGGATTGAGTCTTTAAGGATTTGAGAACACTTGATGCATGTCTTGCATGTGCTTATCTATGGTGACAATGGGATATCACGTGATCCACTTGATGTATGTTTTTGTGATCAACTTGCGAGTTCCGTGACCTCGTGAACTTATGCATAGGGGTTGGCACACGTTTTCGTATTGACTCTCCGGTAGAAACCTTGGGGCACTCTTTGAAGTTCTTTGTGTTGGTTGAATAGATGAATCTGAGATTGTGTGATGCATATCGTATAATCATACCCATGAATACTTGAGGTGACATTGGGGTATCTAGGTGACATTAGGGTTTTGGTTGATTTGTGTCTTAAGGTGTTATTCTAGTACGAACTCTATGATAGATTGAACAGAAAGAATAGCTTTATGTTATTTTACTATGGACTCTTGAATAGATTGATCAGAAAGGATAACTTTGAGGTGGTTTTGTACCCTACCATAATCTCTTTGTTTGTTCTCCGCTATTAGTGACTTTGGAGTGACTCTTTGTTGCATGTTGAGGAATAGTTATATGATCCAATTATGTTATTATTGTTGAGAGAACTTGCACTAGTGAAAGTATGAACCCTAGGCCCTGTTTCAACGCATTGCAATACCGTTTGTGCTCACTTTTACCACTTGCTACCTTGCTGTTTTTATATTTTCATATTACAAAAACCTATATCTACCATCCATATTGCACTTGTATCACCATCTCTTCGCCGAACTAGTGCACCTATACAATTTACCATTGTATTGGGTGTGTTGGGGACACAAGAGACTCTTTGTTATTTGGTTGCAGGGTTGCTTGAGAGAGACCATCTTCATCCTATGCCTCCCACGGATTGATAAACCTTAGGTCATCCACTTGAGGGAAATTTGCTACTGTCCTACAAACCTCTGCACTTGGAGGCCCAAGAACGTCTACAAGAAGAAGGTTGTGTAGTAGACATCACCTGGCTTAACAGATCTGACCGAAAACAGCAAGAAAAGAAAACAAAAAATTTCTCCGCGATACGGTGGTCAATAGGTTCGGGGGGTATATAAAGATTTTTTTTATCTTGGGAAACAAGCAAACAGAAGAAAAACGGAGTCTAGAAGGTACCCGAGGTGGGCGCAACCCACCTAGGCACGCCTGGCAAGCCAGGCGCCCCTTGGTGTGTTGTGCCCACCAGGGTCACCTTCCCGGTAGTTTCTTATTTTCCTATTTTTTTATATATTCCAAAATGGACAGAAAATACTTTTGCCGATTTTTCAGAGTCCGTTTACTTACCGTATCACGTACCTCCTCTTTTTCACGATTCTGGAGTGTTCCGGAAGGTTTCCTTTATGTGTTTTTCCAGTGTCATAGTTTGGATAATATTGCTTTCAACATTAATGGGCGTACCTGAGATATAATGTTTTATTCGTTGCCCATTAACATCCTTCAGGTTAGTACCTTCGGCATTATTTATTTTGGTAGCTCCAGATCGATAAACCTCCTCGATAACATAGGGTCCTTCCCATTTGGAGAGGAGTTTTCCTGCAAAGAATCTAAAACGTGAGTTTTACAAAAGAACATATTCTCCAACTTTGAACTCATGCTTTTGGATTCTTTTATCATGCCATCTTTTAACTTTTTCTTTAAATAATTCGGCATTTTCATAAGCTTGGGTTCTCCATTCATATAATGAGCTAATATCAAATAACCTCTTTTCACCAGCAAGTTTGAAATCATAGTTGAGTTCTTTAATTGCCCATAAGCTTTATGTTCTAACTCAAGAGGCAAATGACAATATTTTCCATTAACCAATTTATAAGGAGACATACCCATAGGATTTTTTATATGTTGTTCTATAAGCCCAAAGCGCATCATCTAATTTCTTAGACCAATTCTTCCTGGACCTATTGACAGTCTTTTGCAAAATTAATTTTATTTCTCTATTGCTAAGTTCAACTTGACCACTAGACTGAGGATGGTAGGGTGATGTAATTCTATGGTTAACATCATACTTGGCAAGCATTTTACGGAAAGCACCAAGAATAAAGTGTGAACCACCATCAGTCATTAAATATCTAGGGACTCCAAACCTTGGGAAAATAACTTCCTTAAGCATTTTAATAGAGGTGTTGTGATCAGCACTACTAGTTGGAATAGCTTCTACCCACTTAGTAACATAATCAACAACAACCAAAATATGAGTATACCCATTAGAGGAAGGAAAATGTCCCATGTAATCAAATCCCCAAACATCAAATGGTTCAATAGCAAGTGAATAGTTCATAGACATTTCTTGACGCTTACTGATATTACCTATTCTTTGACATTCATCATAAGATAAGACAAACTTGCGAGCATCCTTGAAGAGAGTAGGCCAATAAAACCCAGATTGCAATACCTTGTGAGCAGTTCTGTCTCCCACATGATGTCCTCCATAAGCTTCGGAGTGACATTTTCGTAGGATTTGTCCCTTTGATATCTTTAGGACATGGCATTTTCTCAATTGCATCAACCTTAGCTTTGTCCACCTCAATACCTCTTTCAGAAATTTTATGGCCCAAAACAATACCTTCATAAACCATAAAGTGACACTTCTCCCAATTCAATACAAGATTTGTTTGCTCACATCTCTGCAAAACTCGATCAAGATTGCTTAAACAATCATCAAAAGACTTCCCATAAACAGAAAATTCATCCATGAAAACCTCAACAATCTTTTCACAAAAGTCAGAGAATATAGCAGTCATACATCTTTGAAAGGTAGCAGGTGCATTGCATAGACCAAAAGGCATACGTCTATAAGCATAAGTTCCAAAAGGACAAGTAAAAGTGGTCTTTTCTTGATCAGGTTGAGAGATAGGTATTAGTGAAAAACCAGAATATCCATCAAGGAAGCAAAAATGTGTGTGCTTAGACAATCTTTCTAGCATTTGATCAATAAATGGCAGAGGCTAATGATCTTTTCTAGTTGCTTTGTTTAATTTTCTAAAATCAATTACCATTCTATAGCCTGTAACAATTCTTTGTGGAATAAGTTCATTCTTATCATTAGGAACAACAGTAATACCTCCCTTCTTAAGGACACAATGAACAAGACTTACCCATCTACTATCAGCTATAGGATAGATTATACCTGCTTCCAGAATTTTAATATTTCCGTTCTTACCACTTCTTTCATTTTCCGATTTAACCGACGTTGGTGATCAACAACGGGTTTAGGATCAGGTTCCATATTAATCTTGTGCTAACATAGAGTGGGACTAATGCCCTTTAAATGATCAAGAGTATATCTAATAGCAGCCCGGTGCTTCCTTAGAACTTTCAATAATCTTTCTTCTTCATGTTCTTAAAGGTTAGCACTAATAATAATAGGATATATCTTCTTCTCATCAAGATAAACATATTTCAAAGTGTCTGGTAGTTGTTTTAATTCAAACAAAGGATCACCTTTAGGTGGAGGAGGACCTCTAGAGTTTCAATAGGCAAATTGTGTTTAAGCAGAGGACGTTGTTCAAAGAAAATCTTGTCTATTTCATTTCTTTCATGCATATGCAAATCATTTTTATGGTCTAGCAAATATTTTTCTAGTGGATCAGTAGGAGGTACAACAATAGAAGCAAGACCAATTATTTCATCCTTACTAGGCAATTCTTTTTTATGAGGTTTTCTACTGAACTTGGAAAAATTAAACTCATGAGACTCATCACCAAAGCTAACACCGACAGTTTGTTTCTCACAATCTATTTTAGCATTAACAGTGTTCAAGAAAGGTCTACCAAAGATAATGGGACAAAAGTCATCTTGTGGGGAACCAAGAACAAGAAAATCAGTAGGGTTTTCCCACACAAGACTTCAACATATCTAACAATCCCAAGTGGTGTGATGGTGTCTCTATTAGCAAGTTTAATAGTAACATCTATGTCTTCTATTTCAGCGGGTGCTATGGCATTCATAATTTCTTGATATAAAGTAAAAGGAATAGCACGCACGCTAGCACATATTTTAACTGTGATGGTGTCTTCTATTTCAGCGGGTGCTATGTCACATAAACCATGATAACAGTGATCTCCTATATTAACTAAGACAACACGCATGCCAACAACGGGTCTATGTTTATCCTTTTTATCGGGTTTGGCACTTCTAGCAGCTTCATCACAGAAGTAAATAACATATGCCCATGTATATTTTCTTCCAGGAGATCTTTAACCATAGCAACACTAGGTTCTACCTTGATTTGTTCAACTGGTTTAGGTGTTCTAATATAACTTTTGCTGACCACGGTTGAAACTTTAGCATGTTCCTTCATCCTAACTCACAAAGGCGGTTTCTCAATATAAGTAGTAGGAACAACTAGATCAACATTATAAATAATAGTTTCATCTTTAGCTATTACCGGTTCTTTAATTTCTTCTTTGATAGGTGGGTGATATTTAAACCACTTCTCCTTAGGGAGATCAACATGAGTAGCAAAAGATTCACAAAAAGAGGCTACTATCTCAGAGTCAAGTCCATATTTAGTGCTAAACTTTTGAAAAGCATCGGTATTCATAAAAGATTTAACACAATCAAACTTAAGCTTAATACCTGACTCTTTAACTTCACCGAGTTCCCAATCTTTAGAGTTGTGTTTAATTCTTTCTAAAAGATCCCACCAGAATTCAATAGTCTTCTTCATAAAAGAACCAACACAAGAAGTATCAAGCATCGATCGATCATTATGAGAAAGTCGAGCATAAAAATTCTGAATAATAATTCCTCTTGAGAGCTCATGATTGGGGCATGAATATAACATTGACTTAAGCCTCCCCCAAGCTAGAGCGATACTTTATCCTTCACGAGGCCAAAAATTATATATATAATTCCGATCATGATGAACTAGATGCATAGGATGATTTTTTTTGGTGAAACTCCAATTTCACTCGATTCCAGTTCCAAGATCCAATATCATCGCATAGACAATACCATGACAATGATTTTCCCTTAAAATATAAAGGGAAAACCTTCTTCTTAACTTCATCTCTAGGTAAACCTGCAAACTTAAACAATTCACAAGTTTCATCCACATATATCAAGTGCATAATAGGATGTTCGGTTCCATCTCCTGCATAAGGATTAGCTAGCAGTTATTCTATCATACCCGGAGGAATTTAATATTCAATATTTTCAATAGGTGCAGTAGGTTGAGGGGTAACTAATTGTGGTTCCGGTCGAGGTGAAGATACCCCGAACAAACCCCTCAAAGGATTGTTTTCCATAGTAACAAGTAACAATAAATTTCAGCACATAGTAAATAATTTTTCCTTACCAAGAGCGCTTCACTCCCCGGCAATGGCGCAAGAAAATAGCCTTGATGACCCACAAGTATATGAGATCAATTGTAACCTTTTCGATAAGTAAGAGTGTGGAACCCAATGAGGAGCAGAAGGAAATGACAAGTGGTTTTTGAAGGAAATATGCCCTAGAGGCAATAATAAAGTTATTATTTATTTCATTATTTCATGATAAATGTTTATTATTCATGCTAGAATTGTATTAACCGGAAACATAATACATGTGTGAATACATAGACAAACAGAGTGTCACTAGTATGCCTCTACTAGACTAGCTCGTTAATCAAAGATGGTTATGTTTCCTAGCCATAGACATGAGTTGTCATTTGATTAACGGGATCACATCATTAGGAGAATGATGTGATTGACTTGACCCATTCTGTTAGCTTAGCACATGATCGTTTAGTATTCTACTATTGCTTTCTTCATGACTTATACATGTCCATATGACTATGAGATTATGCAACTCCGGTTTACCGGAGGAACACTTTGTGTGCAACCAAACGTCACAACGTAACTGGGTGATTATAAAGGTGCTCTACAGGTGTCTCCGAAGGTACTTGTTGGGTTGGTGTATTTCGATATTAGGATTTGTCACTCCGATTGTCGGAGAGGTATCTCTAGGCCCACTCGGCAATGCACATCACTATAAGCCTTGCAAGCATTGTAACTAATGAGTTAGTTGCGGGATGATGTATTACAGAACGAGTAAAGAGACTTGCCGGTAACGAGATTGAACTAGGTATTGAGATACCGACGATCGAATCTCGGGCAAGTAACATACCGATGACAAAGGGAACAACGTATGTTGTTATGCGGTCTGACCGATAAAGATCTTCGTAGAATATGTAGGAGCCAATATGGGCATCCAGGTCCCGCTATTGGTTATTGACCAGAGAGCTGTCTCGGTCATGTATACATAGTTCTCGAACCCGTAGGGTCCGCACGCTTAATGTTCGTTAACGATATAGTATTATATGAGTTATGTATGTTGGTGACCGAATGTTGTTCGGAGTCCCAGATGAGATCACGGACATGACGAGGAGTTCCGAAATGGTCCGGAGGTAAAGATTCATATATTGGATGATATGGTTTGGCCAAGGGGTCAGGCCCATGGGGCTATAAGTCGGTGCAAAAGGAGTTTTGCGGAGGCCAGGGGGCCAAACGCCGGAGACCCTGGCATCTAGCCCTGGGCCAGACGCCGAGGCCCATGGCATCTGGGCCAGATACCAAGGATCGTGGCGTTTGGTCCTGGAGTCCGAGTGGGACTCTTGCCTTTTGGGCAAAACCGACTTTGAGGAGGCTTTTTGTAGCGACCAGACCTCAAACGGTCTGATCTCTGTGCTCAGGTGTCATCCCTGGATCAGTAATGCTGACACCACACAGTACTTGAAGGATTTATAACAGAGTAGCAATCACACACTTATTACATTGAGTGTCTCAATAGAGAACTTATTACAATAAATATGGCTTAATGCCATCTAATAATGATAACAGCGGAAGGCTTGGAAGATAAGTGAGTCCATCAACTCCAACGGCATCACTGAGTATAGAACCACGACCTAAAAACTCCTTAATCGTCATCTGAAAATTCTGCAACATTAATGTTGCAGCCCGAAACGGGTCATCACATGGAATATGCTGGCAAGGTAACACATAGAGAGTAATGGAATGAAACAGCTATACTATATGCATATTTGGCTGGTGGAAAGCTCTATGGTTACAGTTTTGCATAAAGCCAATTTTTCCCTACTTCAAAGGAATAAATTTTATTTAACTATCATGGTAGTTGTTAAACATTGAGAATGGTTGACAGCATCCTCAATCCCAATTAAGCATCATCATTAAACAAAACCCAACAAAATTAAATTAGAGAGTAACATGTTGAGATTTACATGATAATCCAAGTACTAGATACTCAAGATGTCCATAACCGGGGACACGGCTAACCATGATTAGTTTATACACTCTGCAGAGGTTTGCGCACTTTTCCCCACAAGACTCGATCGCCTCTGTTTAGTTTCTCGCACTACATGGTGTTTGAGAAGACGGATGACCGAGACACAGTCTTTCAGAAGCGCTAGCACCTTACGATGGATAGACCGTTACACCTACTTTCCCCTACATCTGCTAGTCTACCCTGTAAGAGTTTGCACGACTTAATCAACTATGCTAGAGCCCATAATAGCTTGTGGCTGCACACGGAAGTTTCTAGTATGAAAAATCTCATGATCCCTTTGGGCCTGGGTGGCGGTCCATAAAGAAAAACAGGCAATCCTGGAATACCCAGGTACCTCAATCCACTCAGATGTGTGTTTAAGTTGCCACCTTAGATAAACCATTAATTAACAAACTCACATCTGTCATGGATATCGCTCACCCAATCCACGTCTACTAGCATAGCCTGGCACAATAGGCAAACATAGAAGTAACTCCCAAAGGTTTAATAATAAACAGGTAATAGGTACTACCTCAAATACTTCCCATCCCAAAATTTAATTAGATCCTAATCATGTAATGTTTGAGGATTGATCTAATGCAATAAAACTGGGTAGTAGGAGGTATGATCAAAGTGTTACTTGCCTTGCTGATGATCCGCGAAACCTAGAGATTCGAAGTAACAGGCGGCGCACTCCGGGTATTCTATCACAGACAAACAAACAAGCATACAATAAGTATTCATCTAATGCACGGGTAAAACTCAAATAAGAGATCTAACCAGAAGGTTCAACTTAATAACTCCGGTTTGCAAAAAGAATCAAATCAAACAAAGCAACGAAAGTCAAACGGCAAAAGAAACAGGCTTCGTTTACTATTCTGGAACTAGGGCAATTTTTTACAGTGGCAAAAACTTGTTTAAGTTGGTTAAACGGATAGACGGTTTCGAGATGAAACTCCAGGCGCTTGAATCGCCTGATTCCGATAAACGAGTGAAAAGTTATACTAAAACGAAAATCGGATCAGGAATCGCGATCAGGAAAATCGCGGATTTAATCCGAGAAAAGAAAAACGACGAACGTTCGCTAGAACGAACGAACGGACGAACGCTCGCTAATTAAATAAATCGGAAAAACCGATCTATTTAAAAAACCGAAACTAAAAAAACGACAAAACCGCCGGAAAAACCGAACAGTTTTCTAAAAAAACGCCGTCTAAAAAAAACCTACCGGCAACTCCGGCGAGATTCCGGCGGCGGCGGCGGGGCTCCGGCGGTCGGCGGCGGCGGCGGGGCTCCGGCGGTCGGCGGCGGCGGCGGCGGCTCGGTGGGCTGTGGGGGTCGGGTGCCCCGGCTTATAAAGGCCGGCCCCGGAGGAGTCCGGGCCTAACACGGCCCGTAGGTCGGTTTCGTTTTTTTAATTATTCCGCGCAGAAAAACAAATAAAAATAATACTAAACGGACTCCAAAAATCCCGAAATAAATTTTCCCGGGATTCTAAAATCAAGCCGCACAAGGTGAACATTTATTTGGGGCCTAAATGCAATTTTGAAAATGCACATTTTTCCTAAATTCAAATAAAATAACGAAAAACTCTGAAATAAAATCTTACTTGATTTTATTATTAAATCCTCAATATTTCTTTATTTTGGGAAAGTCATTTTATTCCCTCTCTCATATTTTTGTAATAGAAATAATTGATGATAAAATAATTAAAATCAAATGATCCTATTCTCAGAATTTGAGAAAACTCAAATATGAAAATAACGAAATCCCCAACTCTCTCCGTGAGTCCTTGAGTTGCGTAGAATTTCTAGGATCAAAACCAAAAACAAATAAATATGATATGCAATGATGATCTAATGTATAACATTCCAAATTGAAAATTTGGGATGTTACAAACCTACCCCCCTTAAGATGAATCTCGCCCTCGAGATTCGGGTTGGCTAGAAAATAGGTGAGGGTGGTCCTTGAGCAAATCTTCCTCTCGCTCCCAGGTGGCTTCATCCTCCGTGTGGTGGCTCCACTGAACCTTGCAAAACTTGATAACCTTGCTGCGGGTGACTCGATTGGCATACTCTAGAATCTTAACTGGTTTCTCCTCATAGGTCAAATCACTGTCCAATTGAATTGCTTCCAGTGGTATTGTGTCTCTCAAGGGTATGTCAGCCATCTCCGCGTGGCACTTCTTCAACTGAGAAACGTGGAACACATCATGAACTCCTAACAATCCTTCGGGCAATTCTAACTTGTAGGCTACTTCTTCCATACATTCCAATACTCGGTATGGTCCTACAAAACGTGGCGCTAACTTTCCCTTAACACCAAAGCGCTTTGTTCCTCGAAGTGGGGATACTCGAAGATAAACTCTGTCTCCGACTTCGTAAACTGTCTCCTTGCGTTTAGAATCTGCATAACTCTTCTGCCTGGACTGGGCTACCTTGAGCCTGTCGCGAATCAATTTCACCTTCTGTTCAGACTCCTTAATCAAATCAGGTCCAAACAACTGGCGGTCTCCAACTTCATCCCATGACAACGGTGTCCTGCACCTTCTTCTGTACAAGGCCTCGAAAGGGGCCATCTTTAAACTGGATTGATAGCTGTTGTTGTAAGAGAACTCAGCATACGGCAAATTCTCGTCCCAACTAGATCCATAATCTAGCGCACAAGCTCTCAGCATGTCCTCCAAAATCTGATTGACTCTCTCGGTCTGTCCATCTGTCTGTGGATGAAAAGCTGTGCTGAACTCTAGCCTGGTACCCAAAGTTTCGTGCAACTGATTCCAGAACTTTGAGGTAAACTGGGTTCCTCTATCTGATACTATACTCCTCGGAACTCCATGTAAGCATACAATCTTGGTCATGTACATCTTTGCCAACTTAGCACTGGTGTAAGTGGTCTTTACCGGGATGAAATGAGCTACTTTCGTCAAACGATCGACTATAATCCAAATCGAGTCATAGCCTGAATGAGTCCTGGGTAATCCCGTGATAAAATCCATGCCTAACTTATCCCACTTCCATTCGGGTATCGGCAATGGTTGTAGCAATCCTGCTGGCGTCTGATGCTCTGCCTTTACTCTCTGACATACATCACAAACTGCTACATACTCCGCAATGTCTTTCTTCATTCCGGTCCACCAGAAGATATCCTTCAAATCCAAATACATCTTGGTATTTCCTGGGTGAATCGAATACGGTGAATCGTGTGCCTCTTGCAGAATCAACCTCCTGATCTTCGGGTCATTGGGCACATAAACACGGTCTTCAAACCATAGGGTGTCATGCTCATCCTCACGAAATCCTTTAGCCTTACCTTCTCTCATTTTCTCCTTTATAGAGGCAATCTCCTTGTCAGTCTTCTGGGCTTCTCTGATTCTATCCATCAAAGTTGACTGAATCTCCAATGCTGCTACATAGCCTCTCGGAACTATTTCCAAACATAGCTCACGAAGATCCTCGGCTAACTCCTTTGGTATTTCTCCTGTCATTAGTGTATTGACATGGCTCTTACGGCTCAATGCGTCAGCTACTACATTAGCCTTTCCGAGATGGTAATGCAATCTCATATCATAATCCTTGATGAGCTCCAACCATCTCCTTTGTCTGAGGTTTAACTCCTTCTGCGTGAAAATGTATTTCAAACTCTTGTGATCCATGTACACCTCACAATGATTTCCAATGAGGAAATGTCTCCATGTTTTCAATGCATGCACTACGGCTGCTAACTCCAAATCATGCGTGGCATAATTCAATTCGTGCGGTTTAAGCTGTCTTGAGGCATATGAAACAACTCTCCCTTCCTGCATAAGCACTGCTCCAAGTCCTCGACGTGAAGCGTCGCAGTACACCTCATAGTCCTTGGTCTGGTCTGGCAAAATCAACACTGGTGAAGTAACCAAGCGTTTCTTCAACTCCTGGAAACTAGCCTCACACTCCTCGGTCCATATGAACTTGGTATCCTTCTTCAACAACTCAGTCATAGGCTTCGCAATCCTTGAGAAATTCTCAATAAATCTCCGGTAGTATCCTGCGAGTCTAAGGAAACTCTGGATCTCTCCAACTATTGTTGGTGCCTCCCACTTGGTCACGGTATCAACTTTAGTGGGATCTAATGATATACCTTCTCCGGATATAACGTGTCCGAGGAATCCTACTTCCTTCAACCAAAACTCACATTTGCTGAACTTGGCATACAACTGATGTTCTCTGAGCTTCTCAAGTACCAATCGCAAATGTTCCTTATGCTCCTCTTCATTCTTCGAGTAAACCAGGATATCATCGATGAACACCACGACAAACTTATCCAAGAACTCCATAAACACTTTGTTCATCATGTTCATAAAATAGGCAGGTGCGTTAGTCAGACCAAATGACATAACGGTATACTCGTACAGCCCATACCTGGTGGTAAAAGCTGTCTTAGGTATATCCTGTTCTCGAATCTTCAACTGGTGGTATCCTGATCGCAGATCGATCTTGGAAAATACCTTAGCTCCTTGCAATCGATCAAACAGATCATTGATCATTGGTAGTGGGTACTTGTTCTTGATCGTTACTTCATTCAACCCACGATAATCAACAACCATCCTTAACGATCCATCCTTTTTCTCCACTAGAAGTACTGGTGATCCCCAAGGCGACGAACTTGGGCAAATGTAACCTTTATCCAGTAACTCCTTAATCTGCTTCTTAATCTCCACCAAATCCTTTGCAGGCATCCTGTATGGTCTCTTCGATATTGGCCCTGTGCCTGGCAATAGCTCAATCAAAAACTCAATATCTCTATCCGGTGGCATGCCTGGCAACTCTTCTGGAAATACTTCGGGGAAATCCCTTACCACTGGTACTTCCTCCTGCACAACTCCTGTTAAACAATTTACTTGAGTCCCTTTTGGCACATGTCGGGATACATACTTGATCCTTCTCCCTTCTGGGTGGTAAGCAAGATCGACTTACTGGCACAATCGATGTTTCCTCCATACATCGACAGCCAATCCATACCCAGAATTACATCTAATCCTTGTGATTCCAAAATGATTAAATCCGAGGGAAACACATGCCTACCTATACTCAATGGCACTTGAAAACATCCTTGACTAGCCATATAGTCCGCTCCTGGTGAGCTTACTAGCATAGGTGTTCTAAGAACCTTAGTGGGCAGGTTATACTTATCCACAAATCCCCTTGATATGTATGAATGCGATGCACCAGTATCAAAAAGAACAAGTGCAGTAAATGACTTAACCAAAAACTTACCAATTACGGCATCCGGCTGCTCTTCAACCTCCTCCACGTTAACATAGTTCACCTGTCCCCTGTTGAAAGGGTTTGGCTTCTTCCCGGAGTTTCCATTGCCATTCTGGCCTTCAGGACATTCATTGGCATAATGTACGGTCTTCTGGCACTTAAAACAAGTGACTTGGCTCAGGTCTTTCTTGGCTGGGGTTGATGGGTTGGTACGGTTCTGGACGTTGCTTCCTCCATTACCATTACCATTCTTGGTGCCGTTGTGATTGTGCGAGCTACCTCCTCCATGGGTATGCTGAAAATGTCCTTCCGATCTAGGGGTAAAACGTGGCTTCTGCTGAGCTCCAGAATTGTACTTCCCTTGTCCATACTTCCTTTTGCGGTTCTCAATTTGCTGCTGCTTGCCTTCAATCATAAGAGCATGGTCTACCAACTCCTGGTAGTTGTTGAAGGTTTCTATCATCAACTGCATGCTCAACTCATCATTCAGTCCTTCCAGAAACTTCTCCTGTTTAGCTGCATCTGTAGCAACGTCATCTGGGGCATAACATGCTAATTTACTAAAGTCCTCCACATACTGGCCAACTGTCCGTCCTCCTTGGCGCAAGTTGCAAAACTCACGCTTCTTCATGGCCATAGCTCCTGCTGAAACATGGGTAGTACGTAAAGCTTGCTGAAACTGGTCCCACATGACAGTGTCGACAGGGAAAGTGGCTGTGAAATTCTCGCACCATGATGCTGCGGGTCCTTCTAGTTGATGTGCGGCAAACTTCACCTTCTCCACATCTGTGCATCCTGCTGTGGTCAACTCTCTAGTTGTCTTGCGGAGCCAATCATCTGCTACTATCGGCTCGGTGCTACTGGAAAACACCGGCGGATTCAGCCTAAGAAAACGGGCTAAGTGATCAACAGGTGGTGGTAGTGGTGGTGGGTTGTTGTTGTTGTTCCCCTTATTCTGATTCTGGACTAGCAACTGCATCAATGTGTTCTGCTGCTGGATCAACTAGGTGAGCTTCGGTGGAAAGGTAAATCTGGGGTCACGTCTCGGAGGCATCTGAGGTTTTAGAAAAGATGAGGTTTAAGAATAGAAGGGGTCTAAAGAGAAAACACTACCCATATGCACATGAGGCAAAAGCAAACAATTCACTTCATTCAATCAAACAAGGGCATACAATCGATCTAACTATCGCAAAAGTGCTCGGACTACTGTATTTACATGGTGGACTACTACTACTGATGAGGTGGTCTACTAGAAATATTCTTCGGTTGCAGACTCCATGATATCTGCTCCGGCTTCATCAACATAGTCGTCATCCCTATCATCTGGGTCCGAGTCGGTGTCGCCGATGATGATGTAGTCCTCCGGGCGAATCTCCTTGGGTTCTTCGTCTTCATCTACTGGTGTAGGGCCTCCCATAAATATTCCGATCTTCTTGATCAGATCGTCATTCTTCTCCACCAATACTTCAATTTCTTCTTCATAATCTTCTCATGTAGCCTTGAGTTCTTCCTCCGGTTCCTTGATTCTTGTCCTTGCCTTCTTCAGGTCTATCATGTCGACGCACATCTGGTTCTCCTGTCGTCGAATGTGCTGGTTTAATTCCTGGATAAAAGCTGCAATTGATCTATCCTTTCTGATGTTGATCATCTCCCAGTGCTCATCTCGGCGCCCACAAATCTGGTAGATAGTATCCTTGAGATCATTGCGGTAGACTTCTCCAATGCGTCCCATGGCGATGTGAGCTTCCATGCTCTTTCCTAGACTCCAAGTTGGTGCATCAAAAGAAAACTCTATGGGCTCAGTGACTGGCATGAACATCCTTCCTGGAACTTGAACTTGAATCATCCAGCGCCCTTCTTCAGGTAAAGTGGCGTTGTAGGTTCCGGTGAAGCTTGGTACTCCTATGTTCAGGTATCTAGTGACTTCGTTCAAGTGACGTCCAAAGGGTGTATCTTCATCCGGTTGCGTGAACTTGTTCCTTGCATCCGCCATCCTAAAGAGTGGAAAAATTGAGAGGTCAGAAGAGAAGAGAGTGAATAGTGATCTAGGTCTTTAGCTTAGTGGTCGTGTCCTACAGTCAGCGTGTGCTCTGATACCATCTCTGTAGCGACCAGACCTCAAACGGTCTGATCTCTGTGCTCAGGTGTCATCCCTAGATCAGTAACGCTAACACCCCACAGTACTTGAAGGATTTATAACAGAGTAGCAATCACACACTTATTACATCGAGTGTCTCAATAGAGAACTTATTACAATAAATATGGCTTAAGGCCATCTAATAATGATAACAGCGGAAGGCTTGGAAGATAAGTGAGTCCATCAACTCCAACGGCATCACTGAGTATAGAACCACGACCTAAAAACTCCTTAATCGTCGTCTGAAAAGTCTGCAACATTAACGTTGCAGCCTGAAACGGGTCAGCACATGGAATATGCTGGCAAGGTAACACATAGAGAGTAATGGAATGAAACAGCTATACTATATGCATATTTGGCTGGTGGAAAGCTCTATGGTTACAGTTTTGCGTAAAGCCAATTTTTCCCTACTGCAAAGGAATAAATTTTATTTAACTATCATGGTAGTTGTTAAACATTGAGAATGGTTGACAGCATCCTCAATCCCAATTAAGCATCATCATTAAACAAAACCGAACAAAATTAAATTAGAGAGTAACATGTTGAGATTTACATGATAATCCAAGTACTAGATACTCAAGATGTCCATAACCGGGGACACGGCTAACCATGATTAGTTTATACACTCTCCAGAGGTTTGCGCACTTTTCCCCACAAGACTCGATCGCCTCTGTTTAGTTTCTCGCACCACATGGTATTTGAGAAGACGGATGACCGAGACACAGTCTTTCAGAAGCGCTAGCACCTTACGATGGATAGACCGTTACACCTACTTTCCCCTACATCTGCTAGTCTACCCTGTAAGAGTTCGCATGACTTAATCAACTATGCTAGAGCCCATAATAGCTTGTGGCTGCACACGGAAGTTTCTAGTATGAAAAATCTCATGATCCCTTTGGGCCTGGGTGGCGGTCCATAAAGAAAAACAGGCAATCCTGGAATACCCAGGTACCTCAATCCACTCAGATGTGTGTTTAAGTTGCCACCTTAGATAAACCATTAATTAACAAACTCACATATGTCATGGATATCGCTCACCCAATCCACGTCTACTAGCATAGCCTGGCACAATAGGCAAACGTAGAAGTAACTCCCAAAGGTTTAATAATAAACAGGTAATAGGTACTACCTCAACTACTTCCCATCCCACAATTTAATTAGATCCTAATCATGCAATGTTTGAGGATCGATCCAATGCAATAAAACTGGGTAGTAGGAGGTATGATCAAAGTGTTACTTGCCTTGCTGATGATCCGCAAAACCTAGAGATTCGAAGTAACAGGCGGCGCACTCCGGGTATTCTATCGCAGACAAACAAACAAGCATACAATAAGTATTCATCTAATGCACGGGTAAAACTCAAATAAAAGATCTAACCAGAAGGTTCAACTTAAGAACTCTGGTTTGCAAAAAGAATCAAATCAAATGAAGCAACGAAAGTCAAACGGCAAAAGAAACAGGCTTCGTTTACTATTCTAGATCTAGGGAAATTTTTTACAGTGGCAAAAACTTGTTTAAGTTGGATAAACGGATAGAGGGTTTCGAGACGAAACTCCAGGCGCTTGAATCGCCTGATTCCGATAAACGAGCGAAAAGTTATACTAAAACGAAAATCGGATCAGGAATCGCGATCAGAAAAATCGCGGATTTAATCCGAGAAAAGAAAAACGACGAACGTCCGCTAGAACGAACGAACGGAAGAACGCTCGCTAATTAAATAAATCGGAAAAACCGATCTATTAAAAAAACCGAAACTAAAAAAATGACAAAACCGCCGGAAAAACCGAATGGTTTTCTTAAAAAAACGGTGTCTAAAAAAATCTACCGGCAACTCCGGCGAGATTCTGGCGGCGGCGGCGGGGCTCCGGTGGTCGGCGGCGGCGGCGCGGGGCGGTCGGCGGCGGCGGTCGGCAGCGGCGGCGGCGCAGCGCGGCGGCGACGGCGGCGGGGCTAGGGTTTGGGCGGCGGCTCGATGGGCTGTGGTGGTCGGGTGCCCCGGCTTATAAAGGCCGGCCCCGGAGGAGTCCGGGCCTAACACGGCCCGTAGGTCGGTTTCGTTTTTTTAATTATTCCACGCAGAAAAACAAATAAAAGAAATACTAAACGGACTCCAAAAATCCCGAAATAAATTTTCCCGGGCTTCCAAAATCAAGCCGCACAAGGTGAACATTTATTTGGGGCCTAAATGTAATTTTGAAAACGCACATTTTTCCTAAATTCAAATAAAATAACGAAAAACTCCGAAATAAAATCTTACTTGATTTTATTATTAAATCCTCAATATTTCTTTATTTTGGGAAAGTCATTTTATTCCCTCTCTCATATTTTTGTAATAGAAATAATTGATGATAAAATAATTAAAATCAAATGATCCTATTCTTAGAATTTGAGAAAACTCAAATATGAAAATAACGAAATCTCCAACTCTCTCCGTGGGTCCTTGAGTTGCGTAGAATTTCTAGGATCAAAACCAAAAACAAATAAATATGATATGCAATGATGATCTAATGTATAACATTCCAAATTGAAAATTTGGGATGTTACACTTTTGCTCCAAGTTTCGACCCCAGGGCTCAACATATAAATAGAGGGGCAGGGCTAGCACCAAAGACACATCAAGAAACACCAAGCCGTGTGCCGACAACCCCGTCCCCTCTAGTTTATCCTCCGTCATAGTTTTTGTAGTGCTTAGGCGAAGCCCTACGGAGATTGTTCTTCACCAACACCGTCACCACGCCGTCGTGCTGCCGGAACTCATCTACTACTTCGCCCCTCTTGCTGGATCGAGAAGCCGAGGACGTCACCGAGCCGAACGTGTGCAGAACTCGGAGGTGTCGTGATTTCGGTACTTGGATCGGTTGGATCGTGAAGACGTACGACTACATCAACCGCGTTGATATAACGCTTCTACGAACGGTCTACGAGGGTACGTAGACAACACTCTCCCCTCTCATTGCTATGCATCACCATGATCCTGCGTGTGCGTAGGAATTTTTTTGAAATTACTACGTTCCCCAACAGTGGTATCAGAGCCAGGTTTTATGCATAGATGTCATATGCACGAGTAGAACACAAGTGAGTTGTGGGCGGTATAAGTCATACTGCTTACCAGCATGTCATACTTTGGTTCGGCGGTATTATTGGATGAAGCGGCCCGGACCGACATTCCGCGTACGCTTACGCGAGACTAGTTCTACCGACGTGCTTTGCACACAGGTGGCTGGCGGGTGTCAGTTTCTCCAACTTTAGTTGAACCGAGTGTGGCTACGCCCGGTCCTTGCGAAGGTTAAAACAACACCAACTTGATGAACTATCATTGTGGTTTTATTGCATAGGTAAGAATGGTTCTTGCTAAGCCTAGTAGCAGCCACGTAAAACTTGCAACAACAAAGTAGAGGACATCTAACTTGTTTTTGCAGGGCATGTTGTGATGTGATATGGTCAAGACATGATACTAAATTTTATTGTATGAGATGATCATGTTTTGTAACCGAGTTATCGGCAACTAGAAGGAGCCATATGGTTGTCGCTTTATTGTATGCAATGCAATCGCCCTGTAATGCTTTACTTTATCACTAAGAGGTAGCGATAGTCGTAGAAGCATAAGATTGGCGAGACGACAACGATGCTACGATGGAGATCAAGGTGTCGCGCCAGTGGCGATGGTGATCATGACGATGCTTCGAAGATGGAGATCACAAGCACAAGATGATGATGGCCATATCATATCACTTATATTGATTGCATGTGATGTCTATCTTTTATGCATCTTATTTTGCTTTGTTTGACGGTAGCATTATAAGATGATCTCTCACTAAATTTCAAGATAAAAGTGTTCTCCCTGAGTATGCACTGTTGCCAAAGTTCGCCGTGCCCAGACACCACGTGATGATCGGGTGTGATAAGCTCTACGTCCATCTACAACGGGTGCAAGCCAGTTTTGCACACGCAGAATACTCAGGTTAAACTTGACGAGCCTAGCATATGTAGATATGGCCTCGGAACACTGAGACCGAAAGGTCGAGCGTGAATCATATAGTAGATATGATCAACATAGTGATGTTCACCATTGAAAACTACTCCATTTCACGTGATGATCGGTTATGGTTTAGTTGATTTGGATCACGTGATCACTTAGATGATTAGAGGGATGTCTGTCTAAGTGGGAGTTCTTAAGTAATATGATTAAATTGAACTTTAATTTATCATGACCTTAGTCCTGGTAGTATTAGCATATCTATGTTGTAGATCAATAGCTCGCGTTAAGCTCCCCTGTTTTATTTTTGATATGTTCCTAGAGAAAACTAAGTTGAAAGATGTTAGTAGCAATGACGCAGATTGGATCCGTGATCTGAGGATTATCCTCATTGCTGCACAGAAGAATTATGTCCTTGATGCACCGCTAGGTGACAGACCTATTGCATGAGCATATGCAGACGTTATGAATGTTTGGCAAAGCTCGGTATGATGACTACTTGATAGTTTAGTGCACCATTCTGAACGGCTTAGAATCAGGACTTCAAAGACGTTTTGAACGTCATGGACCATATGAGATGTTCCAGGAGTTGAAGTTAATATTTCAAGCAAATACCCGAGTTGAGCGATATGAAGTCTCCACCAAGTTCTATAGCTAAGAGATGGAGGAGAATAGCTCAAGCAGCGAGCATGTGCTCAGATTGTCTGGGTACTATAATCGCTTGAATCAAGTGGGAGTTAATCTTCCAGATAAAATAGTGATTGACAGAATTCTCTAGTCACCATCACCAAGTTAGTAGAACTTCGTGATAAACTATAATATGCAAGGGATGACGTAAACAATTCCCAAGCTCTTCGCGATGCTAAATCGGCGAAGGTAAAAATCAAGAAAAACATCAAGTGTTGATGGTTGACAAGACCACTAGTTTCAAGAGAAACAGCAAAGGGAAGAAGGGGAACTTCAAGAAGAACGGCAAGCAAGTTGCTGCTCATGTGAAAAACTCAAGTCTGGACCTAAGCCTGAAACTGAGTGATTCTACTACAAAGGAACTGGTCACTGGAAGCGGAACTACCCAAGTAATTGGCGGATAAGAAGGATGGCAAAGTGAACATAGGTATATTTGATATACATGTTATTGATGTGTACTTTAGTAGTGTTTATAGCAACCCCTCAGTATTTGATACTAGTTAAGTTGCTAAGAATAGTAACTCGAAACGGGAGTTGCAGAATGAACAGAGACTAGTTAAGGGTGAAGTGACGATGTGTATTGGAAATGGTTCCAAGATTGATATGATCATCATCGCACACTCCCTATACTTTCGGGATTAGTGTTAAACCTAAAATAAATGTTATTTAGTGTTTGCTTTGAGCATGAATATGATTGGATCATGTTTATTGCAATATGGTTATTCATGTAAGTTAGAGAATAATTGTTGTTCTATTTACATGAATAAAACCTTATATGGTCATACACCCAATGAAAATGGTTTGTTGGATCTCGATCATGGTGATACACATTTTCATAATATTGAAGCCAAAATATGCAAAGTTAATAATGATCTTGCAACTTATTTGTGGCACTGCCGTTTAGGTCATATTGGTGTAAAGCGCATGAAGAAAATCCATGCAGATGGGCTTTTGGAATCACTTGACTATGAATCAGTTGATGCTTGCGAACCATGCCTCATGGGCAAGATGACTAAGACTCCGTTCTCCGGAACAATGGAGAGAGCAATAGATTTGTTGGAAATCATACCTACTGATGTATGTGGTCCGATGAATATTGAGGCTCGCGGCAGGTATCATTATTTTCTGATCTTCACAGATGATTTGAGCAGATATGAGTATATCTACTTGATGAAACACAAATCTGAAACATTTGAAAAGTTCAAAGAATTTCAGAGTGAAGTGGAGAATCATCGTAACAAAAATAAATGTTTCTACGATATGATCACAGAAGTAAAATATTTGAGTTACGAGTTTGGCCTTCAGTTAAAACAATGTGAAATAGTTTCACTACTCACGCCACATGGAACACCACAGTGTAATGGTGTGTCCGAACGTCGTAACCGTACTTTATTAGAAATGGTGCGATCTATGATGTCTCTTACCGATTTACCACTATCGTTTTGGGGTTATGCATTAGAGACAGCTACATTCACGTTAAATAGGGCACCATCGAAATCCGTTGAGACGACGCCTTATGAACTGTGGTTTGGCAGGAAACCAAAGTTGTCGTTTCTTAAAGTTTGGGGCTGCGATGCTTATGTGAAAAAGCTTCAACCTGATAAGCTTGAACCCAAATCGGAGAAATGTGTCTTCATAGGATACCCAAAGGAGACTGTTGGGTACACCTTCTATCACAGATCCGAAGGCAAGACATTCGTTGCTAAGAATGGATCCTTTCTAGAGAAGGAGTTTCTCTCGAAAGAAGTGGGAGGAAAGTAGAACTTGATGAGGTAACTGTACCTACTCCCTTATTGGAAAGTAGTTCATCACAGAAATTTGTTTCTGTGACTCCTACACCAATTAGTGAGGAAGCTAATGATGATGATCATGTAACTTCAGATCAAGTTACTACAGACCCTCGTAGGTCAACCAGAGTGAGATCCGCACCAGAGTGGTACGGTAATACTGTTCTGGAGGTCATGTTAATTGACCATGACGAACCTACGAACTATGAGGAAGCGATGATGAGCCCAGATTCCACGAAATAGCTTGAGGCCATGAAATCTGAGATGAGATCCATGTATGAGAACAAAGTATGGACTTTGATTGACTTGCCCAATGATCGGCAAGCCATTGAGATTAAATGGATCTTCAAGAGGAAGACGGACGCTGATAGTAGTGTTACTATCTACAAAGCTAGATTTATCGAAACAGGTTTTGACAAGTTCAAGGTGTTGACTGTGATGAGAGTTTCTCACTCGTATCTATGCTTAAGTCTGTCTGAATCATGTTAGCAATTGCCGCATTTTATGAAATCTGGCAAATGGATAAACAAAACTGCATTCATTAATGGATTTATTTAAGAAGAGTTATATATGATGCAACCAGAAGGTTTTGTCAATCCTAAAGGTGCTAACAAAATATGCAAGCTCCAGTGATCCATCTATGGACTGGTGCAAGCATTTCGGAGTTGGAATATACGCTTTGATAAGTTGATCAAAGCATATAGTTTTATACAGACTTACCGTGAAGCCTGTATTTACAAGAAAGTGAGTGGGGGAACTACAACATTTCTGATAAGTATATGTGAATGACATATTGTTGATCAGAAATAATGTAGAATTTTCTAGAAAGCATAAAGGAGTTTTTGAAAGGAGTTTTTCAAAGAAAGACCTCGGTGAAGCTGCTTACATATTGAGCATCAAGATCTATAGAGATAGATCAAGACGCTTGATAAGTTTTTTCAATGAGTACATACCTTGACAAAGATTTTGAAGTAGTTCAAAATGGAACAGTCAAAGAAGGAGTTCTTGTCTGTGTTACAAGGTGTGAAGTTGAGTAAGACTCAAAACCCTACCACGACAGAAGATAGAGAGAGAATGAAAGTCATTCCCTATGCCCCAGCCATAGGTTCTATAAAGTATGCCATGCTGTGTACCAGACCTATTGTATACCCTGCCCTGAGTTTGGCAAGGGAGTACAATAGTGATCTAGGAGTAGATCACTGGACATTGGTCGAAATTATCCTTGGTGGAATAAGGATATGTTTCTCAATTATGGAGGTGACAAAAGGTTCGTCATAAAGGGTTACGTCGATGCAAGTTTTGACACCGATCCAGATGACTCTAAGTCTCAATCTGGATACATATTGAAAGTGAGAGCAATTAGCTAGAGTAGCTCCGTGTAGAGCATTGTTGACATAGAAATTTGCAAAATACATATGGGTCTGAATGTGGCAGACCCGTTGACTAAACTTCCCTCACAAGCAAAACATGATCACACCTTAGTACTCTTTGGGTATTAATCACATAGCAATGTGAACTAGATTATTGACTCTAGTAAACCCTTTGGGTGTTGGTCACATAACGATGTGAACTATGGGTGTTAATCACATGATGATGTGAACTATTGATGTTAAATCACATGGCGATGTAAACTAGATTATTGACTCTAGTGCAAGTGGGAGACTGAAGGAAATATGCCCTAGAGGCAATAATAAAGTTATTATTTATTTCCTTATTTCATGATAAATGTTTATTATTCATGTTAGAATTGTATTAACCGGAAACATAATACATGTGTGAATACATAGACAAACAGAGTGTCACTAGTATGCCTCTACTAGACTAGCTCGTTAATAAAAGATGGTTATGTTTCCTAGCCATAGACATGAGTTGTCATTTGATTAACGGGATCACATCATTAGGAGAATGATGTGATTGACTTGACCCATTCCGTTAGCTTAGCACACGATCGTTTAGTATTCTGCTATTGCTTTCTTCATGACTTATACATGTTCCTATGACTATGAGATTATGCAACTCCCGTTTACCGGAGGAACACTTTGTGTGTTATCAAACGTCACAACATAACTGGGTGATTATAAAGGTGCTCTACATGTGTCTCCGAAGGTACTTGTTGGGTTGGCATATTTCGAGATTAGGATTTGTCACTCCGATTGTCGGAGAGGTATCTCTAGGCCCACTCGGCAATGCACATCACTATAAGCCTTGCAAGCATTGTAACTAATGAGTTAGTTGCGGGATGATGTATTACAGAACGAGTAAAGAGACTTGTCGGTAATGAGATTGAACTAGGTATTGAGATACCGACGATCGAATCTCGGGCAAGTAACATACCGATGACAAAGGGAACATCGTATGTTGTTATGCGGTCTGGCCGATAAAGATCTTCATAGAATATGTAGGAGCCAATATGGGCATCCAGGTCCCGCTATTGGTTATTGACCAGAGAGGTGTCTCGGTCATGTCTACATAGTTCTCGAACCCGTAGGGTCCGCACGCTTAACGTTCATTGACGATATAGTATTATATGAGTTATGTTATGTATGTTGGTGACCAAATGTTGTTCGGAGTCCCGGATGAGATCACGGACATGACGAGGAGCTCCGGAATGGTCCGGAGGTAAATATTCATATATTGGATGATATGGTTTGGCCAAGGGGTCAGGCCCATGGGGCTATAAGTCGGTGCAAAAGGAGTTTTGCGGAGGCCAGGGGGCCAAACGCCGGAGACCCTGGCGTCTGGCCCTGGGCCAGACATCGAGGCCCATGGCGTCTAGGCCAGACGCCAAGGATTGTGGCGTTTGGTCCTGGAGTCCGAGTGGAACTCTTGCCTTTCGGGCAAAACCGACTTTGAGGAGGCTTTTGCTCCAAGTTTCGACCCCAGGGCTCAACATATAAATAGAGGGGCAGGGCTAGCACCAAAGACACATCAAGAAACACCAAGCCGTGTGCCGACAACCCCGTCCCCTCTAGTTTATCCTCCGTCATAGTTTTCGTAGTGCTTAGGCGAAGCCCTACGGAGATTGTTCCTCACCAACACCGTCACCACGCCGTCGTGCTGCCGGAACTCATCTACTACTTCGCCCCTCTTGCTGGATCGAGAAGGCGAGGACGTCACCGAGCCGAACCCGTGCAGAACTCGGAGGTGTCGTGCTTTCGGTACTTGGATCGGTTGGATCGTGAAGACGTACGACTACATCAACCGCGTTGATATAACGCTTCCACGAATGGTCTACGAGGGTACGTAGACAACACTCTCCCCTCTCTTTGCTATGCATCGCCATGATCCTACGTGTGCGTAGGATTTCTTTTGAAATTACTACGTTCCCCAACAGTTTTCAGCAAGGTAATGTCTGCAAGCGCTGAAATTGTAAGTAACAGAGTAGTTTCATAGCAAGATAATTTGTAACGAGCAAGTAACGATAGTACTAACAAAAGTGCAGAAAGGTAGCCCAATCCTTTTGAGGCAAAGAATAGGCCAAAACGGTCTCTTATAATAAGCAAAGCGTTCTTGAGGGTACATGGGAATTTCATCTAGTCACTTTCATCATGTTGGTTCGATTCGTGTTCGCTACTTTGATAATTTGATATGTGGGTGAACCGGTGCTTAGGTGTTGTTCTTACTTGAAAAAACCTCCTATTTATGATTAACCCTCTCGCAAGCATCCGCAACTACGAGAAAAGTATTAAGAATAAATTCTAACCATAGCATTAAACTTTTGGATCCAATCGGTCCCTTACGGAATAGCACATAAACTAGGGTTTAAGTTGTCACTCTCGCAACCCATCATCTAATAACTACTCCATAATGCATTCCCTTAGGCCCAAATATGGTAAAGTGTCATGTAGTCGACGTTCACATGACACCACTAAGGGAATCACAACATACATACTATCAAAATATCGAACACATATTAAGTTCACATGATTACTTGCAACAAGATTTCTCCCGTGACCTCAAGAACAAAAGTAACTACTCACAAATGATAATCATGCTCAAGATCAGAGGGGTATTAAATAGAATATTGGATTTGAACATATAATCTTCCACCAAATAAACCATATAGTAATCAACTACAAGATGTAAACACTACTAGTCACCCCCAAGTACCAATCTAAGGTTCCGGTACAAAGATTGAACACAAGAGATGAACTAGGGTTTGAGAGGAGATGGTGTTGTTGAAGATGTTGATGGAGATTTCTCTCCCCAAGATGGGAGAGTTGTTGGTGATGACGATGATGATTTCCCCCTCCGGGAGGGAAGTTCCTCCGGCGGAATCGCTCCGCCGGAGGGCAAAAGTGCTCCTACCCAAGTTCCACCTCGAGACGGCAGAGCTCCGTCCCGAAAGTCCTCCTCTCATTTTTTCTAGGTCAAAATGACTTATATACTAGAAGATGGGCATCGGAGGTGGGCTGGGCTAAGCACAACCCACCAGGGTTCGCCTGGGGGGCCAAGCGCGCCCTGGTGTCTTGTGCTCACCAGGTGGCTCCCCTTCGGTAGTTATTTGCTCCAGTATTTCTTATTTATTCCATAAAAATTCCCCGTGAAGTTTCAGCTCATTTGGAGTTGTGCAGAATAGGTGGCCTGACGTAGCTTTTTCAGGTCCAGATTTCCAACTGCTGAAATTCTCCCTCTTTGTGTGAACCTTGCATATTATCAGAGAAAATGCATTAGAATTACTCCATAAAGAATTATTATGCATCAAAACTTTATAAATAACAGTAGGTAAATATGATGCAAAATGGACGTATCAGGAGGGAAGTTTTATCTTCTTCTTTTGTGTGGCATGGGTGGGTTTCGAGGTTCCTTGAGGCCTGTACATGCACAACGCGTACAAATAATCACCGGTGAGGGGGTGACTACTAACCACCTGACGCGGCCGCTCCCTCGGATTCCTATGGTGGTCTGTCGGATGGACGGCACACAACGTCAACACCTTGTCATCCCTGGCTATAAAAGCTCGGCGGCAAGCCTTCCTATCATGAAAACCCTAGCCGCCGCCTCCTCCCCTAGCTCATCACGCATGAACGCAACCATTTGGATGAACGTGTTGGCGGCCTAGAACCTCTCGTACCAAACGACGGGCACCGATGGTGCAAACTCTCTCAACGACACACAAGTTGTGGTGGGCGCTCCATCCTCCTCCGACGTCGCACGTGGCGCTGGTGGCGGCTGCAGGGGATCTGGCAGTTCCCATGGGGCTGACAGCTCCAAGCACGACAGGCGTTGTTATTATGGCACCTTGGGTGCCATCGTCCCTGCTAACAACACCATCATCAACCCCGCTGCCCCCCTTGTCTCGTTCGTCCCTATCCCCATCGAGGCCCAGCCAGAGCTAGAGCCGGAGATCAAGCCGAAGGACCCACTCTGGGTTGTGATGCAGCTCTGTGAACTCTAAGTGGCCACATGCCACCGTGAAGGGGAGAAGGAGGAGGAGCAACAACTCGTAGTCATTGCTTCGAGGGGGGAGATGACGACTTCGCCTACATCAACGAGTTGTCAAACTCAGAGTAGGAGGACGAGGACTAGGCGGTGACCGCGACGGAGTAGTGTAGGTAGTTGTAGCTAGCAATGTCGAGTAGCTACATTGTATATTTTGAAAATGTTGCTTAACGACATTTTAAGTCACAAAATATTTGTAATGTGATGACTTTTTCCATAGTTGCTAATTACGTTTATTGTGTTTGATGAAAATTATGAACTATTTGGTTGGATTAAATGTCCCTTAAACCGAAAATAAAATCACAAGAGCAAGAAAAAGAATAAGATAAACTAATAAATATGGAGGCTGCCTGTTTAGAGAATCTGTGTTTGCGCACAGCCCGGCAACCTTCAAATCATTATGGAGTACGTTCCATATTACGAATAATGGTTCAAATTATGATGAATCTGCTATAGTTGCTCTAACAAATTTATACTGATTTTTCTATGGAGGACATGAGAAAAGACAACGATTCTTAGAGTTACAGACCACCTTTGGATGCTGAGAAGTTCCTTGGTTCACATTTTCGTACGAGGCTTACCACACTTTACTAATCTACTCGACCTACACGCTATAGACTCGGCTTGATTGTGGCAAAGTTAGAGCAACTTCAATGAAGTGACCCAAACGGATGGCGCATTTGTCTGCTTTTTGTCTGTTTGAGTTGGCAGCCCGCTCGGTGTCCATCCAGTTTTGTATTTGGCTTGGTAATACGTCCAACGCGCCGACTCATTTCATATCCGCATTCAACTTTTAAATGAAAAAGACTCGCGGCCGCTCATGCCAGTGGTTATGTCTTATGCCGGCACCATGCCAGCGCCGGTATACAATGCCGGCTTCAGAAAATACCACAGTTCATGCTGGCGCATTCACCAGTCGGCCGGCACACATGCCAGCACACAAAAAATGGTGGGACTTGAGTTCGACCACGCCCTCGCGGCTCCCGTGGTCATGCCGGCACACCTGTCGGCATACAAAAAAGATGGCCCTCGACGCAATAGATCACTCGTCGTCGAACTTGAGCATGTCGGCCTGCATCTTCTCGAACAACGGCCTCTTCCTTGGCGACAAGGCGTTGAGATCCACCTTCATGATCTCCACCCCGGTCATCATGCTTGCAAGAGCCACTTCTTTCGTCTTTGTCTTGGCGTTGGCGGCCTCGATCTCTAGCATCTTGGCTTGCTTCTCCGCCTCGAACTCGAACATCTTGCCTTGCTTCTCGGCGTCAAGATCAAGCCTCCTCCTTTGGATCTCCATGAAAGCATCCATTTGCTCCACTTTGAAACGCCGGCGCTCCTCCTCCCTTGAGTCCTTCTTATTCATCATGCCGTCCACGCTTGCGATCAAGGCCTTGGTGGCCGCATCTCGCTTGTCCTCCTTCTTGGAGTTGGTCTTCCCCCGCGGCCGTGCCGGCTCGCCCTCCCCAACATCCTCCACGGCGCCCTTCCCCTCACGTGCCTTGAGTGCGGCATATTTTGCCTTGAACTTCTCTTCGTCCTTGATGACCCGATAGCAATGGGAGAGGTTGAAGCACTTGCCATTGTGTTGAACCTTGAATGCCTCCAAAGCTTGAAATGCCTACAAAATGTTTCCATGCAAGCATATGGGCAAGTGATAGCAAATGAAGACGTAAAATGATGATCTTGATGGCACAAAAGAGGGCGGCTTGCTTGCTATCATACCATGTCTTGCACGCCGATGCCGCTCACGGGACGGGCCTTGACGCTCTCAAGGATGGCGCAAAACTTGTTGCACTCTTGTTGGATCACGCTCCACCGCTTGGAAATGGAGACCCACCCGCGCATGCTCACAAATTGGTAAGGTGGAAACTTCTTGCGCTCATGAAACTCGCAGTGCACACGAGTCCAAAAGGTCGAATGCTTTTGCTCAGCGCCCGTCTTTGGGTCTTGTCCAATGTCTCGCCAACACTCGCAAAAAAGCTTGTCCTCGACAGCTGTGTACGCCTTCGTGCGCTTACTCTTGCGCTTCGGCTTAGGACTGGCGGTTTGGTTGGCGAGCTCGTCCTCGAACAAAGGCTCCACTTCGATGTCGCACTCGTCCTCTTCCTCTAGCCCATAGTCCTCCGAGAACTCGTGGTCGAGGGGAAGCCGTCCAGGTCGATGCCGACCAGATCACGCATGAAGGCCGCCTGATCGGGATCATAGCCAGCGGCCAGCGTGAACGCCCCGCGGCCGTCCTGGCTTTGTGTCTCGTCGGGATCGTAGCCAGCGCCCGGCGCACCACCATCGAAGATGAGGTTTTGCATGTAGTCCTCGTCGACGGCGGACGGCATTTCCTCGAACAGGTTACGGGCGTCCGGGAGCCCGCCCGCCGGCGTCTGTCGCGCGCGTTTCCTCGTGTCGCCGGACGACGAGCCACCAATCACCGGGGTGGCGTTGAGGTCGATGGGCACGGGCGCGGGCGTGGAAGGCGCGACCACGCTCACGTCGGGTGAGCACTTCCCGGAGAGGCAGGAGGCATGCGGGTAGACGTGGAAGCCGGGGACCGGGTTGCAAGCCGACGCGCGGGGTGAGTCGGGCATCACTATCCGAGGAAACGCCGACGAGCCGGTGCTGGCCGCGGCGACGACGGCTTGGAGGACGTTGTGCTGGCTAGGGTTTACCCCTAGCATGTAGAGCGCCTCCCTCGTTGCCGCGGCGACGCGGGCGTTGGTGAACTCCTGCTGCGCGGCGGCGGCCTCATCCCTCGCGTCCGCGGCGTGCCTCCGGCCTTCCTCTTGGCCGACTCCCTTGCCCGCTGTTCGGGCGTCAGCGCCTTCTTCGGCTTGGTCGCTGCGGCGGTCTTGCGCGGGGCACGAGGCTTGCCTTTTCCGGAGGGGGCGACGACACCGGACGAGGCGAGGGAGGCGAGGCCGACGGCAGCGTCGAGGTCGAGGTCGGTGGCATTCTCCATGGCTGGTTGGGGGGCAGGGGCGCGCGGGGGTGAGAGCGTTTTATGGGAAAATGGAGGGAAATGGTGATGGCTGCCACCGACCGGCGGGCCCGGGAAGAGGAGTAGGCACGCGCGCATCCGTCTCGTGTCCGCGCCGACGCAAATCCGACTCAAAATTGGGCATGAAATGGGTCGCCCACGGACGAAAAACGGACGCGCCGATCCAAACCGATGCGGGCGGACGAAATGGATCGCCCCATTGGAGTTGCTCTTAGCTTCAACTAAAACTTGTAGTCATGCCATTTATTAGTACTCCATGAAGCACTCAGATAAAGTAGAAATTAAGAACTTCGTGAAGCAGACTTCATGTTGAGTGACTCGAGTCTATGGTACTCATACTAGAATATTCAGGTTGACATAGCAGTACCACTAGCACGTGGGGTACAATGTATACTAGTAGTACGAAAACTCATGAACCGGCACCAATTATGCGGCTCACTATCCATTCTTGACTTCATGAACCAATGAACTCCAATCATCTCGCACATTCTATCTTTTTCTAAATAAAAAAACCAAGTTCAAAAAGCCTTAGCATTGGTCAGCCGAAATGTTGCAGATACTATATGGAGACTAACTTTTTGCAGCACCACAACAGTTCCGCACTCATCTCGGACACTAACTACACTCACCACCGCCGAATTAAACAAAAGCTTTATGGGTATGAAATGAACGAAGAGGATCCACCACTTTCCATAGTCTGTTTCAAAACGTGTCCACTGCTGCCTTGAAGAAATTGCAGCCGGTGGTTCGCATGCTTGTGCATGCCCCACTATGGATGATCCACAGACTTCCCAAACAAAATATCTAGATTTTGCCAGTGCATTGGATTGCACATACTGTTCGCAGCAAAAGTAGCATATTGCATTCTCTTGCACTCACCATTGGGTTTTGACACCAGACCAGTGTGAAGGGCTCCGAATAGATTTGATGACATGCAGTTGTCTATTTTTCATATGCATTAGATTTCATGTTCAGATTCACTCAATGTAGTTGTCTATTTACTTTGGCATAAATCAGAAAAAAAAGGAAAATGATGAATGTTTATTCGCAAACTTGTTTCTTTTTGTGCTAAAATTGTGTTCTTTGTTTTCTATTAGCACATCCTAATTTTGATGATGGAAGTCTAAAGGGTGCTAGAATATCCATTTATAGATTAAGCTGTAGAAAAAAAAGGAAATTCCAACGATTTGGTATCCATACAGAAGAATAAGTGTATGTTGCCATCGAAAAGCCGTCCCATTTTTTCTGATAGTGATCGCCGCTAAGTTGAAAGTGCTTCCTAAACCTAATAGGAATAGTTATAGAAGAATCGTGCACGCATTTGACAACTTTTTTTACTTAGTTTGTAACAAATTAACTTCTATAATATAATTCAAAAGCACATCACATACATTGAAGTTTATCCCAAGCGCTCGCTCTCTATCTCTCTCGTTTGTAGTTGCACCAAGACGGCGGAAGATAAACTTCCGAACAAATGACATGCAATTACCAATTTCAAACGGATCGATGAGATGTGGACAAATGGGAGCACTCCAATAGCTAGTGGAGGTGGGGAAAGGCAGCAAAATGGTTGGCTACTGCCCAATTCCACCCATTGGACTTTGTGAATTTCCATTACCCCTACCTTTTTGACTTTGGTACCTAGAAACGAGTGATCTAGGCGGCATGACATGTGCCCATAAAAGGGGGGTTCAAGGCAGCAAGCACGAACACCAAACAGAGATCCCGCATATTCCACTTCCATTGAGGTTGAGGTTGAGGGTAGCAGTCGAGGCAGTACAAGTGTTCAAGAGAAGAGAACTTAACAGCCTGGTGCGTGCAATGGGGAGCTCAGCATCCCTCTGTCTAGTTATCACCTTGTTGGCATTCTACTTCTTGGTTCCCTCCAACGCTATACCCCTCTCAAGTAAGGCTCACATCTCTAACAAAAACTGGTCCTAAGATGTTGTATCCTTATATGATCTGATTCGTTCCATTTGGGGTGTAGGAGTGCAGAGACTGGTGCCCTTGCAACATGCCAGTGAGCAGGTGCCATGGATCGAAGAAAACACTCCTAAGCCAAAGGTATGGTAGTGTTATTTTTTTTTGGTGGAAAAGATGTATGGTAGTGAGCTTTGTTCTAGACTTCATAAGATTTGAAGGGTGTTTACAGCAAAATCTTTGTACATGAAACTACGTTAAAAACAGTAATAATGTTCGTGTGAAAATGTAAATTTTAAGATATTTTTACATGACATATTGTGGAACAGAGATAGTAACTTCTATGTTCTTGTTGTTGAACAAGTGATCGTTTCTCAAGTTGGTTTGGCACCTATAGAGATTCTGTGAATTGTTTCGGTTACTTCCTGTAGCGTTTATCAAAGTGTGGAGAGTGCAACTTGGTTGTTCATGCTTCATGGAATAGCTTTTTTTTTGGAAAAGGAGGAAGCTTCATGGAATAGCTAGATTTGTTAGTTCTTTGGGATTCATGTGGTTCGGCGTACTCAGCTATCGAAAGTTTGATTATGGTGATACAGCGTACTCAGCTATCAAAAGTTTGATTATACGCGTAAAAAAAGTTTGATTATAGTGATACACTGACACTATCTCCGTTTGAAATATATTTCAGATGGACATGGGTAGAGTGATCCTAGAAGATGACGCGGTGAATGTCAGTGCAAGGATGGCTCTGGAGACGCAGGACTACGCGCCCTCGGGCCCGAACAACCACCACAAGCCACCGGGTTGGAACTGAGCTAGCGCATCCCGGGTCACAACTTTCATAAAGTTATATCGGTGGTTTCATTTAGTTAACCAGCCGTGTTGTGCTGATCTATTGTGTGATGTGATGCTCACAATCTTAATTTACACTAGGATATGCTTGAAAGATGCCAACTTATTTTACCATTGTAAGAGTCATGTTAATTGAAATATGACGATATTAATAAAAGTTGGGCGTGGCTCAACCATGACCATTCTATCGATAAACCTATCGAGCGAACAGTTCTTCTCCCTAGCGCTTTCTTCCACCCAACGTTGTCTCCCCTACTGTGCATTGGGCTGCCAATAGCTTGTTGTTCATCCATCGATATGTTGTTGTCATTGACTTCTCTTATGCACTAACCATCGCTGCGCCCACCACTGATGCCACCTTCTCATCCACCCCTAGCAGCAGTTTCCTGCGGGTGTCAATTTTAGTCGTCGGTCGATGGTACATATCTCATGCCTTTTCTTCCTCTTCTTCACGCCCCCCTCACTTGAGTTGTATGTCTCCGTCCGCCCTACAATCATACGTCATTGAATCTCTTGCTTATTAAAACCAACTGGTGAATGTTTATACATAGATTTCTTGATATTAAAGGATTAGTGAACAAAACCAGAACTTGATGACAAAGATTAGTAAAAAAAATGTTGATTGCAACGAGCTCAAAACTGTAACAAAAACGCACACTAGTGGCCAATAAAACCGCAACCTAGTTTGTTTAAGTAGCAAACTGCATCAAGGTTTGGAGTGCCTATTTGCTGCCTTAAAGCGGCAAATACGACAGCAACTGCCCCAAGAGACCTCATAACGGGGTGGCGACTTAAGCAATCTATTATCACATTCTATGCAAAAATTCAAAAAATATATTTCCAGATAATATATTTTAAAATACTTTTAAAATTCAGTTTAAATAATGGTGACATATTTAAAAAGAAATATATTCATGTACCCAAACAAAAAAAGTTCACTGCATATTTAAAAAATATTACTGCAAACAAAAATAACTATTCATGTGTTTTAAAATCACATGTTACAAAATTGTCTTCGTATATGTGGGAATATATGCTCATATGATCTTAAAAGCGTCATGTATTTCAAGAAATAAAAAGGTAACAAAAGGTGAAAACAATAAGCAAAAATGCTGTATCCTAGTATGTGAGCACAACTAACATCACTCTAAGTCAGATAAAATATGACGTTGAATACAACATGGTTGTTAATGGCTTTTCTTGGATTCTTGTTTGCTTCTTTTTGGTTTTGTTTGCTTAATAATCCAACTAAAATTTTGCCAGATCTAAAATGGTGAGACAGACAACTCAAAAAAGTATTTTGCGGCAAGGAGAGCTCAAAAATATTTTTAATGAAATTACTTATTAGCCAAAAGCAATTAAACTGTTTATTTGATAAAATAATATTTTTGAAATTTATAGAACAAAGGCAATATTTTCCAAAACAAAAGTTTAATAGCAAAATAGATTTAGTATGATTCTCTATTTCTAAATAGTTGCAACTCACTATCTAATTTTCATCTTCATAAAACTATGCCACATCACCAAATCAGGCATGTAGTCATAAGTTGATTTTTCTAAAAAAAAGTCATAAGTTGCTTTATTGCATTAATTTATTCATCCAAAACATGCCACCTTTTCAACTCATGCATGCCTTTTTTTAAGGGAACCAAGTCATGCAAAATAACTTTACATTAGTTTTTGTTTATTTAGCATTCATTTATGAATTTTTAACAAGATTCCCGCAGCAACATGTCTTCATGCGGCAATGGCATATCATCAAGTCATGCATGTAGCCACAAGTTACTTTTTTGCATTAATTTATTCATGCAAAACACCCCACATTATCAACTCATGCATGCCATTTTTAAGGAGGGCCAGGTCATGCAAAATACTCTTATAATTGTTGTTTTTATTTAGCATTCATGTATGCATTTTTAACAAGATTCTCACATCAATCTAAATATTTCCAACCCACTATCTAATTTTTCTCTTCAATGCAGCCGTGCTATGTCACCAAGTCATGCATGTAGTCACAAGTTACTTTCTGCAAGGTATTCACCCAAAACATGCCACCTTAGAGCATCTCTAGCAGACCCCGTAAAAGTCGGACCCGAAAAACGCGTTTATAGTTCGTTGCAGATCAAAATTGCGAGGGGAATTCGTGTGCTGCAGATTAGACCCCGTATATGAAATTGTAAAATTTTAAAAAAAACATTCGCGGCAGAAACTTGCAACGACATTCATCATACATAGTTGATCATCATACTCGTCGAGCTCGTGGCCAGTGGCGGAGCCAGGATTTCCGACATGGATATGCATGGTGAATTTATTTTTTTTGCTTCACAACAACGTAAGAAATAAAAAAAGTTCATGATAACGATGTTGATCTTGAACTTGGTTTTCGACGTCGATAGATAGCAATGTTGGTGTTGATGTCGAACTTATCTTCGGCGCCATTGAATAAGCAGCTCTGTCCCACAAACGCTTCCAATCACCGCTATTGTTCTTCATTTTTCACACCTATAAAAAAATGTTGCACAGTGATGGTGGCAATGGTGGGCAGTCTTACAGATTTGAATGTTCATAATTCAGAAACTAAGAAGCTTGAAATTCATCTTGTTTTTCTTGGACTTCTTCACAAATTTATAGCCAGACAATACAAACCGAACTAAAAATTTACTCAAAATCAGGGAATGAAGATAATCCTTTATTCTTAGCTAACAATTCAGACAAATCAAGAATAAACACTCAGGCCTTTTTTGGTTCATAGGATAGGAATTTTATAGGAATAGAAAAATCATAGGAAGTGAAATGACATGCATGTCAATTCCTATAGAGAAAGAGATGTCATTTGGTGCATAGGATAGGATTTTTTTTCATTGAGTCTAGGCTAATGTTTTTTTTCCTTCAGAACGTGAAGGATTGATTCCTATCCTACATAAGAATAGGAATCCATTCCTACAAACCAAAGGGCTTCAAAAAAATCTTTCCTTTACAAATCCTATCATATAGAATTTCTACAAAAATCCTACAAACCAAAGAAGCCTCAGTGTCTCGCAAAAACCAGCCTGACGATGCGAGAACTGCTCACGCCGCCGTCGTTGCCGACTTTCTTGCTAGATGGCAGATGTGCGTGCGCCGTTGCGACCCTGCAGCCTGTAGGGGAAGCCGCGAACATGCGGGAACGAGATCGATTGGCGGCGGCTTCCGATGGCCGATGTGCTCATGCGGATGCGGCGCAGTGATGTGCCCCAGTTCCTCGATGCGGCGCAACGGGCGGTTGAATCAGCGAAATCGTCGAGTCGAAGGCTCCTAGGCACGATGTCTCCTCGGCTTCATCAAATTGGGCAGCATTCTGCCTCGAAAGACACGGCCAGTAGCACTACCTAGGAATGAGTAGAACCCAATATAGGCCCAAGTGGGTCTGAATCGTTATTCTCTTCATTTCTTTTCTCCTGTACGTACAACTACATTGCCATATGTTATATGAACGCGCGCATATAGGAGCTTATATATTGAATTGTTTTTGCAAAAAATGTTGGGTATGCATTGCAAACCCTTGCATTAGCCTAGCTCCGCTCCTGCTCGCGGTGTTCGAACGCCGGCGGCGGCTGGCTTCCATAGTTTACCAATTCCACACACCCCGCTTGTGTGCGGCGTCAGAGATGCGGCAGCGACGGCGCTCCGTGTCACCCCCACCACTTTTGTAGCCGTCCATGGGTCGGGAAAGGTCGCTAGGGCTTTTTTAGGCTCGCATGGGGGTTTAGTCAGGTTTAGGCCTTCATGATGGAGTAATACCCTACGTCCTACTTGTTGTTTGTTTATTAATGGTGGGTATACCTCGTGCGAGGTATTACAGAGAGATGTATGGTTCTACGGAGAGTTGTTTCTACATGAGTAGATGGATGAAAAAGAACAAAACTGGCCCTTATATGAAACTTCAACACAAAATGATCCCAATCTGAAAATATTTCACGAAATGGCTCTCTTTTGCATGACGCCCACGGCTAGGGCGCCATGCTAGAGAGCATGACGCCCCGGGCTAGGACGCCATGGTAGGGACATGTAGCATGACACATCGGCCTAAAGCTCCATGCCAAATAGCACGACGCCCTAACCCGGGGCGTCATGCTATCTAGCATGGCGCCCTAGCTCCGGGCGTCATGCAAAAGATGCCATTTCGTGAAATATTTTTAGATTGAGATCATTTTGTGTTGAAGTTTCAAATAAAGGCCATTTTTATCCATTTGCATAGTAGATGGGAACGAGAGCCTCCTAGCCTCCCCTTATATCACTACAATATCTAAGCTCCCTAGAATGTAAGCGCTGTGAGCGCTCCAGGCTGGGAAGGTCAAGTTACCACGTCTTTATTTTTTTAGGAAAACCATTTAATTTTTGCCTCACTAGAATGTAAGTGTTGTGAGCGTTCCTGCATGGGAGGGTTAAATTACCACGTCTTTTTTTTAGGAAAATCACTTAATTTTTCTTAGGAGAACCTTGGTCTTTTAGTGGGTGAACATGTATTATTTACTATACTATCCATCCAACTATGTTTGTCCAGCATTTTGATGAAAAAATAATGTTTATTCAATATTTAATGGGTTACGTGTCAGTTACTCTCTCTACTAAAACTATGATATTTATTTTAGATCGGAGAGACTATTTTTTTGCGAGAAAAAAAGTTACGAGTCGCTCATGTACATCTGGTACACGAGGAAAATTAATGATGCGGTCAATTATATCCATGCGTGTCAAAATGATGTACCATCGCACAGCCACACGAGCACCGCCAACTTGGCCATCACCGCCTTCTCCAAGTCACACGGTTGCGCAGATGTCGTCAGTCCACCACCACACGGCATGCCCCGTCCTTCTATTCATCTTTCACCCTTTCTCTCATGGCAGTACACCCGAGCCATAACCGCCTCCTTCACACCTCACGGTTGCACGGGCACCCGGCCCATCACGGGCTCCTCCGCATCACATGGTTGCATGGACGCCGCAAGTATATCACCGCGCCACCCGCCCCGCCCATCTCTCCAGTTTTCTTCCCTTCTCTTGTGGTGGTGCGCCCGACCCATCACCGCCTCCTCTGCACCACACGGTTGCATGGGCACACGGACCACACCACCTCCTCCACACCACAAGTTTGCATGGGCTTTACCTATCCACCACCGCCCAGCACACCCCAACACTACTAGGAAAAACCCTATACACAGAATCTTAGCAGCAGAGCGGGTGTGGAAAACCCGCTACTGACAAGTGCTTAGCAGTAGCGCGCTCGGCGTAACCCGCGCTGCTACAAATATGGACCGACAGTGCCCACCCAACTCCATTTAGCAGCAGCGCGGTGCCGCGAGCCGCGCTACTGCTATAGTTGTAGCAGTAGCGCGGTTTTTCTGAGGTCGCTGCTGCTAATTTTCAAATCTGGCACACTTTTGGTCCCGGTTAGCAGTAGCGCTTGTACCTAAAGCGCGCTGCTGCTACTTTCTTAGCAGCAGCGCGGTTTACGTCCCACGCTACTGCTAACCCGCACCCACCACCTTTTCCCCACCCACCCTCCCCCTCCCCCTCCTCTCCCTTTCCCCTACCTCTCCCACTCTCACTCTTCTTCTTCCTCAATACTTCTTCCCCATTACTCTCCCTCTTCTACCTACCTTTCTCTCTCTTCATTACTCCTACCTAACTACGCAACCTCCATTAATGCATATCCTTTCTCTTTTTCCTTCCCCCTCCACTAGTTGAAGTCGTCTTCTCCCAAATTAGGTAGCTAGGTAGATGTAGTATTTAGTTAAGTGACCTATTTGTCCCCTAACTAGATCTATCTTTGTCAAGAAGAGCTTTGTGCACTTTTGATCTCCCTACATCATCATCTCCACCGTGTGCTCGATCTCGAGATATAGGTGATTAAAATTTCATGCTTTTGCAAAATGGAAATATGTTTATGTGTGTGTGTGTGATATGTTTATGGAAATTGTGTGTGTGGCATGAGTTGATGCCAAATTGTGCTTTTGAGTTGCCTATGTTTTGCCAAAATGTCGATTTATTTCCGTTTCAGCGAATTCCGGGCAAACTCTAGATCTATATATGTCCTATTTTTAAGGAAGGTCATGCCGATTTTTTGTATGACTTTGACGCATGCACTCATTTTTATAATCAATTTGTTTATTATATTACCGTGCAGAGTTGACGATGGTCAGTGGAACGATGGTGGACAGGTGGTTGCGGTCGGCGGTGCAGGACATGAAAGAAAATAACCGGACAGAGGTTTTATGTCTGTGTCGAAAATGCAAAGGAATAGTTTGGCTCGACCCCCATGACGATGGTCATGTCGAAGCGCCCCTGCTCATGACTGGTTTCATGGATGGCTATACTCGATGGATAATTGAAGATGAGGATGACGATGTTGAGGATGCCGACGGGGCAGGCAATGATGACACGGGGCAAGACGAAGAGATGATCGATAATGGCGGCGGGGAAGAGGCCGGACATGGTGGCGGAGAAGGGGCCGGACATGGCGGCGGAGAAGGGGCCGGGCATGGCGGCGGAGAGAACGACATGGACTCCATGCAACAGAGTTCGTCGGTACTAAGTTCAATCGTGCGGGACCCTCATGTTCAAGCATTGCTTCGCAAGGAGACGAGTACTGAGAGAGCTGCTTCTAGAGAGGAGGCTAAGCTGGAGCAACTGGTGGTAGACTCGAACACTCCATTGTATGATGGTTGCAATCCTGAGGTGACCCGCTTGAGTTTCACGCTCCAACTCCTGAAGACGAAGGCTAAAAACAAATGGACCGACACTAGCCTCGATGAGCATCTCAAGTACCTAAAGGATGTTCTTCCCGCGGGTAATCTATGTCCTAGTAGTGTTGATGAGGCCAAGAAGATCGTGTGCCCTCTTGATCTGCCACACGTGAGATACCATGCATGCATCAACGATTGCATAATTTATCGGAAGGGGCACGCGGAAAAAACAAGTTGTCCGGTGTGCAATGCTTCTCGATACAAGAAGGCCGGGAAGAAATGTCCCCAGAAAGTGGTATGGTACTTACCGTTCATGTTGGGTTTCGTAGTAATTTCAAAAAATTTCCTACGCACACGCAAGATCATGTGATGCATAGCAACGAGGGGGAGAGTGTTGTCTACGTACCCAACGCAGACCGACTGCAGAAGCGCTGACACGACGTAGAGGAAGTAGTCGCACGTCTTCACGATCCAACCGATCAAGCACCGAAACTACGGCACCTCCGAGTTCGAGCACACGTTCAGCTCGATGACGATCCCCGGACTCCGATCCAGCAAAGTGTCGGGGAAGAGTTTCGTCAGCACGACGGCGTGGTGACGATCTTGATGAACTACAGCAGCAGGGCTTCGCCTAAACTCCGCTACAGTATTATCGAGGTATATGGTGGCAGGGGGCACTGCACACGGCTAAGGAATAGATCACGTGGAGCAACTTGTGTGTTCTAGGGTGCCTCTACCTCAGTATATAAAGGAGCCAAGGGGGGAGGGGGCGCCGGCCAGGGAGAGAGGCACAGGAGGAGTCCTACTCCTTCCGGGAGTAGGACTCCCCCCCAATCCTATTCCAACTAGGATTCCCAAGGGGGGAAAGAGAGAGAGGGGGGGGGCGGCCACCTTCTCCTATCCACTAAGGCCCATGAAGGCCCATATGGCTCCCGGGGGGTTCCGGTAACCTCCCAGTAACCCGGTAAAATCCCGATTTCACCCGGAACACTTCCGATTTCCAAACATAGGCTTCCAATATATCAATCTTTACGTCTCGACCATTTCGAGACTCCTCGTCATGTCCGTGATCACATCCGGGACTCCGAAAAACCTTCGGTACATCAAAATGCATAAACTCATAATGAAACTGTCATCGTAACCTTAAGCGTGCGGACCCTACGGGTTCGAGAATAATGTAGACATGACCGAGACACGTCTCCGGTCAATAACCAATAGCGGGACCTGGATGCCCATATTGGCTCCTACATATTCTACGAAGATCTTTATCGGTCAGACCGCATAACAACATACGTTGTTCCCTTTGTCATCGGTATGTTACTTGCCCGAGATTTGATCGTCGGTATCCAATACCTAGTTCAATCTCGTTACCGGCAAGTCTCTTTACTCGTTCCGTAACACATCATCTCACAACTAACATATTAGTTGTAATGCTTGCAAGGCTTATGTGATGTGTATTACCGAGAGGGCCCAAAGATACCTCTCCGACAATCGGAGTGACAAATCCTAATCTCGAAATACGCCAACCCAACATCTACCTTTGGAGACACCTGTAATGCTCCTTTATAATCACCCAGTTACGTTGTGACGTTTGGTAGCACCCAAAGTGTTCCTCTGGCAAACGGGAGTTGCATAATCTCATAGTCATAGGAACATGTATAAGTCATGAAGAAAGCAATAGCAACATACTAAACGATCGGGTGCTAAGCTAATGGAATGGGTCATGTCAATCAGATCATTCAACTAATGATGTGACCTCGTTAATCAAATAACAACTCATTTGTTCATGGTCAGGAAACATAACCATCTTTGATTAACGAGCTAGTCAAGTAGAGGCATACTAGTGACACTTTGTTTGTCTATGTATTCACACATGTATTATGTTTCCGGTTAATACAATTCTAGCATGAATAATAAACATTTATCATGATTATAAGGAAATAAATAATAACTTTATTATTGCCTCTAGGGCATATTTCCTTCAGTCTCCCACTTGCACTAGAGTCAATAATCTAGATTACATTGTAATGATTCTAACACCCATGGAGCCTTGGTGCTGATCATGTTTTGCTCGTGGAAGAGGCTTAGTCAACGGGTCTACAACATTCAAATCCGTATGTATCTTGCAAATCTCTATGTCTCCCACCTGGACTAGATCCCGGATGGAGTTGAAGCGTCTCTTGATGTGTTTGGTCCTTTTGTGAAATCTGGATTCCTTTGCCAAGGCAATTGCACCAGTATTGTCACAAAAGATTTTCATTGGACCCGATGCATTAGGTATGACACCTAGATCGGATATGAACTCCTTCATCCAGACTCCTTCGTTCGCTGCTTCCGAAGCAGCTATGTACTCCGCTTCACATGTAGATCCCGCTACGACGCTTTGTTTAGAACTGCACCAACTGACAGCTCCACCGTTTAATGTAAACACGTATCCGGTTTGCGATTTAGAATCGTCCGGATCAGTGTCAAAGCTTGCATCAACGTAACCTTTTACGGTGAGCTCTTTGTCACCTCCATATACGAGAAACATATCCTTAGTTCTTTTCAGGTATTTCAGGATGTTCTTGACCGCTGTCCAGTGATCCATTCCTGGATTACTTTGGTACCTCCCTGCTAAACTTATAGCAAGGCACACATCAGGTCTGGTACACAGCATTGCATACATGATAGATCCTATGGCTGATGCATAGGGAACATCTTTCATATTCTCTCTACCTTCTGTAGTGGTCGGGCATTGAGTCTTACTCAACTTCACACCTTGTAACACAGGCAAGAACCCTTTCTTTGCTTGATCCATTTTGAACTTCTTCAAAATTTTGTCAAGGTATGTGCTTTGTGAAAGTCCAATTAAGCGTCTTGATCTATCTCTATAGATCTTAATGCCTAATATGTAAGCAGCTTCACCGAGGTCTTTCATTGAAAAACTTTTATTCAAGTATCCCTTTATGCTATCCAGAAATTCTATATCATTTCCAATCAGCAATATGTCATCCACATATAATATCAGAAATGCTACAGAGCTCCCACTCACTTTCTTGTAAATACAGGCTTCTCCGAAAGTCTGTATAAAACCAAATGCTTTGATCACACTATCAAAATGTTTATGCCAACTCCGAGAGGCTTGCACCAGTCCATAAATGGATCGCTGGAGCTTGCACACTTTGTTAGCTCTCTTTGAATCGACAAAACCTTCTGGTTGCATCATATACAACTCTTCTTCCAGAAATCCATTCAGGAATGCAGTTTTGACATCCATCTGCCAAATTTCATAATCATAAAATGCGGCAATCGCTAACATGATTCGGACGGACTTAAGCATCGCTACGGGTGAGAAGGTCTCATCGTAGTCAATCCCTTGAACTTGCCGAAAACCTTTTGCGACAAGTCGAGCTTTGTAGACAGTAACATTACCATCAGCGTCAGTCTTCTTCTTAAAGATCCATTTGTTCTCAATTGCTTGCCGATCATCGGGCAAGTCAACCAAAGTCCATACTTTGTTCTCATACATGGATCCCATCTCAGATTTCATGGCTTCAAGCCACTTTGCGGAATCTGGGCTCACCATCGCTTCTTCATAGTTCGTAGGTTCATCATGATCAAGTAGCATGACTTCCAGAACAGGATTACCGTACCACTCTAGTGCGGATCTTACTCTGGTTGATCTACGAGGTTCAGTAGTATCTTGATCTGAAGTTTCATGATCATTATCATTGGCTTCCTCACTAACTGGTGTAGGTGTCACTGAAACAGTTTTCTGTGATGAACTACTTTCTAGTAAGGGAGCAGGTACAGTTACCTCGTCAAGTTCTACTTTCCTCCCACTCACTTCTTTCGAGAGAAACTCCTTCTCTAGAAAGGATCCATTCTTAGCAACGAATGTCTTGTCTTCGGATCTGTGATAGAAGGTGTACCCAACAGTTTCCTTTGGGTATCCTATGAAGACACATTTCTCCGATTTGGGTTCGAGCTTATCAGGTTGAAGCTTTTTCACATAAGCATCGCAGCCCCAAACTTTAAGAAACGACAACTTTGGTTTCTTGCCAAACCACAGTTCATAAGGCGTCGTCTCAACGGATTTTGATGGTGCCCTATTTAACATGAATGCAGCCGTCTCTAGAGCATAACCCCAAAACGATAGCGGTAAATCAGTAAGAGACATCATAGATCGCACCATATCTAGTAAAGTACGATTACGACGTTCGGACACACCATTACGCTGTGGTGTTCCGGGTGGCGTGAGTTGCGAAACTATTCCACAGTTTTTCAAATGTACACCAAACTCGTAACTCAAATATTCTCCTCCACGATCAGATCGTAGAAACTTTATTTTCTTGTTACGATGATTTTCAACTTCACTCTGAAATTCTTTGAGCTTTTCAAATGTTTCAGACTTATGTTTCATTAAGTAGATATACCCATATCTGCTTAAATCATCTGTGAAGGTGAGAAAATAACGATATCCGCCACGAGCCTCAATATTCATCGGACCACATACATCGGTATGTATGATTTCCAACAAATCTGTTGCTCTCTCCATAGTACCGGAGAACGGTGTTTTAGTCATCTTGCCTATGAGGCACGGTTCTCAAGTACCAAGTGATTCATAATCAAGTGGTTCCAAAAGTCCATCAGTATGGAGTTTCTTCATGCGCTTTATACCGATATGACCTAAACGATAGTGCCACAAATAAGTTGCACTTTCATTATCAACTCTGCATCTTTTGGCTTCAACATTATGAATATGTGTATTACTACTATCGAGATTCAATAAGAATAGACCACTCTTCAAGGGTGCATGACCATAAAAGATATTACTCATATAAATAGAACAACCATTATTCTCTGATTTAAATGAATAACCGTATCGCATTAAACAAGATCCAGATATAATGTTCATGCTCAACGCTGGCACCAAATAACAATTATTTAGGTCTAATATTAATCCCGAAGGTAGATGTAGAGGTACCGTGCCGACCGCGATCACATTGACTTTGGAACCGTTTCCCACGCGCATCGTCACCTCGTCCTTTGCCAGTGCCCGCTTATTCCATAGTCCCTGTTTCGAGTTGCAAATATTAGCAACAGAACCAGTATCAAATACCCAGGTGCTACTGCGAGCTCTAGTAAGGTACACATCAATAACATGTATATCACATATACCTTTGTTCACCTTGCCATCCTTCTTATCCGCCAAATACTTGGGGCAGTTCCGCTTCCAGTGACCAGTCTGCTTGCAGTAGAAGCACTCAGTTTCAGGCTTAGGTCCAGACTTGGGTTTCTTCTCTTGAGCAGCAACTTGCTTGCCGTTCTTCTTGAAGTTCCCCTTCTTCTTCCCTTTGCCCTTTTTCTTGAAACTAGTGGTCTTGTTAACCATCAACACTTGATGCTCCTTTTTGATTTCTACCTCCGCGGCTTTCAGCATTGCGAAGAGCTCGGGAATAGTCTTGTTCATCCCTTGCATATTATAGTTCATCACGAAGCTCTTGTAGCTTGGTGGCAGTGATTGGAGAATTCTGTCAATGACGCAATCATCCGGAAGATTAACTCCCAATTGAATCAAGTGATTATTATACCCAGACATTTTGAGTATATGCTCACTGACAGAACTGTTCTCCTCCATCTTGCAGCTATAGAACTTATTGGAGACTTCATATCTCTCAATCCGGGCATTTGCTTGAAATATTAACTTCAACTCCTGGAACATCTCATATGCTCCATGACGTTCAAAACATCGTTGAAGTCCCGATTCTAAGCCGTAAAGCATGGCACACTGAACTATCGAGTAGTCATCAGCTTTGCTCTGCCAGACGTTCATAACATCTGGTGTTGCTCCAGCAGCAGGCCTGGCACCCAGCGGTGCTTCTAGGACGTAATTCTTCTATGCAGCAATGAGGATAATCCTCAAGTTACGGACCCAGTCCGTGTAATTGCTACCATCATCTTTCAACTTTGCTTTCTCAAGGAACGCATTAAAATTCAACGGAACAACAGCACGAGCCATCTATCTACAATCAACATAAACAAGCAAGATACTATCAGGTACTAAGTTCATGATAAATTTAAGTTCTATTAATCATATTACTTAAGAACTCCCACTTAGATAGACATCCCTTTAATCTTCTAAGTGATTACGTGATCCAAATCAACTAAACCATAACCGATCATCACGTGAGATGGAGTAGTTTTCAATGGTGAACATCATTATGTTGATCATATCTACTATATGATTCACGCTCGACCTTTCGGTCTCCGTGTTCCGAGGCCATATCTGCATATGCTAGGCTCGTCAAGTTTAACCTGAGTATTCTGCGTGTGCAAAACTGGCTTGCACCCGTTGTAGATGGACGTAGAGCTTATCACACCCGATCATCACGTGGTGTCTGGGCACGACGAACTTTGGCAATGGTGCATACTCAGGGAGAACACTTCTTGATAATTTAGTGAGAGATCATCTTATAATGCTACCGTCAATCAAAGCAAGATAAGATGCATAAAAAGATAAACATCACATGCAATCAATATAAGTGATATGATATGGTCATCATCATCTCGTGCTTGTGATCTCCATCTCCGAAGCACCGTCGTGATCACCATCGTCACCGGCGCGACACCTTGATCTCCATCGTAGCATCGTTGTCGTCTCGCCAATCTTATGCTTCCACGACTATCACTACCGTTTAGTAATAAAGTAAAGCATTACATCGCGATTGCATTGCATACAATAAAGCGACAACCATATGGCTCCTGCCAGTTGCCGATAACTCGGTTACAAAACATGATCATCTCATACAATAAAATTCAGCATCATGCCTTGACCATATCACATCACAACATGCCCTGCAAAAACAAGTTAGACGTCCTTTACTTTGTTGTTGCAAGTTTTACGTGGCTGCTACGGGCTTAAGCAAGAACCAATCTCACCTACGCATCAAAACCACAACGATAGTTTGTCAAATAGACTCCGTTTTAACCTTCGCAAGGACCGGGCGTAGCCATACTTGGTTCAACTAAAGTTGGAGAGACAGTCGCCCGCAAGCCATCTCTGTGCAAAGCACGTCGAGGGAACCGGTCACGCGTAAGCGTACGCGTAAGGTTGGTCCGGGTCGTCTCGTCCAACAATACCGCCGAACCAAAGTATGACATGCTGGTAGGCAGTATGACTTGTATCGTCCACAACTCACTTGTGTTCTACTCGTGCAAATAACATCAACATAAATAACCTGGCTCTGATACCACTGTTGGGTTTCGTAGTAATTTCAAAAAATTTCCTACGCACACGCAAGATCATGTGATGCATAGCAACGAGTGTTGTCTACGTACCCAACGCAGACCGACTGTAGAAGCGCTGACACGACGTAGAGGAAGTAGTCGTACGTCTTCACGATCCAACCGATCAAGCACCGAAACTACGGCACCTCTGAGTTCGAGCACACGTTCAGCTCGATGACGATCCCCGGACTCCGATCCAGCAAAGTGTCGGGGAAGAGTTTCATCAGCACGACGGCGTGGTGACGATCTTGATGAACTACAGCAGCAGGGCTTCGCCTAAACTCCGCTACAGTATTATCGAGGTATATGGTGGCAGGGGGCACCGCACACGGCTAAGGAATAGATCACGTGGAGCAACTTGTGTGTTCTAGGGTGCCTCTACCTCAGTATATAAAGGAGCCAAGGGGGGAGGGGGGCGCCGGCCAGGGAGAGAGGCGCAGGAGGAGTCCTACTCCTTCCGGGAGTAGGACTCCCCCCCAATCCTATTCCAACTAGGATTCCCAAGGGGGGAAAGAGAGAGAGGGGGGCCGGCCACCTTCTCCTATCCACTAAGGCCCATGAAGGCCCATATGGCTCCCGGGGGGTTCCGGTAACCTCCCGGTAACCCGGTAAAATCCCGATTTCACCCGGAACACTTCCGATTTCCAAACATAGGCTTCCAATATATCAATCTTTACGTCTCGACCATTTCGAGACTCCTCGTCATGTCCATGATCACATCCGGGACTCCGAAAAACCTTCGGTACATCAAAATGCATAAACTCATAATGAAACTGTCATCGTAACCTTAAGCGTGCGGACCCTACGGGTTCGAGAATAATGTAGACATGACCGAGACACGTCTCCGGTCAATAACCAATAGCGGGACCTGGATGCCCATATTGGCTCCTACATATTCTACGAAGATCTTTATCGGTCAGACCGCATAACAACATACGGTGTTCCCTTTGTCATCGGTATGTTACTTGCCCGAGATTTGATCGTCGGTATCCAATACCTAGTTCAATCTCGTTACCGGCAAGTCTCTTTACTCGTTCCGTAACACATCATCTCACAACTAACATATTAGTTGTAATGCTTGCAAGGCTTATGTGATGTGTATTACCGAGAGGGCCCAAAGATACCTCTCCGACAATCGGAGTGACAAATCCTAATCTCGAAATACGCCAACCCAACATCTACCTTTGGAGACACCTGTAATGCTCCTTTATAATCACCCAGTTACGTTGTGACGTTTGGTAGCACCCAAAGTGTTCCTCTGGCAAACGGGAGTTGCATAATCTCATAGTCATAGGAACATGTATAAGTCATGAAGAAAGCAATAGCAACATACTAAACGATCGGGTGCTAAGCTAATGGAATGGGTCATGTCAATCAGATCATTCAACTAATGATGTGACCTCGTTAATCAAATAACAACTCATTTGTTCATGGTCAGGAAACATAACCATCTTTGATTAACGAGCTAGTCAAGTAGAGGCATACTAGTGACACTTTGTTTGTCTATGTATTCACACATGTATTATGTTTCCGGTTAATACAATTCTAGCATGAATAATAAACATTTATCATGATTATAAGGAAATAAATAATAACTTTATTATTGCCTCTAGGGCATATTTCCTTCAGTTCACTCCCCATCTCCAGAGGTATTTTGTAGATCCCAAGGAAGCAAAGCTAATGCGCTGGCACGCGGAGAGGAAGAAGCCCGACGATGGAGATGGTCCGAAGCTGAGCCACGTCAAGGATGGAAGCCAGTGGAGAGCGTTGAACAGATTCTATCGGTATTTTGAATGTGATGCAAGGAAAATCGTGCTCGGCGCGTGTACCGATGGCATGAACCCGTTTGGCAACCAGAACACCAACATAGCACATGGCCCGTGTTTGTATGGATGTACAACCTCCCCCTGGTTGTGCATGAAATCGAAGTACATTCACATGAGCATGCTTATTCAAGGGCCGAAACAACTAGGAAATAATATTAATTTGTATCTGGGGCTACTTCAAGAGGAGTTAGACACGTTATGGAAAACACTGGCCAAGACATGAGACGCCAGCAAAGGCGAGTATTTCAACATGAGAGCCGCGCTGATCACGACAGTGCAGGACTATCTCGGTTACGGATATGTGGCAGGCCAGGTGTGCCATGGATATTGCGGATGCACGCGGTGCATGGATGATACAACGTCTCAGCAGCTAACGTCAAGGAAAGATGGCGGGTCTGGGAAAATCGTGTACATGGGGCATCGAAGATGGCTCGAACAGGACGACCCATGGAGAAACCGTGGAGATCTATTCAATGGTCACGCTGAGCATCGAGGACCTCCACGTAAGCGGAGCGGTGCCGAAATCGATGAGCTGTTGAAAAACTGGAAGGAGTGCCCCATGCCGGGAAAGACGATGAGAAAGGCGCCGGAGCCGCTGCTGAAGGTATGGAAGACGAGGTCTGTGTTCTGGGACTTGGAGTATTGGCACAAACTCGATACACCGCATTGCCTTGATCAAATGCATATCTGTAAGAATGTCCTTGAGAGCTTGCTCGCAACACTGATGAACATGCTGGATAAGACCAATGATGGGCCGAAGGCAAGAAAAGACTTGCAAGATTTGAAAATCAGGAAAGATCTGCACATGCCGCCCCGTAAAATGTCAAACGAGACAGAGATGGAGACAGAGGCACGGGAGAAGAAGGGCATGAAAATAAAGAAAGAGGTTTATTGCCCCCCTTCTTGCTCCACCTTAAGTCAGGCTGAGATTCATCAATTCTTTAAGTGCCTTACCGGAGTCAAAGTTAGTTCCAGTTACTGTGGCAAGATAAACAGATATCTAGACACGGACAAGAAAAGGTTCAGCGGGATGAAGTCCCATGACTGTCATGTGATGATGACGCAGATACTACCTGTTGCCCTTAGAGGGATAATGGACAAGCACGTCCGTGACACGCTTATTGGTCTATGCAACTTTTTCGACGTCATCTCTCGAAAGTCGATCAGTGTGAAGCAGCTCCGAAGGCTATGGGAAGAGATCGTTGTGATACTGAATGAGCTTGAGATGTACTTCCTGCCCGCGTTCTTTGACGTGATGGTGCATCTGTGTGTCCATATTGTGGATGACATAATAGACCTGGGGCCGTCATTCCTGCACAACATGATGCCGTTTGAGAGGATGAATGGGATCATCAAAGGATTCGTTCGTAACATGTCCCGTCCGGATGGAAGCATCGTCCAGGGCTATGTGACACAAGAGTGCATCTCTTTCTGTGAGAATTTTCTATATGGTGCAGACCAGCCGCCTGGTGTTAGTGTTGGTTTGCCCGTTAACAAGCACGATGGGAGGCTCGAAGGAGAAGGTCACTGCAACGGTCGCAGGGAACTGCACGTGGCATACTCAGATCGACGCAGCGACTTTGACAAAGCAAACTTGGTAGTGCTACAACACCTAGACGAGGTAGATCCTTTTGTGGCACTGCACAAAGAAATTATCGCAAAGAAGTATCGTGACCGGGGGGTATGCAGGACGGACGCCGAAGTTACTAGAGAGCACAACTCCACTTTCCTACATTGGTTCAAAGAGCATATTATTGCTAATCCCCTGGAGGAGGGCTCTAAGGACGGATTGCTCATATACGCCTTAGCACATGTCCCCTCGCCCAACCTCGTAACCTATCAGGCATATGATATCAACGGATACACATTCTACACGGAGGCCAAAGATATGGACAGTGATGATCAGAACTCAGGGGTGACGATGGAATGCATGACCGGCGGCGACAACGGCGCAACTGAACGATTTTATGGAAGGGTCGAGGAGATCTGGGAGCTTGACTACTTTGGACTGCACAACACGACGATGTTCCGTGTCAGATGGGCTAAGAATGTCGAAAGAGAAAACCGAATTTTCACTACCATGACTATACCCGACGCCAAGAGCGCTACCGTGAACACTATCGCCAAAAACGAGCCATGGGTACACGCTAAGCACGTGACACAATGCTTCTTCATAACCGACCCATGCAATCCCAGTCGTGTTGTCGTGAGGAGAGGCAAAAGGAACATCATTGGAATGGATGGAGTCGCCAACGAGGAAGACTATGATCAGTACGGCAACCCAATGAGGGAAGATGACGATGATGATGAAGTATACGTCAAAAGAAGAATCAATACTACACTACCTAAGAAAAATCGTACTCCATGGAAAAGGCAAAGTCACAATGAGGGGCTCAATTATTCTTCGACGAACAAGAAGGGAAAGAAGTTGACTCAAAAACGAAAACGTCAGCGTTGAGGAATATATGTTCCTATTTTGTATGTTATCCGTCAAATGATGTAACATATATATATACATATGTTCCTATTTTGTATACATATTTAACCGTCAAATGATGCAATATATATCGCCTTCCCTTCGTTCACTGCTCTCGGGAAATAAAAGTGGGAGAAAATAAAGGAAAAGGAAAAGGAAAACTGGCAGCAGCGATTTCCTTATAAAACAGCAACAGTCAAGCTAGCAGTAGCGATTTCCTTATAAAACCGCTACATCTAGTTAAGATAGTAGCAGCGCGTTTTATCTAAACCGCTACAGCTAGTGAAGGTAGTAGCAGAGCGTTTTGTCTAAACGCACTACTGCTACGTCCACTTAACCCAAAATTCTCACTCTCCCTGCTTCATCTCGCCTCTTTTCCCCCCAAATCCCCACTCTCTCTCCCGTCGCACCGCCGCGCCCCGGCGCTCGCCCCCGACCCGGCCCTCGCCCCGACCCCGGCGCTAGGCCCCGAGCTGGCGCTCGCCCCTGATACGTCTCCGTCGTATCTATAATTTTTGATTGTTCCATGCCAATATTATTCAACTTTCATATTTTTTTGGCAACTTTTTATATTATTTTTGGGACTAACATATTGATCCAGTGCCCAGTGTCAGTTCCTGTCTGTTGCATGTTTTTGGTTTTGCGGAATATCCATATCAAACAGAGTCCAAACGGGATAAAAACGGACGGAGCTTAATTTTGGAAAATTTGGAAAATTTGGAAGGAAAATCAACGCGAACCAGTGCCCAAGGTGGTCACGAGGCAGGGGGGCGCGCCTGCCCCCCTGGGCGCGCCCCCTACCCTCATGAGCCCACCGTAAGGCGGTTGATGCTCTTCTTTTGCCGCAAGAAAGCTAATATTCAGGAAAAAATCACAGCGAAGGTTTCACGCCAATCGGAGTTACGGATCTCCATATATATACGAAACGGTGAAACAGAGCCAGGGTAGAACGCAGAACCAGAGAGAGACAGAGAGATAGATCCAATCTCGGAGGGGCTCTCGCCCCTCCCACGCCATGGGAGCCAAGGACCAGAGGGGAAACCCTTCTCCCATCTAGGGAGGAGGTCAAGGAAGAAGAAGGAGGGGGGCTCTCCCCCCCTCGCTTCCAATGGCGGCGGAGTGCCACCGGGGGCCATCATCATCACCGCCATCTTCACCAACAACTTCACCACCATCATCACCAACTCTTCCCCCCTCTATGCAGCGGTGTAACCTCTCTCTTACCCACTGTAATCTCTACTTAAACATGGTGCTCAACGCTATATATTATTTCCCAATAATGTATGGCTATCCTATGATGTTTGAGTAGATCTGTTTTGTCCTAATGGCTATTTGATGATCGTGATTGGTTTGAGTTGTATGTTTTATTATTGGTGTTGTCCTATGGTGCTCTCCGTGTCGTGCAAGCGTGAGGGAATCCCGCTATAGGGTTTACAATATGCTTATGATTTGCTTATGGTGGGTGGCGTGAGTGACAGAAGCACAGACCCGAGTAAGTAGGTTGTTTGCGTATGGGATAAAGGGGACTTGATACTTTAATGCTATGGTTGGGTTTTACCTTAATGAATCTTTAGTAGCTGCGGATGCTTGCTAGAGTTCCAATCATAAGTGCATATGATCCAAGTAGTTAAAGTATGTTAGCTTATGCCTCTCCCTCAAATAAAATTGCAATAATGATTACCGGTCTAGTTATCGATTGCCTAGGGATAAATAACTTTCTTGTTGACAAAAGCTCTCTACTAAAACTAATTTAGTTGTGTCTTTATCTAAACAGCCCCTAGCTTTTATTTTTGTGTTCTTTACTTTCTTGCAAGCTTACTAAAAAACACCTACAAAGTACTTCTAGTTTCATACTTGTTCTAGGTAAAGCGAACGTCAAGCGTGCGTAGAGTTGTATCAGTGGTCGATAGAACTTGAGGGAATATTTGTTCTACCTTTAGCTCCTCGTTGGGTTCGACACTCTTACTTATCGAAAGAGGCTACAATTGATCCCCTATACTTGTGGGTTATCAGCCCCCGACCCCGGTGCGCTCGCCCCCGACCCGTCGGCCCTCACCTCCCTCCTCTACTTCCTCCCCTCCCAACCTCGGCCATCGTCGGGCATGCCTCCTCGCCCCTGCACCCTCTGTAAACCCCCCCTCTCTCTCTGCTAGCTAGGGTTCTTCGGTTAATTTACTTAGGTTTAGTTAGGGCAGTAGGTTAATTAGGTTATCTATTTAGTTATGAATTTAGCAATTGTCCAAATCAACATCCCTTGTTAAAGCAAATTTAGGTAGGATAAATTTATATGCAAATTTGAACTGGACATGTGATACGTGGATATGTCATGTTTTGGACATGTCATGTTTGGAATTTGAACATGTCATTTGGACATGTGATGTTTTGGTTCAATTTTGGTAAATGATCCGAGTGGCCTATGTTACGCCGGAATGTTGATTCATTTTTGTTCCGGTGAATTTCAGGCGCTCGATATGTCCATTTTTTAGCAAAGGTCATGCCGAAATTTGCCGTGAATAAAGGCATGATTTGTGCTACATAGTTGGCATACCGAGTGCTGGCACATGGATTTCTTTTTATGTCATTTCTCATTTATTCATACTTTTAGAAATAAACGAGGACATTTAATCATAGGAAACATGTCGAACAACGAAGAAACTGGGCCTTCTGACCAAGATGCAGACGAGATGGATTATGAGGGTGAACAAGAGTACCTCGACTATTTGACTGCTAAGCAAGGTTTGCAGGTCGGCCTCGATGATGGTACTGACGCCAACATCGACACCGACGGTGTCGACACCGATGGCGGCGCCGAGACCGGCGGGGAAGGTACCGGCGCCGATGCCGCTACCGAAAAGAGGAAGCATAAGAAGCAGAGGATACAAAAACCTAACAAACTAGGGATTGGACGACTTGTGATCACAAAGATGGCACCTGGCAAGTTTGAGCCATTAGAGCCGGAAGAACCTCGCAAGTGCTATGGGAACCAATTAGGATGCATCCTACGGGAATGCGCGAGCATCAACGACGATGACTTAAGGAGTAAAGAATATTTGACGCAGTTGCTCCTAACGAAGTTGCACAAGAGATTCAAGTTCCCCGACTAGGATGATAACATAGAACAACCGTGGGATGATCCGAAGATGAAAAAGATTAACAATCACGCCATGGGCATGTTTAGCAATGATTTGGCCTCCTGGAAAGGGAGGGTGAAACGAGCTATTGAGGCTGAGGAACCCCTCTCCAAGATTCTGGAGGAAAATCTGACACTTATGGAAGAGGAGTTCGAAAAGTTTAAGGACACTTGCGCTACCGAGGCAGCCAAGGCTAAGGCTGCAAAATTCAAGAGCCTTCAGCAAAGGAACATGGGGAAGCATCGCCTCGGAAGCCGTGGCTACCTCGGTAAAAGGCCCATATGGGATAAGGAGGACGCGGAACGTGAAGCCGCGGGTCTCCCAGACCCCTTCGCGAAGTTCACCAACCCCTTGGAGCGTGACTTCATCAGGGCCTGCTACAAGTGGGACAAGGAGAAAAAGGTTTTTACACGGACCAGATCACGAGGAAATTGATTAGACTACTGGAGAAGCATCACCAGCTTGCGGTCGAAAGCCCTACTTCTCCGACGAGGCCCAAGTGGGACACCCCTCTCAACCGGGCCTTGAACGAACTTAAGGGACTCCCTTTGGGCCAGCGGCCGCAATATGGTCGTGTGCACGGCGCTGGAGACGGCGCCACGTGGAAGGTGTTTTTCAACGAGTGCCCGGAGGCCAAGAAGCAGAAAAGAAGTTTAGTCAGGCGGACATCGACGCAAAGGTGAAGCTTGTGGTCAAGAAAAAAGCAGCTGAGGACGCGGAAAAAACAGCCGAGGAGAAAAATGAGTAGCTACAACAGGCAGTCAATGCAGCTGTAACTGCCTGCAGAAATGATTTCGCTACTAACTTGGTTCCAGCTATCATCAACTAGACGAAGGAAAATCCAGACAAGACGATACATGATTTCCCGATGCCTAGTTTCGTCGGGAGCAACTCCATGAACAACAACAACACCGCACCATCACTTGCTCACGCAACCGGGCCTCCTCTCGCGGTCGCTCCCGCTCATAGCAACCCGTCCTCAGTCTCTGGCGCGCTAGGTGGGCCTTCGTCTTTGGCTGAGCTCGACGCCGTCACGGTAATTACATGTCGCACCAACACACACACACACACATATATATATATATATATGTAGAATATTCCATTTTCGTTGCCTTTCGGATGTTTTACGCCACAGACATATGTGTTTGCAGGGCGAAGAAACCCCGTGCACCATACTCTACTTGATCAAAGGCCAGAAGGTGGACGTGGGAAAGGGGATGATAATGAACCCCATGCAACCCACGTTCCACAACCAGCCGATCCCCGCTGGGCACTTCAGGGTTAACTTGTCCAGTGTGAAATCGGGGCACGAGCATTTGCCTCCTCCGGTATATCCCATGGGAGAGGACGACGAGACCCTGGCATGGATTGGAAACAAGAAGGGTTGGGTGCTGCTATGGCCGAAGAATCTTATTCGTCTGGAGCCGGCCGAGAGCACACCAATAACCACACATCAACGAGCATGTGTGGAGACCACCACCCCGCCTACGCAATTACTAGCTCCTGTAGTGCCAAGTGAGAGCGGCGGACGACGTGATGAAGGGGGTGCAATAGTACGGCTGATGTAATCAGTCATGTAGAGCAGATGGATGATGAGACGGAGGTCGACCCTATGGGTTTCCTCAATACAAACGCGTATGACTGTGACATAGATCTGATGAGTCAACCATATGACGAATCGGGCTATCAGCATGCTAATGAGGATATTGATGTTGGGGAACGTGGTAATTTCAAAAAAATTCCTACGCACACGCAAGATCATGGTGATGCATAGCAACGAGAGGGGAGAGTGTGATCTACGTACCCTTTTAGACCGACAGCGGAAGCGTTAGCACAACGCGGTTGATGTAGTCGTACGTCTTCACGGCCCGACCGATCAAGCACCGAAACTACGGCACCTCCGAGTTCTAGCACACGTTCAGCTCGATGATGATCCTCGGACTCCGATCCAGCAAAGTGTCGGGGAAGAGTTCCGTCAGCACGACGGCGTGGTGACGATCTTGATGTACTACCGTCGCAGGGCTTCGCCTAAGCACCGCTACAATATTATCGAGTACTATGGAGGAAGGGGGCACCGCACACGGTTAAGAATATGATCACTCGGATCAACTTGTGTGTCTAGGGGTGCCCCTTGCCTCCGTATATAAAGGATCAAAGGGGGGGTGCGGCCGGCCAGGAGGAGGGCGCGCCAGGAGGAGTCCTACTCCCACCGGGAGTAGGATTCCCCCCCTTTCCTAGTTGGAATAGGATTCGGGAGGGGGAAAGAGGAGAGAGAGAAGGAAGGGGGGCGCCGCCCCCCTCTCCTTGTCCTACTCGGACTAGGGGGGAAGGGCGCGCGGCCCAGCCCTGGCCACCTCTCCTCTCTTCCACTAAAGCCCACTAAGACCCATATACCCCCGGGGGGTTCCGGTAACCTCCCGGTACTCCGGTAAAATCCCGATTTCACCCGGAACACTTCCGATATCCAAATATAGGCTTCCAATATATCAATCTTTATGTCTCGACCATTTCGAGACTCCTCGTCATGTCCGTGATCACATCCGGGACTCCGAACAAACTTCGGTACATCAAAATGCATAAACTCATAATATAACTGTCATCGAAACCTTAAGCGTGCGGACCCTACGGGTTCGAGAACAATGTAGACATGACCGAGACATGTCTCCGGTCAATAACCAATAGCGGAACCTGGATGCTCATATTGGCTCCTACATATTCTACGAAGATCTTTTATCGGTCAGACCGCATAACAACATACGTTGTTCCCTTTGTCATCGGTATGTTACTTGCCCGAGATTCGATCGTCGGTATCTCAATACCTAGTTCAATCTCGTTACCGGCAAGTCTCTTTACTCGTTCCGTAATACATCATCTCACAACTAACTCATTAGTTGCAATGCTTGCAAGGCTTATGTGATGTGCATTACCGAGAGGGCCCAGAGATACCTCTCCGACAATCGAAGTGACAAATCCTAATCTCGAAATACGCCAACCCAACATGTACCTTTGGAGACACCTGTAGAGCTCCTTTATAATCATCCAGTTACGTTGTGACGTTTGGTAGCACACAAAGTGTTCCTCCGGTAAACGGGAGTTGCATAATCTCATAGTCATAGGAACATGTATAAGTCATGAAGAAAGCAATAGCAACATACTAAACGATCGGGTGCTAAGCTAATGGAATGGGTCATGTCAATCACATCATTCTCCTAATGATGTGATCCCGTTAATCAAATAACAACTCTTTTGTTTATGGTTAGGAAACATAACCATCTTCGATTAACGAGCTAGTCAAGTAGAGGCATACTAGTGACACTCTGTTTGTCTATGTATTCACACATGTATTATGTTTCCGGTTAATACAATTCTAGCATGAATAATAAACATTTATCATGATATAAGGAAATAAATAATAACTTTATTATTGCCTCTAGGGCATATTGCCTTCAATTGATGATATGCCCGGGCAGGAAGGTCGTTGGAAGGATTGCAAAAAGTCTCTCTTCATGAATTCCTCAGAGGACACGCCTGAAGATGTCGCCTCAACACAGACTCAACTATCCGGGGGTCGTACAGTGCTTAGCCCGGGAACCCTGGGGCAGGGATTAAGGAAGGGTTTGGAAGGTGTGCCCAAGAAAAAGGAGAGGAAGAGATCGAGGAAGATAACTGCCTCCAAACAAGCCAGAGCACAAAGCAGCCAGACGATGCACTTTGAAGAGCGTGTACCCGTGAAAGGTGCGGCCATGTTCCATCTCACGGGCGAGCCGATGCTACCGCCGAAACCGCTGGAGGCACTATCAGGGGATCTCAGGAGACTGCACGGCCATGTGCTGTCGACTGAGAAAAGCCTACTAGCCTCAAAGGATCCAGGATATCCGACATATGCAGCTCATGTGCCTGAGGGGAAGTGCTACGTCGACACACGGCCCGCGGAGGTGTTCTTCCTGCGGTTTGACCATATCTTTGAGATGTTTCTGACAAGGCAGCTCGATTTTACAATCGTCTGCCTTTTTGCGCTACATATGAGCTCCGTCATGAAGAGTGAAGAAGTCTCGCAAATCTGTGTGGCGGATTCGTACTACATGCACGAGTCTTTCTTGAGTCTCAGCGACTTTGAGCGTGAAACTGCTAGGGAGTACCTCCAAAACTTCATGGTACAGAATAAGGACCGGGAAATTGTCCTCGTGCCTTATCATCCAAAGTAAGTCAGTTCCGGACAACCCTTTCGTACATTTCAATCATTCCTTCTCTCTCATATGGGGAATAATTTGAGGTGTCTTTTCCCCGCCGCAACGGGCGCGCCGTCCTTATCGTTCTTTACCCGCAAGTCTCCCACGCCGTGTATTTTGACCCTTCCAGAGACTACGAGAAAAAAGACTACACCCACATAATGAATATTCTAGATAATGCTCTCCAAGGCTTCAGCATTAGAGGTGGCCACATGCAGATTAGGAAACAAAGGAACAAGAAGATGGGTTTCGCGCATAAAACTAACTTCTCCTGCATCCATGTCCCAAAACCAAGTAAGAAGGATGGATTCTACATCATCCATCTCATGATTCATTTCAACACGGATCACCAAAAACTTCGCATGAAAAGCAGAAATGATGATCATGTCCACAAGTGGCTAGAATATCATGGAGAAGCGGATTATAAACTTAGAGATGACTTCTTTCGCATCCAAAGCGACATTGCGACGATCATCATGAAAGAAGTCGTCGATGAGAAGGGGATGTTCCACCACGGCCCTATATCGCGAGCTAACGTCCGAACTCGCATAGGCATGCAACGTCTAGACCTCACGACGTTCAAGAAGTTAGGGTCCATCCTCGATGATATGGAAGGATGAAACTTCTAGTGATTTTATGATGCCGATGATGATGATATGTGTCGGTTGAACTTGTATACTTTTTGTAGCGATGAAACTTTATGATGTCCACGGTCCCTGCCGAACTTGCGTAATGCTACTTTGTTAGTTTGCGTACGATGACCTGCGTACCTCTAGTTAATTAATTTGCGTACTGTATGTTGCATCTAGTTGCTAACCCTTTCTTTTTCGGTGTTGCTCTAGTATATTTTGTTGCATATATATGATTGTACATCCTCTTCATGAACATGCATCTCTAACAGGTACCTTGTTTCTTGATGGCGAGATGGAAGTGCTATGTCGTGTACAAAGGGAAGGTTCCGGGGGTGTACAACGAGTGGCATGAGTGTCAGGCGCAAGTGAATGGGTTCTCGGGCGCCAGCCATAAAGGCTTCAAAAGCAGACAAGAAGGAGAAGCTAGTTACTTGAGGTTCACGCTAGCGCGAGACAGGACTCGTAACCGCCACCTCATGTACTGCATAGTTTCGCTCTCACTCATAGTGATAGCTCTTCTCGCGTATACCTTTGTTTAGATGGATGACGTTGTAGTTGCAAGTATTCGAGACTTGCATGTATCGCTATTTTCGAGATGATGACAAGATACCACTTTGTGTTGGATGATGATTATGATGAGACTATTTGTATGTATATGCTATGATTACATTTGTGGTCTCGCAGGCATTTGTATGTGTTAAAGATTCTTCTATAAAGCCTGTTCAAATACAAAACAAATATGCCGAAAAAAAACAAAAAACTATTAAAATTAGCAGTAGCGAGTGGAGAAAAGTTAGCAGCAGCGCGGTAGTAGCAGTAGCGCGCACAGGAGAAGCGCGCTATAGCTATTAGCAGTAGCGAGTTTCCATTAAGCGCGCTGCTGCTACACTTGTGTAGCAGTAGCACTGGTGAGCACGCGCTACTGCTACGTGTTAGCTGTAGCGCCTTATTAGTAGCGCCGGTCTCCGCGCTACTGATACACCTAAAACCTGCGCTGCTGCTAGCCTTTTCCCTAGTAGTGCAACCATCGCTCTTTCTCCCCTTTATTTGTGCGGTAATTAGCGTCCAACAATAACGACACTCATGGCCTGGAGGAGCAGCCGACGAGGTAGGCCACCACGACTAGCAACGGTGCTGGACAGGGACGACTGTCGTCTTCAGAACTTGCTCGCCTTCGTCAACATGCCATGGTCCACAAGGTATGCAGTATGATTCCCAGTACCTCCTTCCTCTCCGTCTGACATCCTTTCTTTGGCAACCTGATTAAAATTCAATATCGCTCACTTCGGGGCTAAACAAGTAGGAGAATATACAAGGATTTTATCTTAGCGTGTAAGGTTTCAATTTGAAAGCCTCATGCTTCACTGCTTGAGTACCATGTCCGCGCTTGTGGATTAACAGCCTCTGACAGTTTATACATGGCATGCTTTATGCTTTCTCTGTTTGACAGTGCAATGTATATTAGTTTTTTTTCAAAAGTCCATGTTTGACTAAGTTTCTAGAATAAACTATCAATATCAGAAGTACTAAATAAATAAATTTTTAAAGTACATGTGGATCTTCACTTTTCAAAACAAAGTATGTACTATATTTTAGAGGAGGGAGTATTAATTAGCATATGGTTCCAAGCGTAAGGAGTATGGTCTCTAACCGAACTTAATTGGAACTAAACAAGAAAACAAATGATAACTAAGTTTTTTGTGAAAATTATTTGGTTAATTGTCACCGGGATGCTTATGTACATAGATCAATCACTTGTACTATTATCTCTTGATCCTCCCATTTCTGTCTCTTCCTCTTAGAGGTCGCTATAAACATGCTTCATTCCCTTTTCTGTTTAGTCAATGCAAAGCATTGCTTTTATTTCAGATATGTTCTTTCTATTTTGATTCTAATACACATATGAATAATCAATATGGAAAACTAGAAGCCATATACTTTGATGCAGTGCCGCAACTTTCAAGTATTTCTCACTTCCACTACCCTTTTACCGTTATTGCTTCATGAATTAGCAATCAAACAAATAAAGGTTAGAAAAGTAAAACGGCGCAGCAAGGCGCGCTTATGGTTTTAGTACACGGTGAAGGCTAGGGGTTTACAAAGAGAGATCACTGGTGTCATAATCTTGGGACCAAGATGATCTGAGGACGTCTATCCCTTCCCTCAAGCTCCCTCCTATCGTTTTGTATAAGGTGGGCCTATCGGCAGGCCTGCTGTCGGGCTCCTTGTCGCCTCGATTGCGCCGACTTTGATGTGCAATATTCCTGACCCCCATAACGTCCGCTCAGCTACCTCGCCTCCATAGCGCTGCAGCCATATACGATGAGTTGCTCCCGCAGCCGATTTGCAAGAAAGTGCTAGGCCTCTCATCGATGACGCCAGACTCCTCGTCCTATCATGTCGTCGTCTATGGCACGCTTGCTCCCACCCACCGGCGACCACCGCGTCTGCCTATTCCTGCACGAGGACGCGAT